>NC_133170.1:63896742-64199772 GCF_040802235.1 Manis javanica | reverse complement strand
GCTCGGCGGTGACCGCGTTGCCCGTGTGTGAGCGCAGAACCGCCAGGAACAGGAGCCGCATGCCACCGCCCTGCCATCGACCAGCCCGCCGCGAACCAGGCCGGGGCGGGAGCGCAGGGGCAGGGACGGGACGCGGACCCGGGGTACCGAGCGGCGGCGCTCGGTCAGTCCCGCCCGCCGCTCCCGAGGCCGCGCCCGCACTCCCGGGCTCGGGCGCCGAAGTCCAGGAGGGGAGGGGCGCGAGGCCGCTCTTCTGGGACAGGACGGGACTGGGCGCTGCGCGGCCGCGACCGGCATCACAGGTTCCCTCTCGTGGGACCCAGAGACACCATGGCTGGACTCCCAGAGGTCCAGGGTGGCCTCTAGTCGGCTTCTACGGGGCACCAGGCATGGCTGGGGTCTGCCCTCATGCGGACCAGCACCAGAGGTGATTTTGGGTGCCTTCCCATCAAGGGAGGCCACAGATCCCCTCCCACTGGGACAAGAGTCGGCCACAAGTCACAGACTAGAAGTGATTGAGGGCCGCTCCCATGGGGACCAAGGGCTGCGGTCGCCTTCCATGGGATGATTGCAGATTCCCTCCCACAGGGACCAGAAGAGGCCATGGGTGGACTTCCATGCGGACAGGGTGGCCAGCGTCTACTCCCACGGGTTCCAGCACCAGGGATTTCTCTGATCTCTTGAAAAATTAGGTATCTCACAATATTAAGCCATCATTCCCACAGTTGATCCAAGATATGAAACAGCTGCCCTCTTTAGATGTGCTAAAAAGATTAACTGTGGCATGTTAAAAAATTTTATTTGAGCAAAAGTTGATTCCATTTGGACAGTACCCAATCTAAAGTGTTGAGGGGCTCCCCACCCACAGGACCAAGGGAGAGACTTTTACATAGAAAAAGTGGAAGCAAATTAAGGAGGTTATTCACTGGCTATTAGTGGAAATCCTGGTTGGCTGCTTGTGCTTGGGTATCCTTAGGTTTTGATTTCTTAACCTGAGGCATCTACAGGTTCCTGTTTAATCACTAAACACCAAAGCATCAGAACCCCTCAGCTAGTGGCCTCCATGTTTGATTAAACAGTGGGACCTGAGCTCTCCAGTTCACCACAGTGGTTGAAGGCTCACTTCAATTACTTTATAATATTGATCTGTAGTCCTATTTTTAGAAGAAATTGAATTTTATTTCCTGGCTATAGAGTCACCAGGAACCCAGGCTTCTTTTTTCTGTGGCATCTTTCTGTTTGGCCTCTATTCTCAAAATGGCCTCAAGATGCAGGAAGACTGCTGAAGCCCCACCCATCACATTCACATCCCAGGCAGTAGGAACAAAGGGCAAAACGGTGCACCCCAAATGCTTTTCATTTTCAGGGCTTGCAGAATTTCACACAGCCCTTGTGCCTTTATCTTACCATGCACTCGACCACATCTTCCCTCCAGGGCAGCTGGTAATGCAGCCTGTTAACTAGGTGCATCACCACCCTGAAATATAATGGTGGTCACTAAGAGATGACAGGTCCCAGGGACTAAAGTGCTGCCACAGCCTTGCCTGGGCAACTATTCAACCCAACAGAGGCCATTTCAACCACAGCTGCATATGACAGCTCCAATGGCCTTATCTGGGACTGTTCCCCACTGCCACTTTGTCCCTTCTGAAATGATTCCATGCCGTTTTTAAATGACAGAGCATCCTGCCCCTCTCCCTCAACAGGCTCCTGAGCTCACTCATGGCTCTAACCACTGCTTACCTGGGACAATGTCATGCATTGAGAAAGATGTTTGTTGAATTACATAAAATCACTGAATTTGCACTGTTGAGATCTTAATCATGCGAGAATGCATTCCTGATTTTTTAACGTAAGTCAGCACTACAATAGGATTTGCTAGGCTGAAATTCACTTTTATTTCATTTTTCTGGAAAACACCTGTTCCATAAGGTAAGATATTCTGACCTATCTTTCGGGGCCCATTACTTTACCCAGATTGCTTCAGCTTACCCATGTATAAAATGAGAAAAGCTATAAACAGTATCAAAGTTAATTAGCTCATTTTGATCATTTTTTTATTCTCCCAGGAATGTAATATAAAAGGGTAAAAAGACAAACTGAATGATGTAGAAATAATTATGGAGGGGTTAGAACAGAAAAATTTGTAGGAATCTCTTAAGGATATTTCTCCAGATGCTTCTAACATAAGGGTCTTAAAATACATATAAAGCAAAATCTGTTTTTCCTGTGATTGTAGTGTTTGCTGAGACTAGTTCTCTAGTTCCTAGCACCAGGGAAAGTGAAATATTACTATCTACACCATACAAAAGTGATGTGTTTTCAAGGGAGAACACCATGGGCTTTAGAGATGGCTCTGTGATAAACATCAACACTTGACATCTTTTTTTTGTCTTCATGACAATAAGCACCCTCCTTTGCTTCTACCAGAGCTTTCAATCTTTACACCATTATTCCTCCCCATAGTTCTGAGAACTACAAAGGGGTGTGTGTGTTGTGGAGAGAGAAATCTTCATAAAAAAGAAGAGATACATGTGGAACTGCGGTTTAAGAACCCTGGTTGTTTCCTTTTCCTGGCTTTCATTGACAGCACTCGAAAGTGGCCAAGTACAAAAAAAGCGACGGGTCTGAAAGTAACTAGCTCTTTCTGGCATCACATAATGACCATGAGGAAGTCAACCAGAACTAAATGATTTTTCCCTTTGAGCTTCTGGCAAGAGAGCAGGCCTTTGACTCCCACTGCTGTGGTGATGGCTCAGCATCCCCTGGTCTTAACTTTTCAGCACGAGGATGCTCATCCCAGAGATTCTCATTACTGCCAAATGAGACAGTGAATCTGCCAGCATTTGGCAAAGCTATGAGGCTTCATATTTCTAATAATGCAAGAGACATGGGTCTAGTTCTGTGCACATCGAAGTATAACTAAAGGGAAGGCATTTCAACTGATAGTAACCTATTGTTTACAGAAACTCATACTTGTTCAAGAAATTTATTTTTATTATACAATTATATATTTAACACATATAGAGAATTTAAAAATCACAGAGTCCCACCCACTACTCTGGGATAAACACTATTAATAGCTTAGCTTCAAGTTTTTCCAGACTACATGAAAAAATATAACCACAACAGTCATGTTTACTGGGTGCTCACCAGGTGCCTGGCATGTTCTGCGCATTCTGCAGTACACCTCAGTCAATTCACCCCTTTACAGATGGAGAAACTGAGACAGAGGAGGTTTGACACCTCCCAAACTCAGTGTGGAATCTGTTTCTTTGGCTCTGTTACAGGAATACTTTTGTTACTGATTCTTACTGTTCTGGCCATGTTTGGCATTTTGTTATAAGAAATAGGAACTTTCTATGTATTTTTGTAATTTGCTCTTTTTTACTTAATAAACATGGTGGGCAAAATTCTACCATGGTTCCTAAGATTTCCTTTCTCCTGTTTTATGCTTTCTCCCAGTTAGTCAAACACCCATGTAGGTGATGCTGTGAAGAGTTTGTAGATGTGATTAAACTTACCAAATAGTTGCCCTTAAGATAGGGAGATCATGCAGGGTGTCACCCAGTAGTTGCCCCTGTAAAGGGAATGGGCATTTCCTGATGCTGGGAAGGCTGAAGGCATGAGAGGGACCTTAAAGCAGGGAGATTCTCCATTGCTAGCTTTGGGGATGAAGGAACAGCAAAGAACTGGATTCTGTCAGAATTGCAGGAGCTAAAACGAGCTCCAAATGAGATCTGAGCCCCGCCCATTCCTTGATTTCAGCTTTGCGAGACCCTGACTGAGAGTCCAGTCGGCCATACCCAGATTTCTGACCTATACAACTGTAGGGTGTTGTTTGAAGCCACTGAAGTTGTGGTAATTTGTTACATAACAAAAGAAAACTAATATAATATATCACAGATACTTTTCCACCTCAGAATCCTGCAATAGCATTTAAATAACTACATAATATCCCAGTGTATGCATGCACCATAACTTAATGCTTTATTGTATATCTGTTGCTTCCAATCTTTCTGCTATTTTAAGCAAAATTGCAATGAACACATTGCACACATCCTTCAAACCCTAGAGATGTAATTGCAGGTTCATGGTGTAGACAAATATGGTGCTGATACAAATGACAAGATGCCCTCTAGAGAAGTTGCAACCATTTACCTTTCCACAGACCATTTATAAGCACATTCCTTTCCCAAACATTGCCAAACCTGGGTATTTTTCAATTCAAGGGACAAAACATGTTCCCTTTGTGCTATTTAAAATTATTGGTGTAATTTTTTTCATGAAGGGTATTCTTATTTTTCGCTTTTCTCTATGCAGATGTGTATTACCTGTATTAGTTGGCTATCCTCCACAATGCCTGGACATTCACTTTGTCAGATTTATTTATTGGATGCTTACCCAACAAATTCCATAGGATTCCTAAGAATTCTTTATAAAGGACATTCACTTCGTCATATCTATTTCAAGTATTTTTTCAGTTTGTTTGCTGTTAACTTCAATTATCCTTTTTTGATCCAAGTAACTTTGATCCAAGTAACTACAGTCTGTGTAGTTAGTGTTTTCCTTATGGCTTTAGTGTTGGGCTTAGAAAAACATTGCCCTTAAGATTTTATATTTGCCACTATTTTCTCTTAATGCTATTATGTTTTTGATTTCTGCATGATCATATTTTATCCATCTGGAATTTATGTTGGTACAAAACGTGAAGCCTATTTTCCTACCATTTAGTGGCTTATTCCCACAGAATTTATTGAACAATCCATTCTTTTCCCATAGATTGGAAATGGCTTTGTCACACACTGAATTATTTTATATATATATATGTCCTTTGTATTCACCTCCATTGATGTCTCCTGTAAGGCCTAAACAAGTACATGTATAACCACCAATGATCTGATTGCATATAGGTTATGATGCTTGCAAAGAATTGTAAAAGTGGCAGTTAAAATGAAATGGTACGTGCGGTTGCACATTTGTTAACATTGGGCACCTCTTCCAAGAGGAGAAAATTCATTTTCTCTTGCTTACTCCTTCATTCCTTTATGCTGTTTCTAGGGGTGAGCTCCACTTTTGCAGACAGCTTGTGGATTTTTCAGACACAGCAAGGAAAGAACTCAAGTAGTAGAGGCTGCTACTCACAAGAGTCAAAGTGAGAGCTTGAAAAAATTCAAATCAAAACCCACGTTCTTGGCCACAGACTCCCACATCCTCTGTATAAATAAAATATAAATCATTCTGAGAGCTGAATTAAGTCACACAAAAGCAGGTGGGTGTGGTTTTGGTTTGGGCTCAAGAACGTAAGACCTGATTCTGTTCCATGGGTTGAATAGGCTTTTAATTCTTACAGTTTCTGCTTCTCCCTAGAGGATCTGCAGCCTGATGGAAATGTTAACACAGGGACTCCCTGAAATAAAAAGAATTTATAACAACTCTCCCCAAAGAAAGTCAAAAACTCCATGGCATGGCCTGTTACTCTCATGTCACTAAAGATGTAGGCCACAGCCTGATGCACAGAGATGAGTGGGCTCATCAGAGTCCCTCTGTATGGAACAGGGAAACCAGAAAAGCAGAAGCATCAGCCACGAGGGCAGATGCTGAGCAGTCTGGACATGCAGGTGTTTAATAGCTACTTGTTGGCTGAATGTGTGGAGTATGCACAGCACAGAAAGCCCAGGATGGCTACTTGAAAACCAGCATTTTGAGGGGAGCTGAAACTAAGCAGATTCAACTGTGGGGCAGCAAGACAAGAACAATGCAGATGCACAGCCAGAAAGAATGTCACTCACACAGTCAAGGACCCAGATGCAGCCCCTGAAATGTGCTCAGTCTCTGATGGCTTCTGAATTCATTACATCAGATAGCATCCTCTCCAAGCTCCTCACTGAGCAAAGCACAGGGGACAGGGCAGTGACAGAGGACGGAGGGCTGTGCATGTTGGAGCACACAGTGCATTTCCAATTCCAGTCCACACCATGAACGTCCTTGCAGGGAGGTCCTTTCCTAGAGGCCCTGAAGAGCAGACTGTCCATAAAACTATCCTTTGTAAGAAAAGGTTTCCTATCCCTTGGACACCTGCTGTATGAGTTACATCATTTATTTATTTGATTACTTTAGGTGTAGAGGAGAGACTCACACAATTACTTTCAGGCAAAAGGGTGTGTTACAAAGTGGTCAGTCAACTTACATCAATTTGTCAGCTTTATAATCACCTCTCTGTTCCTTGTTATTCTTCCATTTTTTTGATAGTCATGGCAGTTGGCTTTGGTTACACGTAACAGAAAATCCAACAGCAGTGGCCTAAACAATATAAGATTTGTTATCTTTTGCAGGGAAAATTAAAGTTCCTATGGCCAGGATCCTCACCAGACCCTAAACTACTTGATGATGTAACTGGCCTACTGCTAGGCTAATGAGTACCATGGGAACCATTATTATTGGTGTTACTATAATAAAGTGCTCAGCCTGAAGGCAGAGACAGAGACTGGCTTGCTGCATGCAGACTGCCCCAGAGGCAGATGTGATTCCAGCACTCAACTTGCCACCATGAGACTAAAGCTTGGTATAAACCCTTTTACCCCTAACTTTCGGTTGTTGCTATTCAGTCTCAGGGAATCCAGAGTGAACTTGCCTGGCGGCAATCCCTTAGGGGAAACACTTTCATCATCTAATTTCTTCCTGACAAAGCTGGCTGCACCCTCAACTGGTTCTTCTAACAGTTCTGAAACAGCTGCCAGCAGCAATTAAAGCAACAGGCTTCCTAATTCACACTCAGTCTGGAAGAGTGCGTCTCTCTTACAGCCATAGAATGAAGTCCTTTCCTTCAGCTTGACAGGGCCAATTTAAATCATTCACCCTCTCTTGCGCCCCAGGGTATTTTTATGCCCTGAATAATGAGTCTGGGTTTCTGACCTAGTCACTGTGAAGAAGCACAGAAGCTAACATTAGTTTTGACTGGTCAGATCCAGAAACGAAGATGAAGTCAGTTTCTCCTGAGCTGTATAGGGTAGCAGGTAGAGGACTGGGAGGGCTGAGGATGAGCAGAGCATAAACACCTGGAAGGAATCAGGATTTTCTGTCTGGAAGGACAGGGAGGGTATGGACGCTGGGTTAGTAACCATCACACCCACTACATCTTAGAGCAATGTAGTCCCCAGGGCTTTCTACAACTGTGTGTGGTGATCTGCACTGTGCTGTCTGATAGGTAGCTATTGGTCACATGTGGCTACTGAGCACTTGAAATATGGCTGCTGTGCCTGAGGAACCAGGATGTTTTATGTTATTAAATTTGAACCAATTTTACAGTGCAGATATAGAATATTTTCTCTACTATAAGGAAAATAAGACAACAGAGAGCAGGGAAGATTTAGGTTAGCGTGTTCCACGGGAAGATAGTGGCTGCCACCTGGTGTTGGCAGACTGTGGCCATGGGGGAGGGCAGGTGCGTGTTCATTATCTGAAACTGCCCAACAAACCTCCCCAAAATGTAGTGGTTTAAATAACAACGATTTGATTTGTTCCCAATTCTGCAATCTGGGTTGAGGCTCAGCTGGGCAGTTTTTCTGTTGGCCTTGCTGGTAGTTACTTGGGTGACTTCCTTCAGCTGGCAGGTCAGCTGGGAGGCTGGGACAACAGGGAAAAAATACATAAAATGTCAGCCCTCCCAGTTCTGAAGACAGATATTAAACAGTTTCACAAAATAAGTCATCACAGATTACAACGAGGTTGTGAAAAAACAAAAGTATAGGGTGTTCTAATGACGTAAAGTGGGGGATGGGACCTAATCTGGGCAGCTCAGGAAAGTGATGGTGGCGCTGACACGCAAGGATACATGCATTAAGAGAGAGGGTGGGGAAGGTCCTATTCTGGCGTCTAATTACTCTCTTATTCAACGTTCATTAAATATCCATTGTCTGCTGTGTGCCAGCACCTACTAGGCATCAGTCCAGATATTAGACACCTAGGGAAATAAAAAAGTTAATACACGCTCTGGGGGCCTTCTTGGAAGGGCTGCTTACCCAGACGACCTGCCGGCGAGCCAGCCTCAGGTAGTGGCTCTTTCTTCTGGACTTAGGGCAGAGGAGGCATCCTTGCGTCTGGGGTCCCATCTCATAAGGGCACTCTCCCCTCTGGCATGTGCCAGGTGCTGTGGAGGGAATGGGGCTGGGAGGGAACAGGGCCCAAGGGAACCTCCCAGCCGGAGGCTCATACTCGGGAACCGCACACGCTAAAGACCGAAGAGCGAACCAACGTGACGGGCCACATGATGCGAGCCAACGCTGGGCTCCGGGCGGGGGCAGAGCCCGGGATGGGCTGGCCGCAATAGATGGAAGGAAGCAGTGCCAGCCACCTAACGTGGCAACAGGTGAGCAGACGCCACCGGCTCAGCGGCTGTCGCTGGGGCTCCTTGAGACTGTCGGGTGGGAATTTTCGGTTGTCACAGGTGGGCAGCGGGGGTGGGCGCACCTGGTGGACGACAGAGGCCATCGTCAGCCACCTATACGAGAGTAGCGTGGCCCGGCTCGGGTCGGCGGTCCGCGCTTTCCACCGCCTGGACTTGAACCCATGAGCCCACGAACGGAACCGCGCTCGCCCTTTAGACGGTCATCGCGGCGAAGCCCAGTCCCCTGCCCAGTGCTGCCGGAAGCCGCCCACCCAGCTTCCGGGGCGTAACAGGAAGACGGAGGTAGCCAGCTTGCCCAATGCGTACGCCCGCGGGGCGGGCCGGCGGCTCGAGGGGCGGGGCGCAGCGGGCCTGGCCGGGCAGCCAGAAGCGTCTCGCGATAGGGGCGCGGGTCGGTTACCGGCAGCCGGGCGGGCTCATGGAGGGCGCGACCGGCGAACTGGCCCCGCTGCTGGGCGCGCGGCAGGCAGCGTTCGCGGGCCGGCGGGCGGCTTGCGCGGCCGTGCTACTGGCCGAACTGCTGGAGCGCGCCGCCTTCTACGGCGTCACGGCCAACCTGGTGCTGTTCCTCAACGGCACGCCGTTCCTCTGGGAGGGCGCGCAGGCCAGTCAGGCGCTGCTGCTCTTCATGGGCCTGGCCTACCTGGTGTCGCCGTTCGGAGGCTGGCTGGCCGACGCGTGGCTCGGCCGGGCGCGCGCCATCCTGCTTAGTCTGGCGCTCTATCTCCTCGGCATGCTGGCCTTCCCACTGCTGGCCGCGTCCTCCACGAGAGGCGCGCTCTGCGGGGCCCCGCGCCCGACGCGCGTCCGCAACTGCTCGGCGCTGCCCTGCCCCGACGTGCCCACCCGCTACTGCGCGCCCGCCGCGCTCTCGGCGCTGGCTCTCGTGGGGCTGGGCGTGGGCGCCGTCAAGGCCAACGTCACGCCCTTCGGCGCGGACCAGGTGAGCGTGCCAGGTGCGCCCACACGCGCGGGACGTCCACCCGCGAATCCGGAAGGGAGGATGGATTGGGATTGGCCCGTGGAGGCGCTCGCGCAGCCAGGGGCTACTTGGGAAGGATGGCGAATGGGGCTCCAAATAGAAGGCACCTCCTTCCTGGGGTTGAGACCTGAAGGCTGTCAAAGGCGTAGTGGCTGGTGGAGATGCTTTCCAACGGGGGCGTCCGCAGGTGCAAAGGCCCTGGGGCCTGGAAGGAAAGAATGCCTCTGTTGGTGTAGCTACAGGGGTAGTAGTGTTCCAACACGTACATGTGTCAGGTCAACACTGAACACTTGAAACTTACAGAAGGTAGTATGTCAACTAAATTCAAGAAAGAAAAAGTGGGAAGAGATGTGGGCAGGGCAGGTTCTGTGAGGCTTGCGAGCGTTTGAGGTATGTTTTGAATACAGTAGGAAGCATTTATGGGGTTTTCCCAGGGGAGTGATACAGTCCGTGTGTGTTTCTAAGAGATGCCTCCTCCAGCAAAGCCCCTGCCCACACTGCCGCTGCTGTGGCCTACCAGCCAAATCTGGTCTACTTCCTCTTTTTGGAGGGCTCGCAAGCTAAGAAGAATGGTGCTTAGGGTTTTCAGTGGTAGGACAAAAGCAGAGTATTTTGTGACAAGTGAAAATTCTGTAAAACTCCTATTTCAGTCTCCGTCAATAAAGCTTTATTGGAACAGTTTTGCACATTCCTGGTCATCCATCAGCTGTGCTGAGGCCGCTTGCACAATACAATTGCAGAACTGAGCAGTTGTAGCAGAGACTGAATGTCTCTCAACCTAGAATATTTATACCCTGCCCCTTTTTGGAAAGAGTTTCTGGAGTCTGGCCTAGAGACTAAGTTGTCTCTCAGGTGGGAGAAGGTATCTCAGGTGGGAATTGGTTTCATGGCCAAGTGAGAGATGTGGACTGGAAAGGAGGCAGTGGACATGGAGTGAAGTGGGTGGATTTAGGTTAAGGTATGGAGGTAGAGTGGCCAGAAATTGTTGGCAGATCATATGGGAGCAATAGGGAAGATACTTGCTATGTTTTCGCACCAAATAACCATGTGATTGCTGACATTTATGGAGGGCTTGCTATGCCCCAGGCTCTGTGCTAAGTACTTTGTCCACAATGTTAAGTCCACAGACAGGCCTCTGCTGTTGTCACACGCATTTTACAGATGAGGAAACAGGCTTGAGAGATTAAATCATTTGCCCCAAGTTACATGGCAAGTAAGTGACGGAGCCAGAATGCAAGAGTCTGTCCCTGAATTCTGAGCTTTACCACACCTGTGTAAGGCTGTCCATCTCATTAAGGCAACACCTTACAGGGGTATTTAAAATTATAGTTGCCTCTTGTCCTGAATTCTTAACCCTTCCTTTGCACCAGGAATGTTCTGTACACCCTCGAACTCTCTGAACCCCACGTGAATCTTACACCCATTTTTTTATGAGGAAATAGAGGTACAAAAGGAGATTATTTCCTCTGTTGTCCTACAGGTAGTAAGTGTCAAGTGAGGGTTTTAGTCCAGGTCTGATTTCTTTATATTTGAGCCATGGCACCAAGGTGGGCATTCTGTAATGGAGCAACAGAAATGCAGTCAGATGTGGTTGGCGCAGAGTTGGGTCTCGAGGCCCAGGTTTGTGGCATTGGCCTCAGGGAGCCATCAGCTCATAGGCCAGCAGGGCAGGTGCAGTGCTGGGGGCACATGCTTATTTTACAGGACAGGCCACACGACAGAAGTGTGGCGTGACATTTACTGTTATGCCCCTTACTGTACCAAGTGCTCTTCCTGCACTACCCTATACAAGCCTCACAATGACTTATGTGCTCTAAGTGTCCCTGTTTATAAGAAATCGAGGACCAGATGGTTTGACCTGCCCAGAACCACAGCAAAGGAGCGGGGACTGGGAGGCAGTGGGTGGCAGGGTGTGTGGGCCTGGGTTCACACCCAGGCAGTCTTACTTAAGCGTTAGTGCTCTCCAGCAGCTGACAGATGAGTAACTAGTATTTCTTAAAAGAATGGATGGTCCTGTAAAGGTTATCTAGGGAGCATGGCAGAACATGCACTCTTGATGTGTAATGAAATGTGGATTTTGAGAAGAAATGTGCTATCTTCTGTGGGATAACTGGCCTAATCTCTTTAAATATGATGCTGTCATAAACAAAAGAGGCCCACCCTTGGTTCAAGGATATTAGACTCGACAGCCAAATGCAGTGTGTGCTTTGATCCCAGATTTTGTGAAGTCATCTTTTGGAGACAGTTGGGGTACTTTGATTGTAGACCACATATTAGATAAAATTGTGTTGATGTTAAGTTTCTTAGGTGTGATAATAGTGTGTGGTCATGTAGAAGAATGGCTTTAGTTTTATGAGATTCATGATTAAATCTTTGGGGTAAAATACCACGATGCTGCAACTTACTTTTAGTACTTCAGCCTGAAAGAGTTTCAAATGTATATAGGAAAACAGAACTAAGGATCTAAGTGGAGGTTATAGAAGTGTATATGTTTTACTGTTTTTTTCAGATTTTCCAAAAGTTAAAAAAATTTTTAATGAAAGGTTGAGCAGATATTCATGAACTGATACATGGATAAAGTAGAGGGGGAACGGGAAGTGACTGTAAAGGGAACAGAGTGTCCTGTGGCGAGATGAAAATGTGGAATTAGGCAGTGGTGATGGTTGCATAACTGAGCAGACTACAAACCGCTGTGTTGTACATTTCAACAGGGTGAATATTTTTAGTACAGTGCATTATCTCATGGTGAAAAAAACAATTAGAAAGAAAACAGTGTCTCTGTGCCAGGATGCTTGCCCCCTGCCAGTTTCTGTTTTGTCTTTGAGGGGTTATCAGTGGTGCTCCCTACCTCCCCCAGGTGCTGCTGCCTGACCTTGACGGGAGGGGTGGCTCTGAGCCTGGGACTAGGCATGAAGCCTCCCAGGCTCTTAGTTTGTCATGTCCTGGCCCTTCTCAGTCTGAGAAAATCTGCTTGTATTTTTAGGGTACTTGTCGTGGTTCTCTGTCCCTCACATCTATATCTCCAAGGCACAGCCTTTAGGAAACATTTTGAGTGAGAGATGAGTGTGTCAGGCTGTCAGCTGGGAGGAGGCTGGGCCCACTTTGGAAAGAAGATGAGTAGGGAAGGATTCCAAGGGTGACCTCTATTTTGATGTATATCATGTCAGCTCCAGGTCTTCCCCAGTGCTGTACTACCCTTTTCAAAGGTCACAATCCTCCTTTATGGGTAGACTGAGTATTTGAAATAGTGAACTGCAAAAAGAAAAACTTTTTACAGATTATGCGAGCTCATGGTACAATTTTTCTGGAGAAAGAAAGTTGTACTCTTGTGCATTTTAAGGAATTTTTCCAGATCAGCCAACCATTTGACTAACTGCAGGATCCCGTTCTTTGAGCTGTACTTCCTTGAAATGTTGGCATGGTCACATGGAATGCTTGTTTACCTCAGTAGGGCCAGACATGAGACCACTGTGCAGAGGATGACGCAATGTGACAGATATTTGTGACGGCTTCCAGCATGTGATGTGCAGTTTATGGGAACTGGCTTTCATTTGTTACAAAAATTACTGGCATGTGGGCATTTAGGGCTTTAGTAATAGGTTTAGGTTTCTAAAGTCTAAAGTGAAGTACACTAGGAGGCTCACATAAGTTGACTGCCATGTGCACAGTGGGCAGTGCCACCCTGTAATCCTTTCTCTGCTTACAGTTTTCCTTTTCCGTTGGTCTAGCTCCATAGAACATAACTAGTTGAGTACAGTTAACTAACACTTAGATTCATGGCATCCTCGTGAAGAGCTGTCTTAGAAATAAAAGGAATTCCCAATATAAACTGTTTATTTGGTAGTTGTGCCAGTGTTTGGTCCAGGACCTCTCTGCTCATTTCTGACATGGGTGGGAGACAAATGTTAGCTCATCCTGAGAACATGTGGTTTATTTAAAAATCAGATTTTCAATTTGAGATGGGACCCACACCATCTTAACTATGTGTTTTACACCTCGCCTTAATCTTAAAAAATAGAGACTACAATATTGTCTGAAGCTTAGGACTGCTAACAGATGCCTTTGGTATATCACACTTGGTTGTTCGGGCCCCCACTGAAAACCTTCTCTGTTCTTTAGTAGGGGAGATTGCTCTGGGGGACAGAAATGAGATCCATTACTGGAACAGAAGCTGTTTGTAATTTAAGGATAAAACAACAGGGGCTCCTAAGACAGCAGGACCAAACAGTCTGTGTATGTGACCCACCGCCAGCCTTTAGCTAGTATGTTTGCCTAAAAATGGTACAAAATACAGCAGGCTAGTGGAGAGGTCACTGTCTTGGTGTCCATGCAGGTGGAAAGGGAAGGTGTGGGGTGCCTCTCCTCCCAGGGACTGTCACCAACCTGATGCACTCCATTTAAGTAGTCTTGTGGAGAGTGCACACCTAGAAATTGCTTGTATTACCTAGTGCTTTGTCTGTCTAAGTTCAGGAAACTGGTGATTTTTGAGCCTTCCAGGAATCTCCATCTTTATCAGAGCTTCTGATTCCATGATAACCTTCCTAATCTAAAAAATAGCAAGTGGTTTTAGCTTCAGTCTGTAATTTCCTCTTTGCTCCAGATTTATTAACGTGTGGAACAAGTATACTAGGGGTGATTCTAAAGCACACCTGTGAATAGAAGTTACATGGAAAAGTGTGTAAAATTTAGACTCCTGGCCCCAACCCCAGACATGGTGAATAGGATGGAATGGGGAGTCTGTGAATCTATTTTTAAGAAGCATTTCAGGTGTTTCCAAACACGAGGTCCATAGATGGTACACTAGGAAGCTTTCTGGGATTTCTTGGATTTAAGCATAACGAAGGAAAACATACCCAGGATCTGTAGTAATTAAAAGTGTGGCCGCTTTTTCATCAGGGGTCCCTAAGTGTCTGTAAACACCATTTGATTGCATGGCACTTCCTAACAGCTGTGACGGTCACAGCGCTTGAATCACGTCACTATGTGTGCTTCTCGTCCTTGAAGATGATGGCATGTTTTTAAGTCTGTTCTCCTCCGTTATTTTAGGTTAAAGATCGAGGCCCAGAAGCCACGAGAAGATTTTTTAATTGGTTTTACTGGAGTATTAACCTGGGAGCAATCATTTCGCTAGGAGGCATCGCGTACATTCAGCAGAATCTGAGCTTTGTGACCGGCTACATCATCCCGACAGTCTGCATTGGCACCTCTTTCATGGTCTTCCTCTGGGGCCAGAAAGTTTTCATCACCAAGCCTCCTGATGGCAGTGCCTTCACTGATATGTTCAAGATCCTGGCATACTCATGCCGTCCCCAAAAGCGAATTGGAGAACATGGTCATAGCAGGTGAGTGCTTAATTGTCATCACCAGCTCATTTGGGTATGACTTAAACTGTCACTGTAAATGAAATACTAGCTTACATCCATGGCATGCTTACTGTGTGTAGGACACTGGGCTAAGTGGTTTAAATGTGTCATCTCCTTTAATCTTATGTCAGCTTGAGCACTGACTCTGAAGCTCAAGCTTTTAATTTTTAACTTCTCCTCACAGCTGATACAGATGGAAGCTTCCTGCAGGTTAGTTATGTAAAGATGACAAAGACAGAAATTTGCAGAGTGCATAGGGGAGATAGTATACATGCTCTGTTCATGTCTCTTTCTATTTTATAAAGCTTTGAAATTCACTGGAATGAAAAACCAAGCCATTGCTTCCTTGATAGGTACCTGTCTGTGCTCCTGAAATAGTAAGCTGCTGACTTGCACTTCCAGGTGAGCACCTGATCAGGTCAGTAGGGACCCCATCATGCAGTGGTCACTTCAAGTGCTTTTTTTTTTTTTTTTGAGAGGGCATCTCTCATATTTATTGATCAAATGGTTGTTAACAACAATAAAATTCTGTATAGGGGCGTCAACGCTCAATGCACAATCATTAATCCATCTCAAGCCTAATTCTCGTCAGCCTCCTATCTTCTGAAGCATAACGAACAAGTTCTTACATGGTGAACAAATTCTTACATAGTGAATAAGTTCTTACATGGTGAACAGTACAAGGGCATTCATCACAGAAACTTTTGGTTTTGATCACGCATCATGAACTATAAACAATTAGGTTCAAGTGCTTTTTGATGGAAGGACATACATAGAATTTTGAGGTGCAGGTAGGGTAACCATCTGCATGGGATGTCCCTGATTTTAGCACAGAAAGTCCCACATCTTGGGGAAGTCCCACAGTCTCCAGGGAAACTGGGACAGATGGTTGGTCACCCTAGATATGATTAACTAAGAAAAGTCCAGAACTTAGTCCAAGAAGAGACCTCAGAAATTTTTGTTTCTTTATTGAAGTATAATTTATTTGTAATAAAATAAGCCCTTTTAGCTATCTGGTTGTGGGAACTATGACAAGTATATTTGGTCATGTCACCAGTACAGTCAGGATATGGATTCCCTGGGACCCTTTGTAGTCAACCCCTTCAGGGTATATTTTGATCAAAATGCCTGGTAGGCATTCCTGATGGGAGCTTAGTCCCTGAGCCAGGGGTTGACCTCTCCACCACGAGGAGATTCCCATCTGCCTGACTGCTGCGGTAGTGTGCGGGCTGACCCCCACATCTGCCTCCTCGTGGCTATCCTGCATGTGTCTTATCTGTGTTCTTGGAACCATAATGTCTAAGACTCCTTCCATGTGGTAGGTCTGACGCTGTACCCGTCCAGCTCCTGCAGCCCCCCTCCTTTGCTCCACGCTGCACTTCTGGTTTCTTCTTTCATTCCACCAGATCTAACCATCCTGGCTGACCCCCTGGAATCCTATGGGGTCAGTGTGGCATTCAGACTCATAATTCAAAACTACAAATGGTGGGACCTCACTGAAGAAATTATAAATTAAAGCAGCACCACCTTAGCGGCAAGCTCTTGTGCTTTGCCAGGGCCTTACTTCCAGTAGCCGAAAGCCAGGTTTCACATCCCAGATGTTTATTACCAAATTCCCATTAACAAAATACGTCCTTTTGAAGAAACAGCCCTTAAAGTCCCAGTGCATCTGCACAGCTGGTACCTGGTAGACATTGCTCTGCCCGGTGCTCTGTGGGCATTTAGGGGTTTTAGTGCCCAGATCACACAGTGAAGAGGATCTGGACTTACTTTTGCTTAGGAGCCCAGTTTCCCCATATGTTTGTTTTTGAAAATCTTCTTTGGCACATTAAGATAAAAAGGAGTAGCTTGCAGACAAGCTGATGGTCCAGAGAATTCTCAAGCTTGCTCTCCTATGCGTAATGCCCAGGCTTTGTGACCTTGGGCAGGTTAATGGCCTTGCCAAGCCTGTATTTTCTTTTTGTACAGTGGAGAGAGACTCATGTCATAGGATCACTGTGGGGCCTGAGTGGGTTGATGTGTGCACAGCCCTCAACAGAATGCCTGGCCCATTGTAAAAACCCAGTTCATGTTAACTACGTGGATGTTCTTGCAGGGTGGGCTCCAGAGGCCTAAGGAAGTACGTCACCCAGGGTTCCTTATTTATAACCCTAATTTCATCTGGACCAATTCTAGTTTCTTCTGAGCCAGGATTATCTGTGTTTTGAGTATGATTTAGTGCTGATTCAAATGAGAAATCTATGTATATCTGTTCATCAGATCAACTGGGACTAGTTCTAACCCTTTTTTGAGATATACACCTCTTTGAGTTGAGAATGTGAGAAGCACTGGACCCTCTTCCTGGGAGAGCACCCATACGTGTGTATACAGTCTCTGCAGACAGGGCCAGGGAGCTTGGGCCCCATCGAGCTGGGGTGGGTCAGCCTTTTGGGTCGCTGCCTGTGTTCCAAGTCATTTGTGACCATGGCTCCATGTTGGACCCTTTTGTGTTACAAAGCAATACACTAACAATATGTGTGAATTCAGTGGTTTTATGTACATATTGACTTAGCAGTTTTTAAAGTATTTTAATGACATAACACAGAGGTAATGTAAGCAGAAACCTGTGTGAATGATTCTGTGTGTGAAAGTAGATTTGTTATTTGGAACGTAAATGTGTTTAGAGAAACCCATATGTAATATGATGTAGGAAGTCATTGATAGTATGCATAAAAGGTATATAAGCGCACAAAATTTCGTTATTGGCCAAAAAAAAAAAAGATTGGAGAAGCTGTGAATGTTTTCAAAGTATGAATAGTATCTTTGCAATTTAGAAGTTCACTTTGCGGGGGTTTTTTCCTACTATTTTTTCCTACTAGGTAACTACCTAAGGGTAGCAAAGTATCTTTTATTTATTCATGACCACCCAGTTAGAACAGACCTGGACGTGTAGTAGGTGCTCGGTACATATTTGTAAATTTAATTAGTTTTCCTGTCCAAAATTTGGCTAAAATACTGTTAAAATTTTTGGTTTTTTGGTTCAGATTAAAAAATGTCAATGTTATAAGCCAAAATTGATTTAAAATAGTGGTAACTGTTAAATAGGACAGGAGTTTATAAAGTAGAAAGCAGACAACTGCCACTTATATCCAAGTCCCAGAATTGGAAACATTTTTAATGGTAATTAATTGTCTCCAGGTATTTCTGGCTTTAGAGAATAGTGTGCAAGAAAAACAAAAAAGCTTTTTTTTCCTTTTACCGAAGAACCTTAGAGCACTTTCTCCATTAGACTGTTTTGGAGCTATCCACTGGGACCTGCTCATTTTATAAATAATGAAAGAGACCCAGAGTAAGCAAGCGAGCGAAGCTGCTAATACTGGTGCCAGGAGCGGATGGCTCCATGTCCTGCCGATGCCGGCGGGCAGGGAGCAGATAGCAGGTGGTGTCCTGCCATGGGCGGGCCTCAGGCTCTATAGCAGGACTGCCAGGAGTCTAGCCTCGTTCCCAGCTCTCTGGCTTTGTTCGCCTGGACACATCCACTGCCCCCTCTGTGCCCTGTTTGTCATCTCTGCAGTGGGACAGCCACAGTACCCCAGTCTCTCATAGGGCTGTGGTCAGGGTTAACGGGTGAGGACTTGCTGTCACCTGCTGCCAGGGAATATTGTCATGTCATCATCACAGGTGTCCCTTACCCTCTGCACTTTCCCTTCTAGAACAGAACCTTCTTCATAATCACACCAACAGCTGTGCTTTAAATAAGCTCGCACCATTTTATTAACAACATTGGTATTGGTTGTCAGGTCTTGACATTTGATAACATTACCTAATTAAAAATCCACAGTCCACTACAGTTTTTTCCCCAAAATATTAATCTAGTGAGTAGATGATGTCATTGTCATCAGTTCAGGAGAAACCCTAGGCTCTCAACTGGCTTGACCAGTGTGATCCAAGCTGGGGTGACATAAGCCACAGTTCAGACCATGAGAGCGTGTGTCTTGCAGCTTCATTAGAATGATGGTAGCCACAATTGCACTGTGACCACAAAGTTCTTTCATCAGCTGTTCCAGGACATTGTGCCCTGTTAGGAGTAACGTGGGCAGCTGCATTTTGTGCATACAGGTAGTAAGTAATAGCATGAAATTAAAACAAATTCCATACAGCAAGCTGGTTTCCTACCTCCAAACTTAATTTGTTACCAAATAATTAATTTCTGCGGGTGGAAGAAAACTAATCCCTTCATTTTGTTTCCCAAAGTGAAGGCATTGGAGTCTTTCAGCAAACTTGTAAACAAAGTCTGTTTGATTCATGTAAGATGTCTCATGGAGGGCCGTTTACAGAAGATAAAGTGGAAGATGTGAAAGCTCTTGTCAAGATTGTCCCTGTTTTCTTGGCTTTGATACCTTACTGGACAGTGTACTTTCAAGTGAGTGGTGACAAACAGCTTTTGTTTCCCTTTCCTTCCTACAAACCATTTCCCTGGTGCTCATTCTGGCCATGACCAAAGTACAGAGGCCTCTGATTTTTTTCCATGAGCTTCTAGGATTTGGAATCTTGCTTTTAGTTATGGACTCATTTTTGTTGATTTAAATGTTTTGAAAACCTTTTCCCAAAAGAAGCTGAGAATGGGTATGTTTTTTTTCTCCCAGGCCCCACCTGTTAATTTGATTTCTCATTTGCCTAACTCATTTCTCTTTCCAAGTTGATCTCTAGACAACTTTCAGATGACCAAATAATTGACATGCTGTTTCCAAACTTGTTTCTCATGACCAGTAGTTGCGGGGAGGGCAGCAGGCAGAGCTGTTGAGAGGCAGAGCTGTTCACATGTAATAATGTTTTTCGCACCCAGATGCAGACGACGTATGTCTTACAGAGTCTTCATTTGAAGATTCCAAAAATTTCCAGTATTACAACCATTCCTCATACGGTGAGAGCAGTTGAAATGATGTGGAAATTGTCACTTGGAGTTCATGTAGCAATTGGGTACCTTTTACCAATCACAGATAACTTGATAAATGTTAGCAGTTAGCATAAACTAAAAGAATTCTTATTGAAATGGAATTTTTACTTATTTTAGAGACTTTTAACATTGATTATGTCATTTACTAGATTGTTGACTAATGTGCGTTTGATAGTATTGCATCTGATTCTCCCCCTTCCCCCTGCCTCCCCTTCAAGCAGAGAAAAACAAACGCAAATCCATTTAGTAATAAAAGTCTTCCTCAGTCTCAAAACTGAGACATTTTTCCTAGGAGATTATACTTCATAGAAATGAACCATTCTTGAAACAGATTTTTCCCACTTGGCATTTGTTATCAAATAAGTGACTACTCATTGCAGAAAAATAACCACATGTCTCATGCATTTTAAAATTCTAGTTTCCGGCAGCTTGGCTGACCATGTTTGACGCTGTGCTCATCCTCCTGTTAATTCCCTTAAAGGATAAAGTGGTTGATCCCATCTTGAAAAGAAATGGCTTACTCCCATCATCCTTAAAAAGGATCGCTGTTGGAATGTTCTTTGTCATGTGTTCTGCCTTTGCTGCAGGTAAGAAGCCATGTCTGTCCCCTTTCTGCTCAAAACTGATGTCAGCAGTTGTGGGTAATTCAGAATACAGGGATTCACCCTTCATTATGCTACATGTTATGCAGGAAGTGTATGTACCTTGAAAGAGGACATATGGATTATTTTAAACCCATGGTTTTCTAGGTTTTCATTATATGAAGTTTAAGGTTTTTTTCTGTTAAGATTTGTCATTTTTTTTGTCCTAGAACTAAAACCAGTGAAATGCTCTAAAAAGTAACTTTTGGATTGAATCAAAGGAGCCTTGTTCTCTCCCTGCCGATTTAGATTTTAGTCAACTGCCAATTGCTGAATAGATGAACTTTTATAAATCAAAGGTGGTGTGTAGTTCTCAAAGATGTGAGTATACGCTTAGGATTCTTAATGTTAGGTCCATTAATAGGCTTCAGTATTCCCCTATAAATCCTTTGTATTTTTATGTAAAGTGTCATGTACATTTTCTTGAGCAGAAAGGTTTTACTAAAGATAGGTTCATGATCAGCCCCCAGCCCCTGGAAAAAAAAAGCTTAAGAACTAAAGCCTAAATTATTCCAATATTGGGGAACAGAATTACCCTGTGGGGGCTCTGTTCTGTTTCATAATTCTTATATCCTGAACTGTAAGTTGAAATAACTTCTGCTGATAAAACCAATGGATTGCTGACATTCTCAACTTGCTTTGGAGTTCTTCATTAATATTTGAAAATTATTGAACCATAAAATAGTGTAGTAATATAACAAGGAAGGAAAAGCTGATACCCCTGATTCTGCTGTATATCATCTGCTGTTATGAGGAATTTAACATTAAGCCCTACCGAGATGGAATTTAATATTCTCCAACAGTGCTTCACAGCGGCCGCCATCTACTGTCCCCAGAGTGAACATATTGATATAGTACTTAATAGATTTAAAGAAATGAGTCCCTCGGCTTAAGAAATCTATATTCCAGAGACCAGGACACTTTAGAAGACTATTAGGTTTTCTCTTGATCAAACAGATAATTAAAGTGAGGTCAAGTCTGAATGAAGTTTTTGCTGTGTGCTTCCTTTGTGATTCTGTTTCTCTCCTAGTCCTGTGGCACATGGGGAAATAAGCCAGAGCAAATAACCAGATTAACAGCAGACTCTAGTTGCAGGTTTTGTTAAGCAGAATCAGTGATTGGCAGGGCCGTCCAGAGGAGCATTGGTTGCACTGGGGAGGGTGTCTGCCTGCCTTGTGTTCCCTGAGCACCTGCTGTGGGCTCAGCTGGGCCTGCTCCTGTATCCTTCTGGATCCGGGTGCCCTGTGTGCACCACGACCATGCTGGTCACATGCCAAGGATGGGAGTCCTTGTCTCTCCCTGGGGGAAAGGACCTGTCCTTGATTTTCCAGGTATTTCATACTAGATGCTGGTTTTGGGCTCCTTTAATACCATCATCTCTTAGCTGAGTAGCTATGGGCTGCCGGGAACCACAGAGGGCACAGCAGTCAGAAGAGTGACTGTGGAGATTACCAAGTGGGACAGCAGTTCTGGCTTTTAAAAGTGCCAGCAAAACACACAGTAGTTTCCTTTCAGTGCTGAACAGAGTTGGGCCTTCTGTGTGTCTGCCAACACCTGTTGAGGACACAGGCGATTTGACCTGGCACAACTCTGAGCACCCGAGTTGATTACTTAGAAATGGAAAATACCTGCTAGGCTTGCATGCTTGAAAAGGCTTTTTTTGCCAAGTGGCCAAATATTGAGAAGGGACTCAGTTGTCATTGGTATTGAGAAGGGACTCAGTTGTCATTGGTTCGGAGAGTTTAAGTATCTTGTGGATACTCAAGACCACTTCCTAAATGTCATGTAAATAGCGTCCCATGTTTCACGCAGTCTCCCTTCTAGCCCTAGTGAGTGTCATTTAATTAGTATGTTAATAAGCTTTGAGTAGAGGCCTGAAACTGTTCTATCATACCAAAGTTTTAATAGAGAAAAAATTGTTTTGCCCTTTCACTTACTATTTTCACCCATAATGAATCAGTACCTCCCACCTAGTGCCATGCCTGCCAGTGATGATTTTTCTGTAAAGTTTCTCAGATGAGAAGTAGGCCCAAGGGATTTATTTGAAATTACTAAAGTAATAGATGCCCTGTGGAGAAAAGGAAACTTTAGAAACATGAAGAAGAAAACAAGCCAACTGGGATTTCCCCAGAGGTGCTCCCCATTGGGATGGCCTATACCTGTCAGACCTTGTTTGTGTCCAATGAACACATACACCTGGTGTATTTTTGTAAAAATGAGATCCTATTGTGTAAGCTGATGTCAGCCTGATAAAGGAAAAAATAATAGTAAGAGCACCATAAGTATATAATAAAGCTGTGCACATTAAGTTTCAGGAAGGAAAAATGCAAAAATACAGATGTGCATCTCACACACGTGCACACACACATGGACTGAAGCCCCCTCAATCCCACCACCCAAGGAAGTCTACTCTTACCCTTCTTCATGAGCATGGGGAAATAGTGTGTGTGATGTCTGATCATGTCCGTACCTCCTCTGTCACCCACTTAAATAACCTGCTGTACCATGAATAAGCTTCCTTGTCAAATGTCCATCTGCAACCCTTTATTGCTTGTGTCCAGGACTCTTGTTTCACTATTAGAGAGAGCCCTTCAGTGAAATTTCCTTACCTCTCAAATCCCTGAAGTGTCATCAGTGCATCCTTCTAAGGCTTTTGACATATATGCCAGAATTATCATCCAGGAAGGCAGGCTGATGGCACCGATCCACCCTCACTGCTGTCTCCTTGCACACTTGGCTCTGCTCACACCTGGTGTTGTGGATGCTCTGTTCCCACAGTGGTTTTTAGGCAGGGTCTGTGCATGGCCTTCAGGTCAGGGAGAACATCCTGAAATTTAGGTAGAAGCATCTGAGTGTTTTTTCTGGTTTATATCTTTCATTAGAAAAGAGTTAAGAATCCCTGGCCTACAACAAGTTTTTAAAAATCACAATCACATAGTCAATCCATGGTCATTAAAAATATATAGATAAAAGTGGGGAAGACATGAATTCATCCATAATCTCACCACCCAGCCACAACCACTATGTATCTTCATAGAGCATTCTCTGTTATAGCTAAATTACTTTTTCTTAAATGTTATAAAGTACACTATTCAGTTTATAACCTTTATTTTTGTATTCTACACACATACCATTTTTCCATGTCAGTTATATATTTAAATTATAGTTTTTAATAACTACATAATATTTCATTTTTGAATGTACCATCATTTTTAAAAACCAGCCCTCTTATTTAATCTGCTGGTTGGTTCCAGACTACCCTCCTTTCAGACATCGCTGTTCACACATCCTCATGTCCCCATGTATGCCCTGTCTCTGGTTCCTTGGGGTAGATTATTCAAGAGAAGGTATCACAGCAGACCTCACCAGCATGCTGGTCATACACCACCCTGGGCAGTCGTGATTGTGTTTTTCTGATAACTCTTCTCTGAAGAGTTAAAACATGATATATGTTTAAGATTCCCCCCACCCACAAACTTACCAGTCATTATACTTCATGTATAGTTTCTGTGTTGTGCCCAGTTTTCTAATGGGTCTTTCTATTTTTGATATTGGTATGTAATAGATGGTTATTATTCAAAATTTTATCTTAGGAGTATTTTTACAATTTTTTCATTTTCCCTTTAATTTTTATCTTGTAGAAGTGTTATACGTTTTTTCAGTTACATCCTGTGTGTTTAATGTTAGGTTTATTCCTAACAACTTTATGGATTTTTGGTTGCTCAGATATGAAGCTTTAAAAAGTTCTGAGTTTCAATGAATAGTTATCAAATGGCCACTCAGCCTTCTAATATATAGCATGGTTTCTGTTCCTGCCTTCATGAGACCCCCGTCTTTCTCTTTTCATCTGGCAGTCTTGGCTAGACTTTCCCAGAGCTTTTAAACGTGGGCGGTGACAGCCTTCTCCTGCAGCTGACTCGAGTGGAGGCATGCCCAGCAGCTCACTGACACTTTGACTTTACTGTTGCCTCTGTTTGAAATATACGTTCATGATGATGTTAAATATCTAACCTTTATTTCAAGTTTACTGAGTATTTGGGGCAGAAACGAACGTTGTGTTTTGCTCAGGCATCTTATTTTGGTTTCCAAGAAGATTACATGGGCCCACCCCACTCCATCCTACCTTGGCTACTCATGTTTTTTATTTGTAGTAACTTCTTGATATTTAACTATTCCTGCATGTCTAAAATAAGCTCTGTTCCATGGGCTGACTTTGAAAGCTTGATTGGAATCTGCTATTTTCTGCACCCATGCGTCTCCATCCATAACTGATAACAGTCTGTGGTTTGGTGTCGGGGTTATGTAGCTTCATAAAAGGAGTTGGTAAATTCCCTATTTCTGCAGGCAAGACAGTGTCTTAACAGGATGCAAGTTATCTGCTCCCAGGAAGCCCCAAAGTCCTTGCATGTGAGCTCCTTACCTCTGAGAAGAAGGGGTAACTTTGCCACCTTTTTCTCAGTTTTGTAGAGATTGTTTTTTCTAGAATCACTCTTTTTTTTTAATGTCCTGAGTAAACCATTCATTTTATTGAGTTTTAGAAAAATCACTAGGGTGGAGATAAAAATGGCGCTTTAAAGAAATCTGTGTTTCCTTCCTCATTTCTAGTTTCAGTTACTTATGTTCTCTTTTTTTTCTTTATTTGGTATTTTTTTTAATTGAAGTATAGTTGACATACAGTGTTATATTGATTGCAGATATACAGCATAATGATTCCACAGTTATCTACATTATTAAATGCTTACTCCAACTAGTGTAGTTACTGTCTGTCAACATGGAATGATGGTACAGAACCACTGACTGCTCTCTATGTTGTCCTTTCATCGCTGTGACTAATTTATATTAATGTTTGAGCCTCTTTATCCCCTTCACCTATTTTACCCATCCACCCCAAACCCTCCCCCATGGTAACCACCAGTCACTCCTCAGTGTCTGTGAGTCTATTACTGTTTTGTTCATTCTGTTTTTAGACTCTACAAGTAAGTGAAATCATACGGTATTTGTCTTTTTTTCACCTGGCTTATTCTCTGGATCCATCCATGTTGTTGCAAATGTCAGGATGTCTTTCTTTTTTATGGCTAAGTAATATTCCATTATGTATATGTACCACAGCTGCTTTATCCATTCATCTATTGTTGGACACTTAGGTTGCTTCCATAACTTGGCTATTATAAATAATTAAGTGATAAACTTAGGGGTGCATATCTTTTGGAATCAGGGATTTTGTTTTCTTCACATAAATTCCTAGAAGTGGAATTACTGGGTGGTATGGTCTTTCTGTGCTTTTTTTTCTTGGCTTGCCAAAACTGTATGTATTTTATGATTGCTTCTTAGAGGTCTTCCTTGAGTTTATCAATTTGATTGTCTTAGTGTTTTCTAAGTGAAGAATGAAGATAGCAGTTCCTTTCTATTCCCTCAGGTTCACTTTGTGATTTTCTTTCTCATTTTTCTTGAGTTGAACTCTTCATTTAGTTTCACTTACTCTTTCCTTTCCTGTTCAGTAGTAGGAACCATGGACTGGCATGAATTTGCCTGTTGGTGCTGCTTTGTCAAGGTCTCATATGCTTTGATTTGTGTTTTCTTTGTTTTCTATAAACTGTGGTTTATATTTACAATATCAGCCAAGAGTGATTTCCCAGAATTTTTCCATTTCATAGTATTGATGTTTTTGTTCATCCATTTGTTCATGATGTCTGGTTTCATCACAGAGCTAGGAGAGTTGATGGCTTTATCGTACCTACATTGGGGATTTCAAGGCTTCCTTTTTGGCCTAACAGAACTTTCTAAAATTATTTGTAGGGTGCTGAATAGGATGGTTCATCTGTTATAACCTTGTCAGGTACATTAATCAGATCTTTTACAGTAGGAGCCCTAAGCTTCAGTGTGTGCAATGGAGTTGGGGTCATGTGGATGAGCACATGTCCCAGAATACAGTGGTCTGCTCCCTGGTGGCGACAGATCCGTGCAAACCCTCTCCGTAACACTGGGTGGGTCTGTTAGAATAAAGCCCCAGGAGGGCAGGACTTTCTGTGTTGCCTCCTTTCAGTGAATTGTATCAATGAAGTTCTGGCTCAGTTGCCTTTCTTTGGGTCTTGTCTGCAATCTTTATTTGCATTATTTTTTTGTCTTATTTTGACAAGGACCCAGAGAGGTATGTCTGTCAGATTCCCCCTGCATTTCTTGCAGATGGTGGTGTCTTGCTTATGAAAGTTCATGGTTTATGTCATCTCAGGATCACATGTGTTGTCTGTAGGTGGGAAGGCAGCACAGAGGGCTCATTGAAACCAGAACTCGGCCCCTCCTGGTTGTCCCCAAGACCTAATTACCCACCTTTAAAGAGTCTGGTGGCATTTCTGTCTCCAGCTTTTAGTGGGCAACCAGCTGGATGATGTCTACAGTGGGCCTAGCCCCCCAGCTGTGTGTTACTCCCAGGCCCCTCAGGCACCTCTTTCTGCCTTGGGGTCCTGGTATCACTGCAGCCCTCCCTCAGGACTGTGAGGCGCCATCTGGCCTCCCTGCTGCCCAGCCGTGGGCCCCAGGGCTGCACCTGTCCTCAGGGCCGGGGTAGTCGCTGCATCTGTGCACCCACATGCTCACTGCCTGCTGATGCTCTGGGGGCTCCCACTGCTGTCCTGTCCCCAGAGTGTCTTTGGTCCTCCTGCTCTCACCGACCTGCCTAGTGCAGCCCTCAGGCCAGCCTTGCCCTCCTGCCCTGAGACACTTGGCTTATGTCCCCTGCTCTGCCTCTTGGCCTCCGTGCCCTTGTTCTCGCTCCCTTATGCAGCAACCCACTGGGCTATCAGCTTTCCGCCATCAGCCTTCACACAGCCTGCACTTTCTTGGCTGGTAAGAGCTGTCCTATCCCACAGCTTCCCTCCGTTCCCTGCCAGACCTTGCTGGAGGCTGTGGCACCTCTCCTCTTTCTAGTACCAGACCTGTGTATGGTCCCTTAGGCCCCGTCACCCCCACACACAGCATGCACACACGGGATACACATGCACATACATATGTGCATACACACACATACGTGCACAGACATCTTAACTCCCTCTTGCCTTTCCTGTGGAGGAGGGTCTTATCCAGCTTCAGTTTTTGTACCCAAGAAAGGTGAGTGGGTCCTCCCTGTAGACCCATCTGCACTGAAACTGTGCCAGAGCCCTTTCAGCTGGAGGGCTGGTGGCCTGTGTAGGGACTGTACAGCGTGCAGATGCTGACTAGACCTTGGTTGATCCAGAGGAAGTATGTCACGCTTCATCCTGTGCGTTTGGAGATGCCCCATCCAGGCTAGCACTGTTGTCCCACTGGTGCTGCCCACTGCCCACCAGGGAAGAAGGCTGTCACTGTGGATAAGTGGATACAGTCACCACCAGCGCTACACCCCCAGTGGGCTCCACGCCTCACATGCCCCTCCTTAGAGCAGTCAGAGCACCACAGAGACTGCTCTGCACCCCACATCTACATCTGCACTTCTCAGCAGGATAGAGTTGACGGATGGGGTCCCCTTGTCTCTCCTCTGGGAGGAGATGGGGTTCCTGATGGGAGTGAGCAGGGAGGCTTCCCCATACTGTGGTCTGTTGATTTGAGCCAGGGTTTGGGGCAGTTCCCGAGCCCATCTCCTGGCCCTATAAACACATCTGAGTCCCTTCTCAGACTCAGGCTTTAAGAGGAATAATTTTTCAATTGCCCTCCCACCCCAGTCTCCTGTTCTTCCTCATACTCCAGTTTTGATTACATATATTTTTACATATATGGCAAATTTTCAGATCCATTATTTCATTTGTAATTAGAATTCTCTAAAAGCAAAACACGGTGACAACTTTAACCTATGAACTTGGTTGTACGATTTGTTGTGTTTAGACTTTATTTTGATTCGTTTACTTTTTGTTCTGCAAAGAGTGGCTGCCTCTTGCTTGTTTTTCCACATCTTCCTGTTGGTGAAACAAATGACCAACAGTCTGCTGAGACCGGGGTGCTAAGAGAAGTTGACTTGTGAAGTTCACTTTGTGGTTCAAGTTAAGCCCATCTATGGAGGAAACTAGCATTATTGTTAGCTCTGGTCATTGTGGTATCAATGATAATAAGAGGATCAGCTTAAATCCATTACCGTCATGGGGAAAACGTCTCAAAATGTATTACCTTCTCATAAGTAAATAGCATTATTATTTAGCTTTCCTATACACCTCATTTTCAAAGAAAGACACAAGTATAGGTGAGCAGTCTAGGTATTTGAGAATTCAATTAAATATGTTGAATGTCTGTCTTATAAGGTACGGTGGAAAGCCCAGATGAAATATATATGATGTGTTCTCTATTTTTTAGTAACCTGCTGAGGAAGCTGGGAGCTGGGGGAGTCTTTAGATGGGGGGAATCTGGAGAAGCCATATAATTGGGCATTATCCTATCAGTATTGTTCAGAATAATCAATCATATCTTGCAGCAAACATCTAGTGTTTTAGTTTAATTGCAAATGTTAATGCAAATGCTCTATCAGCTTACATATTAATTCTAGGAATTTTGGAAAGCAAAAGGCTGAACCTTGTTAAAGAGAAGACCATTAATCAGACCATCGGAAATGTCACTTATTTTGCTGCTGATCTGCCAATATGGTGGCAAGTCCCACAATACGTGCTGATTGGCATCAGTGAAATATTTGCCAGTATAGCAGGTAAGTCCCCTTCACCGTCTGCAGCATCTGGGCCTGGTCACAGAGTAATAAAGGCCATGGTATCTTCTCACATGTCAGATTATGTTGGGACACAAATAGCTTTTGTATTTTGGGCAGGCAGCTGTGGTTCAGCAAAAGTGTGGATAAGTAACTAGCAATACTCTGGCTGGGGGGTGTCCTTTCTTGGTTTAAAAACAGGATTCCCAAACTAATTTCCATGAAACTCATCCACTACTTTGAGGGGCCACAAAAGAGAGAAAGAAAGAAGAGCCCTGTGGGTGGCCCCTCCCTGGTCTGGCCCTTCTAACAAAACCCTGCAGTTTTTTGCTGGGGTGGCTGAGCCGGGGGCTGCCAATCACAGTCAGAACTCTTGGGGTTTTCATTCAGATTTATATAAGGAAGAAAACCTAATTTTAAAAACATGTCCCCACAGGCCTGTCTTTCCCTGTATGTGGTATTCTGTGGTGCTGCAGACATAGGCACTCTGTGCAGACCTGTTTCGGGCCATAGGGAGAGTATAAAAGAGAAAATTGGTGATGACAGAAGCTGGTGGGCTGTAGTCCTGCCAGGTGCTGATTTGCACATCCCACTGCTCATAAGTCTCCTGCGGAAGCTGCTGATGGATTCGTGAAGGGATCCCTCAGACACAGTCGGGGGCTCAATCGGCACACATTGCAAATCTTATGTCTGGTTATCGTAAAGATCTGAAATTATAGATGTACCTATTGAAATTGTTTTAAAATATAGTACCCTTCAGATAGAACTTTTTAGTAGATTCCCTATTTTTACATAACATACTTTGTATTCAAACTCCCCATTTCTTGAAAATAGAGGAAAATTTTGCTTCTCTAACTACTTTTGTTCCTTAGGGAACACGAAATTCTGAGGGCAGCAAATCAAATGTTACCTCTAGGTCTGAGAGCACGTTGGCTCTCTGCCTCATTGCCTCTTTTAGGAATCCCACGTGTGGAATAAGCAGCTCCTCACAGCCATTGATTTCTTGAACTTGTGTGAGTGGCACCTTCTGAAAGCCCTGGGTCCTGTGACCCCGTGCTTTCTGCCGTGTCCAGGTGGGTGTGCGGTGCCCCCTTCACTGAGCCACTGCCCTCCTCTTACAGGTCTGGAGTTTGCATACTCGGCCGCCCCCAAGTCCATGCAGAGCGCCATAATGGGCTTGTTCTTCTTCTTCTCCGGCGTTGGGTCGTTCGTGGGTTCAGGACTATTGGCGCTGGTGTCCATTAAAGCTATTGGATGGATGAGCAACCACAAGGACTTTGGTAAGGGCAGCATCTGTCTTTCTGAAAATGACCAGTGACAGAAACCAGAGGTGCCAAGGCTGCGGTGAAGTTTGTGAATGGCTGCCACAGTTGCAGCAGAGTGGGGCCACCCTGGGGCAACCCCTTCCTTGGGCTGCATAGACCACTTGAGTCATTTATTTCCTTACATCCTTAACACTTTCTGGAGTAACAAGTAAGCCTCCCTTCTGTCCCAGTGGCCAGACGGGCCTCAGCCACACCCTGGCCAGCAACTGCTGGGTCTTGCTGCCTGCTCGGAATCTTTGATTGATAGGACACCTTCTCCCCTAATGTCTAATGCTGTTTTTATGAGGCAAATAAAATCTATGTCACAAGTTTCCCTTTACTTATCTTGGTTTTATATTTCTTTTTCCTCTCCTAACAGTACCTTTTAATTCTCTGCTATTAAAAAAACAAGGATAGATAATAAGTTGCCTTCTCTTGAATAAACAGCTATTACTCCTGATCAGCCATAATGGGACTTTACAGCTGATACCAGTAGGTGGCATCTTGGTGCGTTGAACAGAATCACTCACAGAAGATATTTTGCGGTTTCCAGATTTATGATAGATTTTAAATGGACCCAGAGATGAAGACTTCCCTTTCTTTTCTTTTATATCTTACCTACAAAAACAACCTTGTTACCTTTTCTTGTATAACCATGTAGCATTTGCTGGCATCCGTTGGTACTTAGCCACTTGTGGGTTATAAATCCCCTTGAAAATTGATGAAAGTTTAGGGACTTTTCTCCAGAAATTGCATGATTCCAAAAGCCCTTCCATGACTGAATTGAAATTCCTGTCCTGAGGGATGCGCTTAGGTCTGTGGAATCCTAACGCGACTTCTAGAAGCCGGAGCCACCGCGGCCGTCTCTGGGGCCCTGTCCTTCACGTGCTCCAGCTGTCTGAGCCTCCCCACAGCAGGCTCAGGCCTGGGCTTTGGTTTTTACGCTGGGCCCCTTGGAGGACAGACAACCTGTGGAGAAAGGTCCTGAGAATTCTCATGGGCTCTTGGTGTCACATAAGCCACTGCTGTACATAGGACAGACCTGCTTCAGAGAAAATCTTGTCACAGAGACTGTAATTCTCAAAATGTGGATTCTCTTTCTCCATTTTTATTTTTAAATGTATCATAGAGGATTGGTTGGTTTTGGTCATCCTCATTGCTTTCCAGTAATTTAACCCTCATCACTAATTTAGCGACTCAAAGTTTACCTGTCTGTTACCATTAATTTCTGACAGGTCTTTTTAAACTTGCCACGTGGGGTTCCCGCTCTAGCCTGTATGTATCCAGCCCCCATATCAGTGCTGGAGGTGGATCCTGTTCGTTGGTTTATTTTCATTAATGGGAAACGCTTTGTGGTGTGTTCCATGGGAACCGTCACCATGTCCAGCGGCTTGGGGAGATGCTTCCTGTTTCTGCACCAGTAAGGGGACCTTCAGTCGGTCTACCCACAGCCATCATGTTCTGCATGGTGAGACAGGCGGTAAAGTGGGGGCCCACAGTCGGTCAGCTCCCTCCCATGAGTGAGTGGCTGTTAGGTGGGTGTTTGGGAGGATGGGACACAGTGACCCTACCACCAAACACAAATCCTCGCTGCAACAGAAGGAGCAGCAGACGTGACCCCAGATTCCGTGTGCTTCCCTTCTCATCCCCGCCCTGCCAGCCCCTCTGCCCTTCGGCCCCGTGAGGTTCAGGTTGGCAGTGAAGCAGGGGTGTCAGCCGGCCTGGCAGTTCATGACTGATGCTGACACCCCTGACATACGCTTCCGGAGGCTGTAGTACTCCAGTTAGGAGGAAAAGCCCGCAGATCCTATGCCATTGTTTCCTTCTCTGCCCATCCCCCCCAGGCTTGCTCTCTCCACTGTGTGCAGTTTTGGACTGGGAACAGTGTGCTTACTGGGAAGCATGCTGGCCTTATGGTTACGGTTTGGTATATTTGTAATCCCGACCAGAATGCAGAATGGTTCGCAAGGTTTCCTCGTGTCCTTTCTTTGCCCCCTCTGCCCCCACAGCTGCTTGGATGGCTCTGCTCACTCTTTGGGCCTGTCTTTGAGCTCTTTTGTGACCGCCTTTCACTCAGCCCATGGGCCTGTGAGAGGTGTCCCAGTAACTGTATCTCATTATTCTGAGGGGTATCCTGTGTAACTTTTAGGGAAAACTTTAAAAACACACTCCTGCCTTCCTGTAGCATGTGGAATGTATGTTCAGCCGTCTGCCCTCTCCTCTGCAAGGCAGATAGTGTGAACTGCGCAGTAAATGCAGGACTCATAACCGGATGTGATTTCCAGGATGTGTTCTTGGGTGATACATGGTGTGGACAAGTGTACAGATTCTAGACCCAAGTTACAAAGCCTGTGCTGTAGGAAGGACATGGAGATAGCCAGGTGGGTGTCAGTCTTTGCGTGAAAAATTCCCTTGAAGCAGTGGAGGGGTCAACATACCCACAGGAAACACAGCGGCTGTCAAACATTTGGTTCTGGCAGCAGTAAGGTATCAGGAAGATTAACAGATAAAGAGTCCCTGACGTCTTTTCTCTTGCAGCTGGTGTTTCTGAGGTTGGCGCATCTCCTGGGTGCTTTCCTCTCCCCCACTCCATGCTTCCCTGAAGCCCCATGCCCAGGTTTCCCTGAGAATGCCCAGGGCCTCTGCACCTGCTGTCATCAAGCACTTTGGGAACCTCATCTTCTTATCTTCTGGAAGAAAGATGCTGGGGTTTAAGGAGCAGTTGGGGTCACTTCAGAGACCCCAGCCGGGAGCTCATGTTAGATACAGATCTGACTTCACTGTGACTTTTGCAGTTGCTTTGAAAACAAAACACGTGGATTTTGAATTACAGAGATATTCTTTTCTGTTGTTTCTTTACAACCGCAGCTGAAAGTCTTAGGAGTAGGAACCAAATCAAATCAATGAAATCTTTTAGCATATCCAAGTATAGCTGACAACCTCCTTTTTTTTTCGTTCTCTAGGTAATATTAATGGCTGCTATTTGAACTATTACTTCTTCCTTCTGGCTGCTATTCAAGGAGCAACCCTCCTGCTTTTCCTTGTTGTTTCTATGAAATACGACCGCCAGCGATCGAGAGCAAATGGAGTGCCTGCCAGATGGAGGACCTGATGTTCCTGAAGTCCACGCTGGGTCTGTTAGTCGGACAGCTCACGGCAGGAACTGGCTGGGACGCACTGAGAATGGGGAGGATTTCAAGTTGCCATAAAATGTCTGACAGTCTTAAACTTGCATGATACCTGGGTTGGTTTCCTCTTCCCCTCCACCCACATGAGCTAGGTAAGTGCCTTACTATGACCCATCTCCTGTTTTGCTGGGCCCTCCTGGAGCAGGCGAAGCTTGTGGCTTCTCAGCAGTGCTGACCTCTGTTAACTCTGCAGCCGGTTTCCTCTGGTGGAAACCCACAATGGACATCACAAAGTCCTGGGAGACCATACATGTGCTGGCTGGCATCCCGGTACTCTTAAGTATTATAATTTCTTTCCCGTATGATCTCACTTTTTTTTCTCTTTGATTAACATCTACTTATATTGAAGACTGGAAGATGTTTTAAGAGAGGAAGGTACCGTCAGTGCTGCAAAGGTTTTGTACAAAGGACATGTTTGTGGTTTCTTTCAAGCCACACATCTAGCCATTGCCAGGTTCTTTGGTATAGGCTGATACTGAACATATTTCATCTGCTGCTTCAGAAAATACTTATTTTTTAAACTATTGACAGTGCTTTTTTTTTTTTCATTAAGAAAGAACATGCATCAAAAACTAAGACTGTGTGTCTAACTCAAACTTCAAAACAACTTAGAGGGCATTTTAAACCTCACCTAGTCAGTCTTTATGCCTCGTTTTATTTTGGGTGTCACTGGACTAGAGAACGATCATGGGGGTGTAAGGAAATATGCTTTTCGGCAGAATTCCTATACTAAAGGGTAATTGGAAGGGTGGACGGCAGACCTGCATTGTTCGGTAGTCACTGACTTTTGTGTTATTTCATGTGTATGTGGGATTCTAATTTTGTTAAGTAAACTATTCTTTGTTGCTGTAGTTCTGATGCAACTTTATTATAAAAAGCACCTCAAATTTGAGACCTCTGAACTACCTCTGTGTGGTTTGTGTACAGTTATCACATACAGGTTCCATGAGGATTCATAAGCTGTCACATCAGAGGTGTAGAGTTTCAGAGTCAGGAATGAGAAGGAAGGTAAAATACCTGTGCCTGACTCAGCTCTTTGGCCCCCCAAGGGTGCCACTATGTTGAAATTCAATTTTGTTTTTGGAGAAAAGAAACACTAAAATTCTGCTTGTTTTTTTTCTTTTTAATAATACAAGTTATAGAAAAACTAGAAAAATAAAAGGAAGTCCTCTTGACTGGTGGAGTTGTGTATGTAAACTACTAGCCCCTGCTGTCAGTACATTGTCTCTGTGAGGCAGTAGCCGTGAAAGGGGAAAAAGAAGGTCAGGTGATGAGAACTCTGGACCCCACCTTGTACACAGAGATGTTGGTGCCTGGGTACATGGGGGTAGGAAGAGAAGGGCCAGATCCTTGCCCGCCCCCTGGGCCCTCTATGGGCATCCCTCAGAGCTGGGGGCTGGGAGGGGGCCACCCATCGGATCCATCCAAGTATGGAGCTAGGTCCACCCTCAACATTATTAAGGAAAACCTCTCCAGGAAGTTAGTTAAAGGACTGACAAAATTTAATTTTTCAACTGAATTAAGAAGTGGGTAATCAGGTTCACACTATGAAACTAAACAGTATTTAAATAAATACGCAAAACCACTCTGCTGTTGTGAGAAATTTCTCAAAACTGTGCCTGTCCTGAAAACTTTGACATGCGTCCCCATCCTGTTTATATCGGCCTCTTAAATGCAGTCAGCACACACCCTTGAGAACACTTGGACCTACCTTCTCTACATTGAAGACTACATATCACAGGCAGATTGAAAGAGAGTTTTTCAAAGATAACCTTTCACAGGAGTTTATGGCCCTCCTCATTCCCAACAGGGACCTAGGAAGCCCAGCTGCCATTCGAGGACGGCTGCCATCCACACATCCTGCTTCGTTGCAGAGGCATTCCACTGCCAGGAGCCACAGGAGCATCCTGCCCCCTTAATAGCCAGAGATGGCCTCTTCTGGGGAGATGGGAACAGCATCACGCTCTGTATGTAACACTGCAAAGTTTCAAAACAGCAGGTCCTTTCAGAATTACACTGGACCCATATGAAATCCTGGGTCACTTCTAAATTCCAGGCAGTAAAAATGGATAATCTTCAGTGTTAGCAAACTGTTCCACTCGGTGCAGAATGCTCCCATCGCTTGACAAGCACAGCCCAGGGAGGGAGAGCGGAGTACTGTAATAGCCCAAAGTGGTGTGTATCACCAAGTGATTCACTATCACTAAAACAGGCCAAGTATTCAAGGGCATTTTCCAGTAGCATGATGCCATTTGAGCAGATATTTTTAAATGTTCTTTTATACCTTGTTCTTTCAGAAACAGGGTCTTTTATAGGAATTAATGCATAAAAAGTGCTTTGTTGAATTAGGACATAATAAATAAATGAAAAGAACAAAATGTTAAGAGAGTGAAGGGGGGAAGTGCTACATGATGCGAGGTTACATAGCAACGTGAAAAATCAACATTTGCTAATTTCCGCATTGGTGAAAAGACAGTTCTCCAAGGAAAGGGGGCCAGCACAGAGCCAGGGAGTTTACATCTGTCTTGCATGCTTTGCCAAATCCTCAAAACCAGCACTGAGGGAGAGAAGTGTCAGGGTGACAGATGAGCAAACCCAGGCAGGGAGGGACTTAACCCACATGCCGGCTCTGGGATGGTAAAGACCAGCAGAGACCATGTCTGCTTTTCCCCCTTGTGCCATGTGGATCTTCTAGTGGGTTTGGGACCCGGCAAAGAGGTTAGAAGAGGAGGCAGCAGACTGTGGTAGTATTTCTGAGTAATGCAGGGACGGCCCCTTGTCCTCTAGGTCCCAGCAGTGGGCTTTGGAGTTGGATGGGCTGATCATCACGCTAGACTTGGTTTTCTCTGAATCTTCCCTTGTGCTCAGTGAGCTGCCAGCTTTAATTACTTTTGAAAATAAATCTATCTGAATCCTCTTTGGACCCTTCAGATCACTGATCAGTAATCTTCCCTGCAGAGCCCAAACCTAGAATACTTCCCAGGTGCATCTGGGAGGGCCTCCTGCTTGACCAGTGACCCATTATTTGGGCTGGAGACACCAGTTTGGAGTCAACTGTGGACAGGTGATGCTTGAAGCTGAGTTTGTGCTGGCACAGTATCAGGGAGAAGGGGTCTGACCTGGCCCCAGGGCAGGCGGTGAGGGGCAGACCGTCTATAGGAGGGCCACACAGCTGCCGCCCGGGAGTCTGGATGTGGACATCTTTGGGGGCCTTACTCTGCCCACCAAGAGGCTGACCAGCAACCGGAAGGTGGAAGCCACTCGCACAAGGCTCTCACATGTTGTCACAGGAGAAGCTTATAAGAAATCAAAATACCTCCCACAAGCACTCGTGAATATGCTAAAATTGCTTCCTCCAGGTCTGGCAGTGCTAATAGCCAACAAAATTAAAAAATCTTGACAGATCCAGACATGAATTTTTATACTTCATATTCCTGCATAAATTTGCTTGGTGGTACAAATGCAGACATGAACCAAAGTAGCATTTGTTTAGGAAACCGAATTATGAGGAGTGCAGAGTTCTCCCAGAAAGCCCGAGCTGTCAGGCCGCCCAAACTGCCGAGCACAGCGTGTTGGCCAGTGAACAAGTTTGATCATGCCACCTTATTTCCTTTCCATTTTTGGTCCAGAACTTTTAATTTTTCTACATTCTGAACCCAATATGTTCCAGAAGTCAAGAGAATTAGCAGGCCATTTATATCTATGCAAGTTAAAACATTTGCTCTGCTTATGAAGGCATGTTAAACAGTACTTTATCACCCACATCTCTCCAGCTGGAATCCTGTCTCCGGCAGCCAGAATGCTTACCTGTATGGCTGCTTCTCTTGTTCACACTGCAATTGAAATTCCGTCAGGGAAATCACCAAGAGGAACTTGGAGGCTGTCACTAAGTGATAGCTTCAGAGCAGTAGTGCGCTAATGATCAAAGCCGACTGCCAGTGCCTTTCTGCAGGGGGTCTTGGCCTTCACACAGGACCCAGTGTGGGCTGAAGACCCGTGGAGATGGGACAAGGAAGTGTGCATGTTTTGCCTTATGAACTGGTGGACCCGGAGTGTTATTTAGTACTGGAGGAGGGAATTTTTTCCCAATTTTATTGGGATATCAAATCATCATGATGCACACTTCAGATATCCTACAGATATCTTACAGTTTTGTCAGACCCTTGGGTGTTAATAAAGCCTCTTCTGCCCCAAACTACAAACACCTGAGCTCCTGGAACCTGGCAGCTCTGCCATGCCCTTCACACCCACACCTGCATCTTTGAGGAAGTCAGTGGGGGCTGCACCCAGTGACTTATAGCTTTGATCCTACTTATGCTCTTTGCAGGTTTGATGACTGCTATGGCTGGAAACCACACTGGGGTTACTCTGTCTCCAGGCAAATGGGGCCATTGGGCAGGGCAGCCTCCCCTCAACACCCTCCCTTCAACACCCTCCTTGCCAGCAGCTGCCTGATACCCTATTGGTGTTGTTGGTGTTCTGTCCGGAAGGCTCTGTTGCTCATCGGGTGCCCTTCATTTTAAATAAACAGATGCATGTAGAGCCCAAGCCAGTGGCTGGAACAGAGCAGTCAGGGCAGGGCTCTGCCCTGAGAACAGTGGCGTGTGGCCCTTCACATGAGGTGGTCCTCAAAGCTAATTAGGCTTCTTGGGAGCAGGCACCAGACCATGAGTTTTCTTCTCCATTCTCTCTTAACTGTAGGCTAAGATCAGCATTGTCCTAGACTGAATAGTGCGCACCCCCCACCACCACCACATCCTAATCCCTGGAACCTATGAATATCGTCTCTTACATGGCCAGAGGGACTTTGCAGATGTGATTCATTTGAAGATCTTGAGATGAGGAATTGATTCTGGATTATCTGGGAGAGCCTTGGAATCACAGAGGTCCTTACAAGTGAAAGAGGGAGATGGGCGGTTCAGAGTCCGAAGAAGTGAGCGCAGTAGTAGAGAGCAGAGGGAGGCCATGGGTGGCTTTGGAGACAGGAGGAGGGGCCCCGTGTCCTTGCTCTTGTGAGACCCGGCCTCACGGTCCTCTCCCGAATCCTAGCCCCGCTACTGGTTATGTCCAGATGTAACATACAGGGCATCTGCACAAGCCCAACAAAATCTTTGTGTTGATTCATTGCAAATGGTGATTTATCTAAAGCAACCTCATTGTGCTAGAATTTACAGCTTCACTTGTACGTGAGTCATTTGTCTTTCCTGGAGCTAATAGGGATGGACACACTTCAGGGGCCATCAGAGAAGCCCAAGAGCAGATTTATGCCTGCTGATTTTAATTTTAAACCCAAACCCAGCTATTTAGACCCAGAGGACTTCTTGCTTCCTGCTCTTCAGGGCTCAGATATTTCAAAGACAGAAACCAAACCACAGAGTTCAGCACTTTGCTCGTGTTCTGGACACCATGCTAAGTGCAAATCGTCCGTTCACAGTAGATGCACCGTTGGAAGCAGAAACACCAGAGAAGGAGATCCAGCCTCTTAGCATGTCTCAGAGGTCACATTCATTCATCAGGCACATCATTTATTCACTCAACAAACACACTGTAGCAACCTACTGTGGGCTTGCTTCATTTTAAGGTTGGCAGATGCAGCTGTGAACAAAACGATCCCAGCTCTCCTGGAGCTCACATTTTATCAAGGGAGACGGACAAACATGTAAGGAAATGATAGCATTGCAGAAAGTATAAGGATTATGGCAAAAACCATGTGAGATGATGGAATAGTGTGCTGCTCCATAATGAGGGAGTTAGATGCAGAGCAAGGCAGGGGACAAACCACTTGTAAGGGGGGCCTCCCTGCCTCAGCATGTCAGGCAATTGCCAAGAAGCCCCTTAGTTTCTACTGGTTCTTGTTTGCCCTGCCAGCTAGTGGCTGCAAAATAGAACTACAGGCAGTTTTCAAGAACTGCTAAGCAATTTCGTGAACGTCTCTACTAGAAAGATTAAGTTGTTTATGCGAAAAAAACTGGGAACTAGTAGATAAATAAGTTGTTTATGCGAAAAAAACTGGGAACTAGGAGAGATAATGATAGTGATTATAGTCAACAATGCTGGATTTTAAGCTTCAAAGTTGCTAAGAGACCAGATCTTAATTGTTCTCACCACCACCACCCCCAAAAATGATAGTTATGTAACAGGATAGAGGTGTTAGCTAAGGCTATAGTGGCAATCATATTGCAGGATATAAATGTATCAAATCAACACTTGTATACCTTAAACTTACACAATGTTATATGTCAGTTACATTGCAATTTTAAAACATTTTATAAAGCAACTTTGTGCAGACATGAAAAATAATGTTAGGATCCACCAAAATGTTTTTATGGAACCTTGTCACTTGGTCATTTTTCCTAAACCTCCTAGTTTCAACAAAATTATTGAGAACTACGTAGCATGTATTAGAGCTACCATGATAAATTACACTTGTCTTTAGCTTTATTGTACTTTCTGAAACACAGGGTCCTCTATTATAACATGAGCAGATACATTTTCCCATTGCCAATGAGATTAAGCACAAGGCTATAGTTTCATAGCATGAGAGAGATTTAAGTAATTATGTATTTGCTTCTGTGGCACAGAAGACTGACAGGTCGTTTTAAAAAATTCTTTGTTTGATATTTTTTTTTAATTAAGTATAGTTGATATACAGTATCATGTTGGTTTCAAGTATACAACATAGTGATTCAGCAGATTATCTGCATTAAATGCTCACTCCAACTAGTATAGTTACTATCTGTCAACGTAGAAATAGGTTACAGAACCATTAACTGTATTCTCTATGCTGCACTTTCATCCCCGTGACTATATTATATATAACTTGAGATTTTGTGCCCCTTTATCCCTCTCACCCTCCCCACCTACCTTCTCCAACAACTGCCCCCCTGCTAACTATAGTCACTTCTGTGTCTGAGTCTCCGCTGTTTTGCTTATTTTATTTTGTTTTGTTTTGTTTTTAGATTCCACAAATAAGTGAAATGATGTGGTATTTGTCTTTCTCTGCCTGGCTTATTTCACTGAGCATAATACCCTCTAGATCTGTCCATGTTATTGCAAATGGCAGGATTTCTTTTTTATGACTGAATAATATTCCATTGCGTATGTGTACCACATCTTCTTTATCCATTCATCTATTACTGGACACTGGTTGCTTCTATATTTTGGCCGTTGTAAGTAACGTGGCAGTAAGCATGGGGGCCATGTATCTTTCTGATGCAGGTCCTTACTCGGGAGTCTGAGCCCAGCTTTGAGACACAGCTGTCTGTGAGCCTGTATTTCCCTGGAGGAGAGCCAGTGGTGTGATCTTGCTGCCCTCTACAGAATAGTTTACTGACTTGATTCACTCATCATCTATCTTACCTCCTAAGCAAGACCTCCAAATACTGAGGCTCCCATGCATCTCATGACCTGTCAGAACTAAACAACATCTTCTTGTTAAAATGTTGGGCAGCATACAAGGGCTCCATCCAGGAAATGGTTTGCCATCAGCCTATTACCAAAGGAATTTCAGATGGCATTTCCTTTGCCAGGGGGTTGACTTGGTTCTGTCCTCTGACCCGAGGGCTGAGTCCTGCAAAAATGGTGACAAAGCCCAGAGATAAGGAGTGTGAACTGGGGACAGTGAGGTCATGAGGGGTACAGACATGGACCTGGGACAGTGGAGTACATGCCTGGATCCATGGAGGACAAGTGGATGGAGATGGTGAAAATAATGTGGTGGCCCTAGGGGTACAAAGCCAAACTGGGGCCCACAGTGTGTCCAAGTCAGACCCATTCAGGCACCACCACCATTCAGGCTGTGTCCACCTGTATGAGCTCCCTCAGCTTGCATCACAAACTACCATAAATTGGGGGCTTCAGAGAACAGAAATCCATTCTCTCACTGCTCTGGAGGACAGAAGTCTAAGAACAAGGTGTAAGCAGGGCTACACTCCCTCTGAGAGGCCTGGGGGGTCCTTCCTGCCCCTTCCAGCATCTGCTGCCATCCTTGTTGCTCCTTGGCTGGTGGACCCAATACTCCAGGCTGTTGTCCCATGGCCTTCTCCTCCAGTCTCTGCATCTTCTCCTTTACTGTCTCTTACAAGGACACCAGTCATTGGACTCGGGCCCACCCTGACACAGCAGAACCTCATCTTAACTCAATTCCATCTGCAGAGACCCTATTTGCAAATAAGTTCACACTCACAGGTACAGGGGATGAGGCTGTGGATGCATCTTTTGGGGGGATATAATTCAACCACAACACCAAGTGTTATTGACTTAATGTTTTCCTTACACCAACTCTCTGCCCACATAACAGCAGAGTACTGGTTGGGAGCCAATTTCGGAGCAGACTCCCTGGGGTCAAACTCTGGCTCTCGTACTTCCCTCTGAGGAGGAAGGCACATCATCTTACTCTGTTTGTTGCCTTCACTGTATGATGAGAATAATTTTATCTGCCTCACAAGGTGGCGTGAGAATTGCATGAGGCATATGTAGACAGGACCTAGAACGTTGCCTGGCACACAGGGGAGGGGAGCTGTTGTCATCCATGATTTATTTTAAAAGGAAATGGTGGTGTCATTGCTTTAAATGGAAAACCATGATCATATACCAACAATGAAAGATAATTGTCTAATTAAATACCATGAAACAGCTGCACACAATTGCCTCCCAAGGGTCGAGGCCCTGAAAAAGGGCAAAGTTTGAGCAGGGTTAAAGCCAGGCAACACCCAGCTGGGACTTTCTCTTCCATCTCCAGGGAGAATTGAAAAGGGAGTGACTTTCTCGTTATCGGGTTATCTGGGTCCGTGTAATCCCACCCATCCCATGCAACCTCAAAGCACAAATCTGCACTTTGTTCAGCTTTGTTTCTAATGATAAGGGCTGATGGAGAGTGGGAGGCCGTCTGTGAAGCCTCATTCCACGGGTTATGAGGAGAAAGACCGCAGCCCTGTACCCACCATGCTGGGCCAGCCGGGCCAGCAGGCCCTTGTCCGAGGCCCTGCTTAGCCATCTCTCCAGAGCGGCAGGCCTCTCGCCCTGGAGCGAGTGGCAGTGTTTGGGCTGATGGCTGACAGAGCTCATCAGATAAGGCCCCCTCTGTCTCCAGATGCTGCCCTGAGAGTAGCACCTGCCAGTGGCAAAGCATAGCCACTGCCTCTGCTACACACACATGCACACACAGCACACATGCACACATACCACACAGATGTACATACATGCACATGTGTACACCACATATGTGCCACATGCACATGCATACACAGATACACAAAATACATACATACACACACACACCCAAGGGTCCACCTAATCCTCTGGTTCCATCAGCTTCCACAGAAGCTCCAAGGACTGTGAGCACAAAGCACGTCTCATCACAGCCAGGCTCGCTGCCTGAGCCCTGCCTCTGCAGGAGGACAGCTCCTCCGGATTGACTCCTAGGCCAGGCCCAGGCTGCCTTTCAGAGCAGTGCACCTTGAGCAGATCACCCACAGCGCCCATCCATGGCTGCCTCCCGGGTTCAGGGCTGGAGGCATTGGCACACGCTTCGCTCTGGACCAGGCCTGGTGTGGCAGGAGCCAGGTGTGGGCTGTTGCCCCTGCCCCTGACCACACACAGCCGGCCATCATATCCATCATCCTCCATCTGTGCCCCACCTTTGCCAGCCCCACTGCCCCAACTTCTGTCCTGGCCCAGCCCCCCTCAGCTCCCAACTCCCTGGTTCCAGCCTGGCCCCAGAGCCCATTCCTCATGAATTCTCCAAGAAGCAGCCAACAGGTGACTTAAACCTCCATCAGATCACATCACTCACACATCACCCCAAACCTTACTTACCATGGCCTCGTGCCCAGGCCCTATGTACTGTACTCCTGGCCCCACACCCCCCAGTCTCCTCTCTACCCAATCCCCTGCTCTGCCCCGCCCTCACTCACCCTGCTCAGGCTGCTCCCTGGAGGCTCCACGTGATCATCCCTCTCAGAGCCCGTGTTTGCAGTTACCCTGGGGAGGCTGTGCCCAGACCACAAAATTCTCAGAGAGGCCTTCCCCAGGGGTTACTTCACACCCACTTCCTGGCACACACTCTTCCTGGCATGCCCACTTCCTGGCACACCCACTTCCTGTCTCTCACCATGCTATTTCTCTCACCTGGCACATCTGCTCTCTGACAGCATTAGTTGTTGTCTTCATGGCTGGAATGTGAGCACCAGGAGAAGAGATTTTGTTTTGTTCTGCGCTGCATCCTGGGCACAGAGTAGATGCTCAGAACCTGTTCATCAAGTGAATGAATGAACAGATAGTGTTCAGATCTGTGCTGCATGTATTAGCTATTGCTGGAATAATGCTGTGCAGCAAACAGCCCTGAACCGTACTCGGCCCAGCACACAAACGTCTATGGGTTGTGAGCTGACTGGTAGTGTCTCAGCTTCAGTTTGGGATGAGGTTCAAGTTGGCTCCATCTGACTCCTCCTCGGACTCAGTCGGAGGGAGGTGGGTCACCTGCTGGGCTGTGATCCCTGCAGGGCAGAAGCACAGGGACCACACTGAGCCCATGGAAAGCCTCCACCTGGCACCTGGCATATGTCAGGTTTCCCAAGGCACCACCTGGCTGAGCCCAGTGTTGGGGTGGAGAAAATATACCCCGCTCCTAGAGAAAAGCCATAGCCAGGCTGAGGAGTGAAGGGTTGGGAACACATAAATTCTACAGCAGTTATGCTTGGGATGGTGGCACAGCCCCTGTAGCTGTCACTGACCAAAAGAGCCCACACAGGGTGGCCTGGCTGGAGCAGAGGCGGTGGGAGGGAGCAGACTAATCATCCTTGGTGCATCTGTCAGAGTTCTCCAGAGAATCAGAACCAATTACATAGATATGTATTTGTATTATAAACATAAGGATTATATATTATATATATATATAATTATATGTTACATAATTATATACTATTATATAGTATGATTATTACTATTATTTTATTTTAATATATTTGTTATATTAATTGCTATATATTAATCATTACATATATTACAATTATATGTTATATACCTATATATGTTTATAGGTGTATGTATGTATATATATATATATGCACACACACACACACACATACAGAAAGAGATGGAATTCTCCCTTTCTCCACATTTTTGTTCTTTTCCCCTCAAGGGATTGGAAGGGCCATCTGCTTTACTCAGTTCATCAATTCAAATGCTAATCTCTTCCAGAAACACCCTCATAGACACACCCAGAAATACTGCTTGATCAGGTATCTGGGAAGCCCAGTCAAGCTGGTTCATAAAATTAACCATCACAGGATATATTCACATCCTTTCATTATTAGCTTCTTGGTCACATATGCCTTTAATACAATGCCACAGTTATTTTTCTGAAGAATGATTTTTTTTCACTATTATTATTTAATAAGTTCAGACCCAATGTGGCTACATAAAGCATTTTTTATTAGGTTTATAAATATTGAAATTAGTGATACAGCATTCAGCCCAAATATCTTCACCAGCAATGTTCTTTTTGCCTCCATTTGGAAGACCTTCCTTTGACAAATATTTTTACAACACAAAACCTATCAAATAAATGACCTCTGCTTAAGGCTTCTTTTAGTATTTTTCCAAATTTAGATCCTACAAAATTGTAGGCTTTCTCAATTTTCTTCCATTCTGACACAGAATATAAATTTATCTAATGAAATAGAGGAGCCCTATCAAAAGATTATTCTTCCACATCAGGATATTTCAAAGCACAATCCTGTGATTTCAAAATTAAATCTTGCCGGTCATTTTGCATGCTCGTTGCTTAATTTGTTCTGTCCCTCCCGTGCTGCTGCAGGGATGAAGTTCAAAGTCTTCCTGTTTTAAAAGCTGAAGTTTGTGATGCTCCATTGTTTGACTACTCTGATTAAAGAATTCCATCCGATTCTGGATGGAATGCAATGGTATCACAAGTTTTTATAAAATAGTTCAAGACCACTTAGGATACCTAGGTGATTTACAAAGCAGTTCTTCAAAGACTGAACATTTTATAATCTGATTGAATAAGGGGCCCCAAACAGTACTCTGAATGAACAGAAATGTATTGCAAATTTTACCACTAGAGCTTTGTATTTGTTACCTAGTGGTGCGTAACAAATTACCCCCAAACTTAGTAGCTGAAAACAACAAACATTTATTAGGTCACAGTGTCGCTGGGTCAGGAATCCAGGCAGAGCTTAGCTGGGTCCTTCCATAAGGTTAAAATCAAGGTGTTGGTCAGGACTACTATCATCTCAAGGTCTGACTGGGAGGTGATCTGCTTCTAAGCTCATTCTCAGGCTCTCACCGGCTGTTGATTGAGGACTTTGGTTGCTTGCCATGTGGTTCCCCTGTAGGGTGTTCACAACATGGCAGCTTGCTTTGCCTCGATGGAGAGATCAGAAAGAGGTGGAGCAAGAGATAGGGAGACAGTGTGCAAAGCAGAAGGCAGGGCCTTCTTGTAAGGGGCTCAGAGGTGATATTATATCCTATTACTCAGAAGCAGAAACTCCACCAGCCCACACTCCAGGGGACACAGTTCCGTCAGGGCATGAACCCTGGGTGGTCAGGATCAAGTGGCTTAAAGAGTTGCCTGCCCCCACTTTTATTTGTCTGGTAGACTATTGCAGCTTGGCTGGACACAATTAGGGGTTGTTTATGGACTGCAAACAAGTCAAATAAAATCTACTTCATAAGGTCTCCTAATTTAGAACAATATTGCTTTTTTTCAGCATGGTTTTGTACTACACTAAAGTTGGTATTCATATTACTACCATGAAAATAAATATTTTATCTTCAATGTTGAAGTTTTTACTGACTTTTACAATAGTGTTCACAGTCTTAGCAGATATTTCATCTTCAGCTGAATACACTCAAACCTTTGTTTTGATTTCAATAATTGGATGAAAAAAAGTGACTGTTTAAAATAACTGGTGTTTTATTTAAAGCATCTAATATAAAATCAGCATCATTTATCTGCTGAAGAAGTTCATTTTCCACTACTGGAGTCCATACCTTTGTTTTACTATTTGAATATACGCAAGAGGGTAAGGAATCAAAAGACAGCAGATAATGTAGAAGAGCAATTATTTGATCTAAGAGAAAAGTCATACTTCACAGGGAAATGTAAATGTACCCCCTTCAGCTCCATGTATTAAGCCCACATATTGGGAGAGAACATTTAAATAACTACTGATTGTCCAAACTGTTTATTATGGAAAACACCAAATATACATATATTTAAAATAAAACTCAATGTATTCCAAACCCAGCTTCAACGATTACCATTTCATGGCTAATGTTTCATTTATATTCTCACCTACTTCTTTCATACATGTATCATTTGTAGCAAAGCTCAGACATTATGTCATGTTATCCTCAAATATTTTATATGTATCCCTAAAAGAGAACACTTGTAAAACCTCCATGACACCATTGTAACACCTAAAAAAAATAGGTGTAGCTTCATAACATCATCAAAGACCCAGCTGCTATCCAAATTTTCAATTGCTTCATAAATGTATTATGTACTTATTCATTTTTACAGTTTGCTTGACTCAGGCTCCAAATAAGGTCTGCATTGTAATTAAATGATTTACCAACTCTCATTTAATCTCTAGACCAAACCCGCCGCCCCAACCCCTGCCAGAATGCCTTCATTTCATATTCCACAAAATCTGATACACTCAAGCTTAGCTAAATTCAGTGTTTCCATGACATGTTTTGAGGACGCTGTTTCCTTCCAGACTTAAGCTTTGTCCCTCTATCGGTATCTTCCTCATGCTCCAAGTGTTGGCAGGAGAGCTACCCAGCTCCTCATGTCATCCCAGCTCCAGGAAACGAGTGCCCCTACAACTTCCAGCAGGAAGAGTCAGCCTGCAAGAGTTCTGAGATCTGCTAGGATGTGGTCCACTCCGACCACATGCACAGCCTTGAGCAAGCCCAGAGGCTAGGGCAATACCATGTGCTGATTGGCTTTAGCATAAATGCTTTGACATGCCCTGAGAAGCACTGGGCTGAGAGTGAGTAGACATTGGTCCACAAACATAAACAGTGCCTTTTCCTGGAAAAAGTGGGGAAGAATTCTGTGAAAGCAAACACCATTATTCTCAGCATCCTCATATATTTCTTTGGAACCAGATCTTTGCCTACAGCCTTTTGTAGATTATAAAGACAGAACCCAAAGGCCCTGCCGGTGGGGGTCCTCTCTCCAGGACTGCCTTCTCGAGTCCAGCAGAGGGAAGCCCCCCACCCGTCTCCAGCCCCCTCCCCAGAGCAGTGGACACATTGTTGCTGAGTTATTTGTGTCTTGTTTTGGTTTTGTCTAAATTTGACTCTCTGGAGGCAGCAGATGCTGGAAGAATCATCAGAATTTTTCAATCACTTCAGACTAAGGGAAATTCCTAGATGGAGAGAGTAAATATTTTGTTGAAGTACTTGGAGAATGAAAACAGAGAAAAGAGAGATGTACTTCAGCTGAAGGGTTCCTGCATCAGCCAAGCAGCTCCCAGCGGATTTTGGAGCCTGGGAGGGTGAGGCTGGCTGACCCCTGTGTAAACATATGGGTGGTGAGTGGTGACCACCCACAGGGCCAGCCCTTTCCATACAGATTGCTTTAGCTGAACTGCAGCAGGCAACAGTTTCTCTCAGAGAAGCTTCAAAACAACAAAACCCCAGTGCTGAGAAAGGATGGACCAGTGGCAGGGGCACTAGCATTCATGGGCACCGAATTTGTGCAAGATTTTTACAGGCAATGGTGCATTTAAATCTTACAACTTTATGATGTGTTTGTTATAATCTCTATTTTTTCTACACAATGCTGGGAGATAGAAATTATTATTCCAAATTAACAGGAGAGGGCATTTGGATGTAGAGAGAATGTACACATCCCTCCTTCATTCAACAGATATTTGCTGAGCACTTGTCATATGCCAACCACTGTGGAATGTTCAGGAAAGAAGCCAGTTCCAAATCCTGCCTCTCATGGAGCTGAAAATCCCAGGCTGGGGTGGAGGAGCTGGACAGACAGGAAAAAGTAAGCAGCTGAGGCCAGATACTGTCAGAGAGCAATTAGTGGTAGGGGCTGGTGCTCATGTGGGCTTCCTGCCAAACCTTGGAAAGCCCCTTGGAAATCCCAGGACAAAATACCTCTAAAACTGAAATCAGTCAAAGGGAGAAATAAAGTTTAAAACCCATTTATTCCTTACAAACTGCAGTCTGGGGCCATCTCTCTTTCCTGTTCTGGCAGAAACAAAACTAGCACTCCCCCTAACCTCTCAGGTTTAGATAAGCCCTCAGTTGCCCAGGTAATTACCCACTGATATGGAGATGAACCTGTCTCCACCCCTGAGGAATGCCTGTTGATATGCAGATACTCTGGAAATATTACAATTTCACCCACAGCCCCTCTGTGGCCAATGGGCTCTTCAGGGCCCACCCTCCCCTGCCCAGCTGTGTGAGGAATCCTCTGCGAGTGCTCAGGGAGGACTGTGGATTCTCTCCTTCCCAGGAAGAAAGCCATCCATCCTTCAAAAGCCAAATAGTTTGTATTTGACAAACTGAAATGAAACATTAGAAAAACAAACAAGAAGAGACATTTCTTTTTTTTCCCCTTTGAGGTTTTGGTCTTCGTGAGAGTCCAGATAGGCCTTGCATGTGTCAGCGAGTTTCTGCACGGCTCCTTCGGGACATGGACACTTGCCCTGAAGCCTCTCTCGAGCTCAGCGACTTCATCAGCTTCCATCTATCCATCTTAGCTTTCTTCCAGAGAAAGCTGCTTCTTAGGCTCCACTGTTAGTCTCAGACTCTCTGTCTTGAGGAGATGGCCTGAGAAGCATGATGGTTTGATGTATTTGATGGGCTGATGGAGGGGGCCTGGTTGGTGGAGGAGCCGGACACCTCTCTGCATCAGACACAGGCCGCTGCCCAGGGTGATCCCAAGGCTCATCAGGGTGATTGCTCTTCAGGGAACTTGGAGCTGAGGGACAGCCAGGGCAGGTGTGTAGATGGATTAGTGCCATGTTGGAGGCAGCTTTGAGGATTTCAGCCTAGCAGGTGTTTGGGGGCCGGTATGAAAGTAGACTTGGGTGCAGGCTTATCTGTTAGTGTGAGACCCACCTGCAAACCCCTGTTTCTCTCCTGAGCCCCATCCCAGGTTTCATGAAAGACCTTGGCTCTGATATAAAGTGACTTCTTTCCTTTTCTGCCTTCCTGCCCCACCTTCATCCCTCCCTCCTCATCCCATTGTCCTTTGCTCCTAATTAATGGGACCACCACACAGCCCCCACCCCAGGTACAACCTCCTTGAAGCCAGGGGCTGTGTTCCTGTTTGCTCCTCTGACCTCAGGCATCACACATGCACACAATTGTCACCTTACAGGCAATAGTTTAACCAGCCAGTGAGCCATCTGGTGGAAGTAGAGATGAGCTTTTCCGTAGGCACCGTAGGCATGGGGACTTGGGGAGGGTTTTTTGGCAGAGCCCTGGAGGGAGGTGAGGACAGTGCGCTAAGGCTCTACAGCAGCCTATGGCAGGAGGCCTGTTATCATCCCCATTTAAAAGAGGAAAAAACTGTAGCACAGGCAGGCTGAGCAGCTTTCCTAGAGGATGAAGCCAGTGAGTGGGGAGGCCTGGTTTCAAACTGGGTGGATTCCCTTAACCACGAGAGAGAGTCGCTGTTACACCCGGCCTCTGGTGTACATCAGCCTAGCCATGGATTTTTAGTGCAGCTCTCCCCCTCTCTGTGTTTTTAAACATAAAAACTTTATAGAGGTCTAATTCACACATGGCCCACTTTAAGTGTCTGGTACAATGCAATGTGGCAATGGCATGTGGCCATCCCACGTGGTGTGGTTTGTAAGTTACTGCACATGCGCTCCTACCATCATGGGGAGGCATTAGCATCCCCTCCTTAAAGCAGGGGATGCTGAGGGTCGGAGAAGGTAGGTGACACCTCAAGGACATCTAGCTGGTTAGAAGAGGTAGTGGTCAAAGCCAGGGTCACCCAGATGTAGACTCTATTCCTGTCTTCCTTTCAGTCATCTCCCATTTCCTGTTAACTGCAGGATTTGCAGTAACGAGAGGGTGGGCGCCCTGCTCCCGAGGGCACATGTGATCAGCCTGTTTGAACAGCTCCTGGGCTGGCAGAGACCTGGAACCCACCTCTCAGGGATAAGCAGGGACTGGGTGTGCCTGGTCACAGGTAAGGAACCTTGTTTGGCCAGGGGGCCTTATCTGTGGGGGCAGAGCAGGGAGAGATTTCCATGAGGGCATCTGAGGCTCTCCCTGTCCCCCAGATGCAGAGGCAACATGTCAGTTGGGGCCTCCCTCTTAGGCCTTCCACCAAACCCTGCACCATGGCGCCCCCTAGCAGCTGGCACACGGACCACATCAGCACATGGCCTGTTGTCTGCTCCGGGGATGCTTCCGTGACAGCGTCAGCTGCTGCAATCATTCTGTGACTGCCTTCCCCAGTAGTAGGTACTCTGTTGGGTTTCATTCCGTGTCTGGCATCTTAGATAATTCTCACAACAGTCTCATGGAATTGGTCCTACTAGTAAACACCTTTTTCAGGAGAGGAAAGTGAGTTTCAGGGAGTTGAAGTAGTTTGCCTGTGGGCACACAGGGAGCTGGTGTGGACTGGGGCTCAGGTGTGGTGACAGTCACCAGGACCATGTGACCCAGCTCCCTTCCATCCTCCTCTGCAGCCCCACATGTCACTCAGCCCACAGGGCTGCATCCCACATACCCAGTTACGTCCTCGATCACATTCAGAGACTGAAACCCAAACGTTCTTGAAACGGAGATGTTTCTGTTCAAATTAGGTTCTTTAGGTCGGTTGTACATTGAGGACTGGCAAATTTAGCTAAAGTGAGATGATTGAAGCCATCACTCAAGCCTTAAATCAAACCTTAGCCTTGCCTGGGGCGCTTCCCATTGCTTTCCCTAGTTAGGGTTTTTATTTCAGCACAACTTTCCTCGGATAAGCCCTCATGTGACTCAAAGCCAGGCATGTGTAGTGTGAACCAGGTGGTGTTGTGATGGCTTTTACCCCACCTGGATGGCGGGCAACCTGCGGTCCACGTCTGGGCTACACTCATGTCTGCACCCTTGCCGAGCCTGGTGTCAGACAACTCGAAAGACGGGACACGTGCAAACAATCCTACCTCTTGCTTGCTGAGTGCCTACTATGTGCCAGATGCTGATCTGAGCTCTGCCACATGTTAACTCGCTGAATCCTCATATCATGCAAGGTAGATTCACTTACTAGATGCATCTTCAGATGGAGATGCTGAGGTGGAGTGTCAGCGTAGCCTCAACACTCCACCTCCGGGTCTGTACACCCTTTTCTTCGTGGTGGAATTTCCCTGGGATGGAGCACCCTCTGTGTTTCTTCCCCTGTTGGGTGAGGGAGAGTCAGCTTCCACAATCATGAGTGGGAAGCAGAAGGAAGCTGAAGATGGCTGCCTGGATGCCAGAAGAGCCTATCCTTCAATAGGTGACCCTGTAGGTCCCACCCAAAGAGCAGTCTCCCTAAATGCCTGGTGATTCTGAGTTCACAATCATAGGTTTTTCAACTACCAGACCTTTGGTTAAATGACTGAATTTTAAAGGTTATTTGCAAGAATTCATTTTGGAAACAGTTGCCTTGACCGGGGATTCTGAAGAGGCACAGACTGGGGGCTTAAACTACAGAAATGTGCAGTGCCTCAAGCTGGAGGCTGGAGCTCTCAGATCAAAGTGGGCAGGGATCTTCCCCTGAGGCTGTCCAGCCTCGTTGGTGTGTAGGCCCTGTTCATCCTCTGTGAGTGCAGGGTAGCTGTTCAGCAGCCTAAATAGACTCTTGCATGACTCCAATCGAGGCATCTGCAGGGCTGGTTTCTCTGGAGGTTCCAGGGAGAATATGTCCCTTGCCTCTTCCAGATTCTAGAGGCTGTTGGCATACTGTGGCTCATGGCCCCTTTTCCTGTCCCTGCTCCTTCTCGCCCACACTCTCTTGGGTTGTCAATTTCTTCTGCCTTCTTCTTACAAAGACCTTGGTGACTAGATTCACCCTGCTCATAATCCAGGATAATCTCCCCAACAGTGGTGCTCAATTCCATCATGTCTGCAAAGTTCCTTTGCCACGTAAAGTAAGTCACACACCCACATGTCCTAGAGATTTGGATGTTGACATCTTTAGAGCACCCTTATTCAGAAGATCACACTCATCTTCTGTTGTGATGATCTTGGAGGTCATGCCCTCCGCATAGTGTGGGCACAGGAGGGCTGCCTGTCTGGCCTTGGATGACAACGTGACTGAGCATCCAGCCAGTGCCGCGGCAAGCCACCAAGATTTGAGGGTTTGCTACCATAGCATAACATCAGCGATTTGTCCTGGCACGGATGAAATCCATGATGCCCACTGTGTCTTTCCTCGTGGAGCACCGGGGTGCATGTCTGGGGAGCTGGGGGCAAGAGGTGAGGTGTGCAGTGTGGACAGATGCCAGGAACCAGCCGAAGGTACGGATGAGCTTTTACGGTTATAAAATAGGACTGAGAGAACCTTCTCTCTGAAAGACAAGGTGGCTTGGCTGCGCTCTGGATTCCATGTGCAATGAACTTATCATGTAGTAGACTCTTTGGTACCAGTATTTGTTGTTTCTAAATCCAACTCCCACCCTTGCGGCAGGCCCACCCGGCTGCCACACTCACAGTGTGTGAAGCCCATGAGAATGCCTGGTGAAGGACAATCTCTGTCCTCCTATAAGTATACCCCTGTTCAACACCCAGTTCCTTTGGCGGCCATATCAAGAACACTTTCTCCTCCTTCCCCCAGAGAAATCTTCATGTCTTTGTTTACTGATGACTCACCTGGTAAACTGCAACTTCTGAGAACTACCGTGTGGGGCCTTCCTCCTCCCCCGTAATTATTTCCCTGATACTACATGATCTTTAATTACCTCTCCATCGATTTCTGTCCCTGGGAGCTGGTTGCTGCTAAGGTTAAGCTCAAGGCTGCTGGAAAATTCAATCTGGTTCACACATCCTCCAGCCCTGCTGGGGACATTAATAGATAAGAAAGTGTCACTGTTTGGGTACTTAAGTTAAACAGTCGAGAAGCCCACGGACATCAGATCAAAGCAGTAAAGTGCTGAACATGGACAAAAATCTTAAAATGCTGGTCAGGGAAAATGACTAGAGCTCACCAGTCTGGAAGGAAGGCTTAAGAATTTTTAGCCTTAGGAAGCATCAGCAGAACCCACCACTAAATTGTTCTCCCAGGATGTTTCTCCATCATTAATCTTATCCTTCAAAGATCAGCTCAGCTCTTACCTGCCTTCAGCCACCCCATCCCTGGAGCAGGTACTGAATGAACCCCCCAAACTGGTGGCCAGCCTTCCCCCTTGCTGAAAGGCTAGCAGTTCCTGGCTAATGTTCACCCTCTCCCAGGAGCCGTGTGCTTCCCTAGAGGCAAGCGAGGCTGCTGAGAGGCATCTGGGAAATGCTCCTATTTTTTAAAAGAGATGCACAGGAAAGGAGAGCTTCTCCTTTGACACGGTGTACCTGCTAGTAGTGTCCCAAGCCCTGGTTCCCATCCTGAAGCCCTGAAGGAGCTCTCTGAGGAAAAGCCCTCACTCTATGATGGCAGAGTGGGAAGATGGAAAGAACCAGGGTCTGTAATTGATGGTCTGAGCCCAAAACTCTGGGAACTTCCCAACATCAGGACTTCTGTTGCAGCCGGGAATGCATTTTCCCGTCACTCAAGCCATTCGGAGTTGGGGGATCCTGCGGGAACCGTAGATGTGTGCCCCTGTGCTGGGCGTAACTCCCCCCTGTGAAGTTCATCCGCATGTCACCACCGGGTCTGACAAGCTGGAAGGTGATGTTTGTCTTACTGGTTGTGCTCAGCCATGTGCTCCTTTTGAGCAGGTGTCTTAGCGTCCATCCCCCTATTTCTCTGGTCCCTAGAAGCAGCCCTGTGGTGTGGATGGACAGGGTGAGGTGAGCCTCCTTCTCAGGAAGATCTGACCATTCAGTTACTAGTGCAGCATAACACCGCCACGAAACCTGTGGCATCGAACAGCCATTGATTCTGTTTACAGGTTTTGTGGGTCAGGAATTTGGACAGAATGCAGTAGGGGCAGAGAGACTGATACATGCTGTCTAGAGCCTCAGCTGCAAAATTCAAAGACAGGGATGGGAATCCTCTGAAGGGCCTCTAGTACAGGTGTCTATCCCTTGAGTGTCTCCATGAAATAAGTCCAGGTGGACAAAAGGAAAAAGGAAATGCTATTTAGCCACACCCTGGAATAGTATGCAGCTATAAAAAGGACTGAAATACTGATGCCTATGCCAACACGGACTAACCTTGAAGTCATTGTGCTAAGTCAAAGATGGAGACATTAAAGGCCACATAGCATATGATTCCATTTCTATGAAATGTCCAGAATAGGTGACTTCCTAGAGAGAGAAAGCAGATTTATAGTAGCCAGGGGCTGAGGGATGGGGATGGGGCATGACTGCTAATGGGTATCGGGTTTCTTTTTGGGGATGAAATTGCTCTAGAATAGGCAGGTGATGGCATTATGTTATCCACAAGGTGGATATGTTAAAAACCACTGAACTGTACATGTTAAATGGTTACTGTCACTCGATGTGAATGCCATCTGAGCAATAAAAAAGGGCACTGTTTGGAGGGGCTTTTCACGGTAGGAAGGAAGAACAATGGATCAGGGGCACAGGCATGGGCTCTCATGAGTTAGGGCATGAAGCTGAGAGAAGCCATCTCCCAGGCTGACTGCCTTGTTGGAGGAACAGGGGATTCCTCCGTGGGCCTTGTAATAGCCATTGCTGTCTCATTCCTTTGTCTTCCAGGTAATAGCTGGGGTTGGATCCCAGGTCTGCAACAGGTCCCTAGGTGACAGGGCTCGAGGGGGAAGGCAATGGGGCAGCAGAATTCACGTTATTTGTCAGCATTTGGGCATTTCATCTCTTGGGATCCTTTCCCTAAGAGGATGTCCACACTGTCCACATGATGAATGGGGAAGAACAGAGGGTCTCAGGAGGCCCAGATTTTAAGTGGGGTCCTCATCACAGACCCCCAAGTGGAACACTACCTCACAGCATTAAACATAGCTGTGGGAGTGAGGGCTGGAAATGTGTAATCAGGTAGGGAGAGCAGAGTGTGTGTGCACATGAGTGCATGTCTGTGTGTATATATGTGTGTACATGTCTCTATCTCTGCCCACGTGTGCTCACATGTGTGCATTATGTGTAGAAGCTGGTTTGTGTGTATGTCTCGTGTGTGTACATGCAAATTGATGTGTGTGCATATTTGTGTCAATACATGTGAGTTCATGTACTTGTGTGTGTGTGGGGACCATGACTGTGAGTTCACGTATCTGTGGGTGTGTGTGTGTCTACAACACATATGCGTAGCTTAATCAACTAAACTGCAGCCTTGGGGTCAAAACCTCATGGTGTTATGACTCACTGGGACAGCTAAACTCATCCAAGTTCTTATATGAAGAGTCACTCCAAAGCCTCAGTTGTTTAATTAAATGACCTCCCGGAGACCCAACACATCTTTCATTATCCTTGACCGAAGGGAAAAACCACATCCCTCCAAACTGTTAACAACATCCTCTTATCACCTCCAACCAAACTGCTTTATAATAAAAAATAAAATTACTTTACAGTATGTAGACTTCCAGTTACTCACTTTCATCGCTCAAAAATTTTTATATGCTCCTCTAACATATGGAAAGCGGGTATCAATGGCCCATAATCTTTTAAAATGAGAAATCATATATTTTCTTTCCTACGATTAAAAGGCTGGGCTCTGAGGACAGTGGAATGTGCCGACTTTCCCTTTACTCATCATGCTGAAGGTCACTCCTCCGCGGGCAAAGAACATGCCGCCCTGTAAAAGGTCCATGCACTTGGTAGGGGTTGCTGGCTAGAGGGCTGGAGGTCTGCGGGCTTGGGGCAGGGTGTCCGGACAGCCCCCACCTGGCTCTCTCAACTGCCCCACCCCACCCTCTCTGCTCTGGGACAGCGTCCCTGAGGAGCCTGTTCCTTTCTCTATGGTTTGTCCTAAGGAATTTGGTTATTTTTAAAAACAACAGAGTAACATCTATTAGCCCCTGAGGCTCCCATGACAAAGTACAACTGGTTGCTTTAAACAGCAGGAATTTACTCTCTCGCTGTTCTGGAGGCAAAGGTCCTAGATCCAGGCAGGCATTCAAGTCCTTGGACTCTGCCTCTCGGACTGCGCACATATCTCTCTGATCCCGGCTCCCTTGTCAGGTGGCACTCTCCCATGTCTGAATTTTCCTCTTATAAGAACATCAGTCCCTGGGTTCATGCTCCCTCTAGTCCAGTGTGACCTCATGCCAACGTGATTCCATCTCTAAAGACCCTATTTCCAAAAAAGGTCATGTTCTGAGGTTCCAGGTGGACACGGATATGGGGACAATACAGAACCCGTAAAGACAATTCTGTAAATGGTGCATAAGGCACACATCATGCGTGGTCAAAATGACCCTGAAAATCCCCTTGGGAAATAAGCAGAGAATGTGTATGGCTCTGTCTATAGAAGGGAAGAAACTTTTCCTCTGAGACCCCAGAAAGCTCTCCTTCATTGTCTGGGGCAGCATGTCACTCGCATTTATAACAATTTGGCTTTTTAAAGCGTATAATTCAATAGGTTTCAGTCTGTTCACAGAGCTGTACAACCATCATCGCCATCAATTTTAGAACATTTTCAACTCTGAAGAAAGAAACTCAGTGCTCACTAGTAGGCACCCCCATACCCCCTCTCCCAGCTCCTCAGATCCACAAATCTACTTTCTGACTCTATGGATTTGCCATTTCTGGACATTTCATATACATGGAATCATCCACCATGTGGGCTTTTGTGACTGGCTTCTTTCACTTGGCACAGGGTTTCCAAAGTTCTCCAACATTGTTAACACAGCATCAAAACTTTTTATTAATAGTCCTATGTCTGTGCTTCCTTATTAACTATCTATCTTCCTCCAGTAAAACGTAAGATCCGTGACCACTGGGAGCTTGCTTGTCTGATTAATTGTTGTGTTCCCATTGCCTAGACCTGAGCGTTGCCCATAGAACATTTCTTGAATGAATAAATGATAGGGGAATTTTTAAAAAATTTGAGTGATTATTCAAAGAGCCTGAAAGGGTCCTGGGTAATAAGCCCATCTGAGCCAGGGTATGTCTCAGGGCGCCATTGCCATTGTTGAGAGTAAGGACAGGCATCCAGGTCGGGCCAGCTCCATGGGCCACCAAACCAAAGCGCCAGCTGCTTCCTTCTCAAGCCTCACATGCTTCCATTCCTCTTAGCAAGCAACGCTCTTTCTATGGTTGAATAACAACTTTTGCTTCTGGCAACACTGTTGGAATCAGCAGGGGAAGACAAGGGGCATTTCTTCACCTGGTATGAGCCTAGTTTTGCCGGAGGTGCAGAATGTTCCCCACTCCGCTGATCGTGTTCCATCTAAGTGTGTATTAACACAAGCGATGAAAGCCGCCCTCCTCGAGGTCTCCTGTGCAGTGCTTTAATCCCAGGGCCCTGGGTGGAAATGAACTACAAGGTTATTTAGACCTGCTTCACCATAAACCTTGACAAAGTCTTTCATTTAAAGAAAAAAATATCCTTCATTTTTGAGACTCGCTGTTGGCGGTGGCAGGTCCTGCCTGTGATCTGTTTCTGCTGTTTTCTGTGTGACTGGAAATGTCTTTGTTGACACCTTTTATTTTATGAGGCTGGGGAAGAAAAGGTGGTCCAGCAGCAGATCTCCTGGCTGAGACCCTTGCTGCAAAATGTAATCACATTGGAACCAACGTCAGGATCCTGGGCTTTGTGTCAGCCTGCGGAATGTTCCGGACTCTTCCCAGCACTCAGCAAACTTGTGAAGGTCACAGCTTGTCTACCAAGCACATATGTTTGTTGAAGGGCAGACACGTGGGGAGAGTAATATTTTCAGACCCCTAGAGAACCATTTGGTGCTGACACATCACCTGTGCTGCAACTTGCCAAAATAATTTGCAATGGATGCCCTTAACACACCCATAAAAAGCACTCCAGGTAGGAGGGCAAGAAGGACATGTCACAAAGAAAAGAGTTGGGGCATGGTATTTGGGTTATTAACTGACAATTCACCAAGTTCAAAATCATACTCAGGATAGACTCCTCTGGGAAGGAAGGGAAAGGGAGGGCTGGTCAGGTGTGTTTGTTCCTTTAAAAACCTCACAGAAGCTCAGCAAGGGGCTGTGGAGAAGTGTGATCCACATTTCATTTGTGGAGTTAAAAAACAATCCCCTACTTCTATTTTTTGTTCTCAAATAATACCTGCTTGCTGTAAAAAATTCAAACAATTCTAAAATATGTAAAGTAAAACATAAAAGCACCTGTCATGCCTCACACCAGCCTATCAAGAGATAACCATCAGTAGTTGAATATGCTCTTCTTCTTAATGCTGTAATATGGATTATTCTGATGATTTTAACTAAAATGCAAGTGTAGTGTTTACACTGTCACTGGCCTTACTTCAAAAAATTGTCTATAACTGACGTTTTTACAGCTACATGAGGGTAGAGCAGCAGTACAATGATGTCTGCACTGTATCATTCAGCTGCCAGTTGTCCACCCTCTCTGTGTGATTGACTACCACACCTCACTGTTTAAAACTTGATGTTTTGGTATCTGTCAAATGCAAAGGTAGAGCGACATGTAGGGTCGTCCTATACGCCTCAGCCAGCTCCAGCATTCCCCAGCACAGAGCCAGCCCAGCCCCTGCTACGTAGCCTCTTTTCCCAAGGCATTGTGCACCTGCAAATGTCTTGCTTGCTTTATACATATACCACACAATCCACCCATTTAACGTGTACAATTCAATAGCTTTTAGTATATTCACAGAACTGTGCAACCATCACCACAATCAGTGCAGATTTCCATTACCCAGAAAGAAATCCTGTACTCCTCATCCGTCATCCCCCAACCCCGGGCAGCCACTAATCTCCCTCCTGTCTCTGTGGCTGTTCCTGTTCTGGACATTTCATATAAATGGAATCATGCAACATGTGACCTTGTGTGTCTGGCTTCTGTCATTCAGCATCATGTTTGCAAGGCGCATCCACATTGTAGCATGTGCCAGTGCTTCATTCCATTTTATGGCTGAATCATGTTGCATTGCATGGATGGACCACGTTTTGTTTCTCCATTCGTCCATGGGTTGTTTTCCCCATGGGAAACACTTGGGTTGTTTCCACTTTTTGGCTGTTGTAAAGAATGCTGCTATGAACATTCATGTACAGATTTTTATGTGGATGTATGTTTTCATTTCTACGGAGTCTACTCCTAGGAGTGGAGTTGTCTTGTAATATGGTACCTCTGTGCTTGACCTTTTGAGGAACTGTCAGACTGTTTTCAAAGTGGCTGAATGATTTTACATTCCTATCATCAGTGTATGAGAGCTCCAGTTCCTCTCTATCTTTGCCTACATTTGTTATAATCTGTCTTTTTAAATAAAGCTATCCTAGTGGATCTGAAGTGGTATTTCATTATGGTGCAATTTTCTTTCAAGTTTAACAGTTCAGCATGAGAACATTAACAGTTCAGTATATCTATCTCTCTACTATTCTATGTACCACAACTGATTGAACTATTATCCCTTTGGCTGCACGGTTAGGCCCTTCCAGTTTTTTAGGATACTTCTGGATACCCAGAGGTTTCTCATCTAGGGTTTCCAAGAGAGTTATACCCTACTGCCAGAGGCATCCATTTCCTAGACTGAATGAATGTTTTCCCCTGCATATTCAATGGCACTAGCTATGTACACCCTACAGAAAGCTGTGAAGTAGTCACTCAAACTGTTTCCTGTGTTTTGTGATTCACATGAGCAACTTTGGTTAGAAAGTCTACATGTTTTATACTTTTTAGAGTAGAATTGAGGGTCAGTTTCCCCCTTTACATTTGGGGTATTTCTTAAATTGTCCTCCAAATCGATCATCTCTATTCATCCATGTGATCGCAGAGTAGAGAATATACCTGAATATTTTCACTTTTTAGTCTTTGACAATCTGAGAAACCAAAATTATTTTATATTGTATTTTTTCCCTGTCCTTAGTGCATTTGAGAATACTTTTATACTCTTAGTAGCTGCTAGTATTTCTGCATTTGAGAATTTATAAGCATTCAAATTTAGGAAAATCACTCTTTGGGGAGACATGCATTTCCAAAGACCTCTTGTACTTCAATGTTTAATTGAAGGCATTCCTGAGAAATGTTGGGGGCTAATTCAGCTTACTTGGCAAAAAATAGTGCTAAAATGTGTCAGTAGACAACAGACAGATCACAAATGACTTTGACAGCTTTAAATTTATGTGACTCTTGATACATTTTGGATTTAGGGATTTGTGTTATTTAACACTTTGCCGATAATTGAGACCTTACCAGTATTTTAAAGTTGCCCACTTTTTTTTTTCATATTCACATAATTCAAATTCACATTAATTACAACCCAAACTCTAAGTATTCTTCACGCAACTGATGGCGCCTGATGGAAGCACAGACCCGCCCGAGTTCCAAATCCCTCAGCCTTCCATCAAGTCAGCCCCGCCTTTTCCTACCTAACTCATAAAAGTATGTAAACAATACATTTATATGCAAGTAGACCTGGGAGCTGTAGAATGTGTATTCTCAGTAAAAAGCCATTACATTGTAACAAACAGTATAACAAAACATTATGAAATATGTAATTACATTTCATCTTTTAGACACAATCTGCATCATATATTTTCAGCGATAATACACATACCTAATAACACAGTTGCTTATCTCAATTTTATTAATAAGTAGGGGGGTCTCATAACTGTGATGGTTCATTTTAACTGTCAACTTGGCTGGGCTCAGAGAAGCCCAGATGTAACCCATTGAAAAGCTGGCATCTCTGCCTTCATGTTGTATTTGTCTCCTTTGTTGCTTTTACCTTTGGGCCCATAGGGGAAAAAAAAAGGCCAAGGGCTTCTGCTCAGCCTGTAGCCCTGCACCTATGTAGGCTTGTTGATCATGGAAAGGAATTTTGCTCACAGTTTGAAATTTCAGCAAATAGCTCCTTCACAAAATTTTCCTCCTGCAGGAGAAAGGGAAATACGTATGAAAATAATGATTGCCTTGTCAAAGAGTTTTAGGAACCTTAGGACCAGACCTAGATGGGCGAGTGTCACCTAACCAAGGACCCAGAGGTTCTCAGCTCTCCTGGGACCTCGCTGGCACCCCGAAGTCTGCGGCCTTCAGTCACCCCCTAACCTGCTCCCTCTCTTGCTCCCCCTGGCAAAAAGGGAAACTTGAAATTGACTCGGAGTTAAGATGGGGCTTGAGGACACGAATTGCCTTCTCAGTTTGCTGGCTTTCCAAATAAATTTGCTTTCCTACTACCCCTTGTCTCTGGATTTTCTGGCCTATTGTCTGGCAACTGGCAGAAGCTTGGACTTGGTAACCCAGAGATCTGGTGAACACTATTTCCCGGAGGGATTACATTTGAATTGGTGGATTAAGGCCCCCTCCCCAGTGCAGATGGGCACCATCTAGTCCACTGAGGGCCCCATAGAACAAAAAGACAGAGGAATTATGACTCTCCTCTCTCTGCTTGAGCTGAGACACCCATCTCACCTCCCGCACAGACGTCAGCCTCCCGGTTCCCAGACCCTGGGACTTGCTCCGAATGACACCCTTGGCATCCCCGGGCCTCCAGCTTGCAGACAGCAGGCTGTGAACTGCCCAGCCTCCGTGATCACGTGAGCCCGTTCTGTTCTGTACTGAGTCACCTCTTCTCTGTCTCTTTCAGTCCTGCTGTTTCTGCTTCTGTAGAACCTTGACTAATACATACCCCTAAAGTAATAATTTTTTTAAACCTTTTTTTTTTCAATTTCAGAAAGCAAAGGCAAAATGTATTTCAAACATCTCAGAGAATTGCTCCCACTCACACCTCACACGAGGGGTCTTCGTGGTTCACCCCATCAGCTTCAGTTTAAGCCGAGTTCTATTTTTCCAGCCGAGTTCCTCAGAGGCAGCAGCAGAATGACTGAGAAGGGACATGGAGACGTGGAGGAGACGTATGCGTACAGCTGGGGTCCCGAGAAGAGGGCTGAGGCTGAGGCCGACCAACTCTACCCAGGGTGTGGTCGGTCGCCGGGGAGCCCGCAGAGGACAGGGCCAGTGCAGGGCGGAGAAGGGGCCCGGGGCGCAGCCCGAGGGGCCGAGGCCTCACCGCCCGGGGCTCTCCCTGCGGTTCCCTCTGAGCAGGGCTGGCCCACAGGCCGCCCGCATCACCCTGAGCATCGTCCGGGGCGTCCTCTCCTGGACCTTCCCTTCCTCGTTCTCTTCTGGACAGTTGTTTTCACTAAGGGAATGCATTCGTTTCCTGTACAGCTGTAAGATAATGTTACCACAAACATTAAGGGACTTAAAAAAACACAATTTCATCATTTTGCAGTTCTGTGGGTCCAAGGTGTGAAATGGGCTAAAATTCAAGTCGATCAGCGCTGCCTTCCTTCTGGAGGCTCTTCGTCATCTTTTCCGGCCTCAGGGGGCTGCTGGCCTCCCTTGGCCCACCTGGATAGTGCAGGATAATCCCCGAAGTTCCTCAACTTGGTCACATCTGCCAAGTCCCTCTTGCATGAAGGTAACGTACTCGCTGGCCCCAGGGTTGGGGACATGGACATCCTTAGTCCACCGAGCCCAGGAGCCTGCTCACCCGGTGAGTCTCACTTTCCTGTGTTGGGAGTCAGAGCCCGGTCCCCAGGCCTCCACTCCCACCTTGTCCCAAGGATACTGACTGCGGGGGCGGGGGAGAGCTCCAGCCCCACAGAGGAGAGTGAGGCACGCCAAGACTCCAGAGCAGACGGCAGGCAGGAAGCAGGCTGGCTTGCACAAGCCCAGGGTGCCACGAGTAGATGGTAAGGCTAACGGATTGGAGCCAGGCACTTAATGCTCACGGCACAGGAAATGTGCGAGGTCTGTATCAGGATGCCAGTCTCCCTGAGCCAAGACCCGCACAGCTGGCAGCCCTACACCACCGGGGAACCCAGGGCCATAGCTCCAACATGCACAGGGAGTGAGCAGTTGCCCAGTGGGCCCTCTGCGGGCTCCCTGACCTTCTCGGTCACCTATGTGGTTAGCTACAGAGGCTGCTCAGTGTTGGAGGGTGGGGACCCTTTGGAGAGACTCCCAGGCCATAGTACTGCCCTCTACCATGGGCAGGCGCTTGAGCTGACTCAGGGAGAGTCATCTTCAAGTGACTTGTGCAAAAGCCCAGCCTAGACCAGCCATTTTCTTTGGCCCTACTGGCTGGAGGGAGGTGTAGCTGCTCTCTCCATGACATGCGTGGTCAGGTTCCTGGGGGAAGAGGAGGTTTGCACTGGGTTGGGGGCTTCTCTGGGGTTCAGGGCTCAGCAATAGCAGTGTCAGGCCCCGCCTCTGGCTGTGTGATACTGGGTGTGGTCCCGGGAACTCAGCTCCCATGTCTGTTCTTGTCCTGGCAAGGATCCTGTGAGCAACCCAACAGCCTCGGAAGAAACTTTCTGGAGCTCAATAGCTAGAGTCCCCTTCTGATATTTGTGACTGAGAAAGTTGATCTTAGCAAAAGCTATTCTTAAAACATTACTTTTGGCTGCAGGGCTGTTTTCCCTTCTTTTGTTTGTTATCATGTGGCATTGCAAAGGCTGAGCTATCTGGGACCCTGGGATTTGTGTGTGTGTGTGTGCTTGTGTATGTGTGCATAAATTGAGCAAAAAAAACATGTTAAGTTAGCTGGATTTTCTACCATCTTGGTTCCTGGACATCTGCTGTAAATTGTGTCTCAGAGTCCTGCTGGTTCAGGAAGCACAAATATTTTAATTACACTGTCTCCATGGGGCAGGTGGACTCTTCTCCAAAATGCACTATTTCCTCTGCTAACTCTTCTAAACCAATGACTGCAGAGACATAAAAGGGGATCAGAAAACAGAGCATGATTAACATTTCCTTTCTCTGAACTGGGAAAACTCAGCCTTCAACTGATATTGATTTACTTTCTTTTTGAAGAGGTTGTTATTTGCTCTGATGAAAGCTGAGTGCAACTTTATAAGCAATTTCCACATTGCCCCAGTAAGTACACGCAGAACTTCCACTTGACTGATATGACAACATCCCAGAGCTGTCCACCAGAAAACCCCATGTGTTTATATAACATCCAAGATCTTGTTATCTTTTCCAAGCACCTTTGGCTAGCAGAGGGCTGGGGTGGAGAGAAGGGGAGTGAAAAGAGGGAGTGGTCATTTTCTTAAAGAGGAGTTGTCAAAACACAAAACATTAGGGCAAGAGGAAATGTCAAAACAGACATTTAATTCTGCTCAGCAACTTCCAAATCCTCCCTCCAGATATACAAGCATTTTCTTAATTCCTATGTGTGGAGTACAGTGCCAGGAGTGGGTGAGAGGAAGATGCTTGTAACTGGTGGCTTCATAAATAAACACAGAATGCAGTGGTCTAAAGAGATTTTAAAAAGCTGAGTAGTTCATTTGAATGGTTAACAAAAAGCATGGTTCTTTTCATGGGAGGTACTGAGAGGTGACGATGCAAGTCCTACCCTTCTCAGGCCATCTTTCTGCCTACCTGAGCCTAGAGTTAACAGGGGGAAAGGCAGAACAGAGAGCCTGAGACAGTGACAACAATCCCTGGGGACCTCATAGGAGAACCTGGGTCCAGCTCTGCCTGAAACTATATGGACTATTCTTACTAAACCCTTCTCTTTTTCCTTAACCCATTTTGAGCGGGGTTTCTTAACTGCTTGGAATCAAGAATTCTGCCTCCTACAAAAATCATGTAATACTTTCTGCTCTTTCTTTCTCTTCCTTTGTCTCCTTTTCTGTCTTTTTTAGCTTCAAATTTTCAAATTCTGTTTTCTCTTCCACTCGATTTTCCAGCTCTCTGCTAGTCAGTACTACCATTATTACACAATGTTGCTTTCGTCATAATGAATGCATCAAGCATTGGTGTGACTAAAAAGCATTAAAATGAAGTCGTGCCCAGAGATGACCCCAGGCAAAGCTGTTCCAGGCCCAAAGTTGCTGCAGAGGCTGCCAAATTAGGGGTCCTGTTTTATGCTCAGGCATCTCCTTTGAAGCTGATTTTCCACACACCAGGGTATGGACCGAACGATCCTATGAGATCTGAGAATTAATTTTATTTTTACCAACTCAGCAGGGTTTCATATTTATACTTAAGTTTGTGCTCCCGAGGAAGAGCACCATCCCCACCCTCTCAGTTTCTATGATTCTTACAAAATTGAATTATATGTAGATGATCCTGAAGCCTGAACTTGCGACTGAATGGATTCCACTATTATTCCTGGCATTTGTGCAGTAAATGTCCTAGTGGGAAAAATAAAAGCTCAGACTGTAATCACTCCCGTGTCTCACAGAAGACTCCCTAATGAAGCCCATGGAAGCTGCGGCCTTACTCCAGGTACCTGCTGGACAATTCCTGGCCCTTTTTATTATTTATAGAAGAAGAGGAAAAAGAATTTAGACGCTCTGTTTTGGGGCTGTGCCTGTGAACACGTGGATGAACTTGTTCCTGAGCATGGCACAATTACACTTGGTTCTGGAAATGCATGGGGACTGTGCTCTTTTATGTGAACATCGATTATGGGGGCGGCAGCTTTGGAATAATTAGAGCACATTAAAATTTTTATAAAATAAAAATTTGGACATCACGGGTGCCAAGAACCTGAGTACGGGCCACAGACCCGGAAAGGGGTTTCCATGGCAACCCCACTCAGCCAACAATGCTAACTGCCCACAATCACAAATTACCGCGTCCAGCTCTTCCAAATCAGGCCAGCCTCCCTGACTGAAAAGTGGCTTTTGTGCCCCCTCCTGCACAGGCCATCTCTGATTCGCATTTTCAAATAAGCCTTCAGCAAATATCATTTGTCACTCCCCAGGGTTGGATGTGCTGGGTTCACTTTCCTGTTAAATAGGTTGCAAAAGGATTCACAAACTCTCTCTGGACCCCACTAGCTGTCAGTATTGGAAAGATGAAGATGTGGCTGCCCAAAGGCAGTGAGTCCCAGTCACTCGCTGCTTGGATACTGCTGGCCTCACCCCAAAACAGGAGCGTGGACGGAGGCCCCCATACCATGTGGGAATGCTTTAAAGTCCCCAGTCAGGCTAACTATTAAATGAAATGTGTTCCCTCCCCAGCCTTGACATTATGCCTTCACAGCAACCCAGATGGCACAGTCCAGAAGGGCTTAAAATGCCTGGTGGGCACGTTCTGTTGGCCTCTGCATTACTTTCCTAGGGCTGCCATACCACAGGCTGGGTGGTTTGAACAGTGGACATCTGTCTCCTCATGGCCCCGGAGGCCGGGAGCCCAAGACCATGGTGTTGGCAGGCTTGGCTGCATCGGAGGCCTCTCCTTGGCTCGTGGCCGGCCCCTTCGCGCTGCGCCCTCACATGGTCTGTCTGGGCTGGCGCCGTCCCTGGTGTCTGCATGGAACCAGGTTTCCTCTTAGAAGGCTACCAGACAGAATGGATCAGGCTCCACCCTAATGGCCTCATCTTAACTTAATCACCTCTTTAAAAGCACAGTTTCCAAATACAGTCACATTCTGAGGCCCTGGGAGTTAGGACTTCATCGTATGAGTTATGGGGGCACACAGTTCAGCCCATACCAGCCTCCTTCCCAGACAGACACAGGTCTGTCTATGATAACACTGAGGTAGAGGAGTGCCAGAGCCAGACCCTCTGATATGTGGGCCCAGAATCAGGGCCCACGTCCCAGGTGTAAGGGCACTGCCAGGCTTTTTACCTCCCTGCTAATAGCACATGGTCTGGTCTCCCTGTTCTAGGCAATGTCTTTTCACAGCTGGACTACTTCAGTGGTATTCTTGGCTCCTACCTGACATAGAACATGACATTTGCCTGTCACACTAGTGTGGTGAGGAGCATTACTCTGTAGGAACCACAAAGCTTTCTTCCTTGGTCCCCAGGTGGGAACATGGCTGTAATGCAATGGCATTTGGCCAATATTAACGGGCCATCCATCCAGACGAGCACAGTCTGCTCATAGAAAACACCGAATCTGTTCTTAGATCAATCACTTTGAGAATTAAAGGAAAAAACACCTCAGCCAGTGATATTGATGGCAAAAGCAGATTTCCAGCAGTTTCCAAAACAGAACATATTTTCTTCACAAGGGAGGTACAGAAAACCATCATTTCTGATGGAAAGCTCTTCCTGACTGATCAAAAGATTCAGAGTTTATAGTTTGGGCCCAGGGTCTGAACTCAGGTGGATTTTTCTCCTCTCCAGAGAGAGCCACCATTTGATCATTTGCTAGAATAGAAACACTAGCAAACAGTTCATTTCCCTTCGTAGACTCCCAGCAAAGTGGAAACTGGTGTAGTAGACACGAGCGTAAGTTCCAGGTACCGCCACCTAACACACTTCTCGGGAGCTGCACCTCTGAATCCTTGTGCCCTTAGTAAAGACAGTGTTAGAACTGCCCAACTCTGATCCTCAAATAAAGCCCCCAACCTGGAGAAAAACCGGTCTTTCCGAGGACCTCCTTAACGGCTTCTGATCCTGTCTCAGCACTGTCCTCAGGGCCATAGGTACTGAGTCTCTGGCCACTGTTGCTATTACTAGTGCTATTTTTTGTATTAAGAGCCCTTAACATGTGATGTACTTTGTTAGCAAATTTTAAGTTTACAATATGTATTGTTAGCTATCAGCAGTAGGCTATAGAGTAGGTCTCCAGAACTTTGCATAACTGAGACTTCCTACCCTTGAATATCACCTCCTCATTTCCCCGTCCCTCAGCCCCTGGCAATCACTACTCTATTCTGTGCTTATATCAGTTTGACTATTTTAGAGTCCACATATAAGGAGATGAACACAGCCTTTGTTTTTCTGTACTTGGCTGATTTCACTGAGCATAATATCCTCCACATTCACCCATACTGTTGTAAATGATAGGATTTCCTTCTTTTTAAAGGCTGAATAATATTCCCTTGTAGGTATGTGCCATATTTTCTTTATCCGTTCATCTGTTGACAGGCACTTAGGTTGTTCCTATGTCTCACCTACTGTGAATAATGCTACAGTGAACGTGGGAGTACAAATACCTCTTTGAGATCTTGGTTTCTTTCCCTTTGGATAAACACCCAGAAGTGGGATGGCTGGAGCATATGGTAGCTGTATTTACAGTCACTGTCCATCAGTGTATTAAGATGCTATAGAGTCACTACTTGTCTTCTCTGTGCTGTACTGCCTTCCCTGTGACCCCCTACATTATGTGTACTAATTGTAATGCCCCTTATTTCCCTTATCCCTTCCTTCCCACCCGTCCTCCCCAGTCCCTTTCCCTTTGGTAACTGTTAGTCCATTCTTGGGTTCTGTGAGTCTGATGCTGTTTTGTTCCTTCAGTTTTTTCTTTGTTTTTATACTCCAGAGATGAGTGAAATCATTTGGTACTTGTCTTTCTCTACCTGGCTTATTTCACTGAGCATAATACCCTCTAGCTCCATCCATGTTGTTGTAAATGGTACGATTTGTTTTCTTCCTATGGTTGAATAATATTTCATTGTGTATATGTACCACATCTTCTTTTTTTTTTTTTTTTGAGAGGGCATCTCTCATATTTATTGATCAAATGGTTGTTAACAACAACAAAATTCTGTATAGGGGAGTCAATGCTCAATGCACAATCATTAATCCATCCCCAGCCTAATTCTCATCAGTCTCCAATCTTCTGAAGCATAATGAACAAGTTCTTACATGGTGAACAAATTCTTACATAGTGAGTAAGTTCTTACATGGTGAACAGTACAAGGGCATTCATCACAGAAACTTTCGGTTTTGATCACTCATTATGAACCATAAACAATCAGGTCAAGTATGAATATTATTTGATTTTTATACTTGATTTATATGTGAATCCCACATTTCTCCCTTTATTATTATAATTTTTTAAAAATAAAATGCTGAAGTGGTAGGTAGATGCAAGATAAAGGTAAAAAACATAGTTTAGTATTGTAAGAGAGCAATTGTAGATGATCAGGTGTGTGCCTGTAGACTATGTGTTAATCCAAGCTAGACAAGGGCAATAATACATCCACGGATGCAGAAGATTTCTCTCAAAAGGGGGGAGGGTGAGGTTCTAAGCCTCACCTCTGTTGATCCCCAATTTCTCACCTGATGGCCCCCCTGCGACTGTGCCTGTCTTAGGTTGTTCCTCCCTTGAGGAATCTTACCCGTCTCTGGCTAACCAGTCATCTTCCGGGGCCATACAGGGAAATGTAAAGTTGGTAAGTGAGAGAGAAGCCATATTGTTTGAAAAGGTTAGCTTTTTACTTCTTTGCAGATTTATGCCCTGTGGCTTCTATGCCCAGCATTTGTCTTGAGGTATCTTTACCACTTGGAGGAGTTATGATACTCGGTGAATTCGATATGAGGCACAAATTCTATTTAAGGGTTGTAATTAGGAAGGAAGAAGAAAAGCTATAGAGGTAGCAGATGGAAGAAAACATGGGAAGATTGATTATTTCTTTGACATATCTTCTTGTAGAGTAACTTAAGCATGTATAGGTTTTAAACTACTAATTAAATTGCGCACACACATTAACATAATAGGAATACAGTTACATAACCAAAGCAGATCTATAATTACCAGCCGTCTCCAGTGAAGCCAAGAAAACCAGTTAGGCACCCTAGCACATCTTCTTTATCCATTCATCTAGTGATGTACAGAAGCTTTTCAGTTTGATATAGTCCCACATGCTCATTTTTGCTTTTGTTTCCATTGTCTGGGGAGATATATTCATGAAGAAGTTGTTCATGTTTATATTCAAGAGAGTTTTGCCTATATTTTCTTCTAAGAGTTCTATGGTTTCATGACTTACATTCAGGTCTTTGACCCATTTCGAGTTTACTTTTGTGTATGGAGTTAGACAGTGATCCAGTTTCATTCTCTTGCATGTAGCTGTCCAGTTTTGCCAACATCAGCTGTTGAAGAGGCTGTCATTTCCCCATTGTATGTCCATTGCTCCTTTATGATTATTGATAAATATGTACTTATTGCTGTTGCAGGCTGGCTTTAGATTCATGTTTACCACAGGGTCAATGGCAGCTTCTTTACTATCTAACCATCTAACTTTAACTCACTTATTGCGTTATTATAAACACAGTCTGATGATTATTTATTTCTCTCTCTTCTTTTTCTTCTCCTCCACTATTTATATGTTAGATGTTTTATTCCATACTCTTTGTGTTTCCCTTGACTGATTTTGTGGATAACTGATTCTATTTTGCATATAGTTAGTATTTAGTTGGTCTACTTCCTTTGCTGTGGCTTTATTTTCTCTGGTAAGAGCTATTTAGCCTTAGGCACATGTTCATCTAAAATAGTCCCTTTAAAATACACTGTAGAGGTGGTTTATGGGAGGTATATTCTCTCAAATTTTGTTTATCTGGGAATTGTTTAATCCCTCCTTAAATGTAAATGATAATCATGCTGGATACAGTATTCTTGGTTTGAGGCCCTTCTGTTTCATTGCACTGAATATATCATGCCACTCCCTTCTGGCCTTCAAGGTTTCTGCTGAGTAGTCTGATGACAGCCTAACAGGTTTTCCTTTATAGGTGATCTTTTTTCTCTCTCTGGCTGTTTTTAATACTCTGTCTTTGATCTTTGCCATTTTAATTATTATATGTCTTGGGTTGTCCTCCTTGGTCCCTTGTGTTGGGAGGTCTGTGGACTTCCATAGCCTGAGAGACTATTTCCTTCCCAAGATTGGGGAAGTTTTCAGCAATTATTTCTTCAAAGACACTTTCTTTCTCTTTTTTTCTCTCTTCTTCTTCTGGTACCCTTATAATGTGAATATTGTTCCTTTTGGAGCGGTCACAGAATTTTCTTAATACTCTTTCATTCCTGGAGATCCTTTTATCTCTCTCTGCCTCAGCTTCTCTGTATTCCTGTTCTCTGATTTCTATTTGATTAACAGTCTCTTCCACCTCATCCAGTCTGCTCTGAAATCCTTCCATTGCTTGTTTCATTTCTGTTATCTCCCTCCTGAGTTCATCCCTTAGCTCTTGCATATTTCTCTGTAGCTCCATCAGCATGCTTATTACTTTTATTTTGACTTCTTTTTCAGGAAGATTGGTGATTTCAGTCTCACCAAGCCCTCTCTCTGGTGTTTGAGGCATTTTGGATTGAATAAGATTCTTCTGCCTTTTCATGGTGATGGGAGTGGTCACTGGCAAGTGGCGCATGTGTCAGCTGGGAGAACAAAGTCTCTTCCTGGTCTGGTCACCTTGCTTGTCTCCGCTGTCTGTGCTGGTTAACCACACACAGGGAGCAGCCTCTGGGTTAATCCCTTAGCCTGCTGTGGGTAGGACAGCCCTCGGGATTGACTAGGGTATTGATGAGGGTTCCAGGCCAACAGAATGTTTTCTGCCGCAAGAGCAAAGCTCCTTTGTGCCTTCCGGTCTCTACGCCCATCTCTGCTGTCTGTGCTGGCCAACCATGCGTGGGGAACAGCCTTTGAGTTAATCCCCTGAGCTGCCATGGGTGGGGCAGCCCTTGGGATGGCCTAGGGCATTGGCAGGGGCTGCAGGCAAACATCGTGTGTCCTGCCACGAGAACAAAGCCCCTTCATGCCTCCCAGTCTCTGTGCCCATGTCCACTGTCTGTGCCCGTCAACCGTGCTCAGGGAGCAGTCTCTGGGCCTGGGCCAGTTAGCCACACACGGGGAGAAAGAAGCCTCTGTGTTAAGCTGTGTGGTTGCTGTAGGGTGCACTACTCTTTGGCTGGTCTGCAGCAATGGTGGGGACAACTGGTTTGCTTGCAGGTGCCGGTGGGGAGGAAGGAACGGCAGGCTGCTTATTGCTGTGAGGGGTCTTGGAGCTGCATTGACAACCAGGAGTTAGGGCGCCTGAAGTTCCTTAAAGTTCCGAGCCTGCTGGACTGTGTGCCAGGACAATTTTGTACACCTGTTAAATCCTTGTCCCTTTAAGACTTTTAGAGCACCTGCTTGTCTTTTGTCCTTGGGCAGCCCGCTGTGGGGACCTGTTCACAGTCTTAGTTTCAGATTTTGCTTCTCCATTCCTCTAATATGCAGTACACCATGCAGGTGTGTCTGTGCTCCCCGTGCAGATTCCTTGTGCTGGTTATTCAGCAGCCCTGTGCTTCCACTCCCTCCCCACTCTGATTCTTTTCCTCCCCCGGGTGAGCTGGGATGGTGAGAGTGCTCAGGTTCTGCTGGGTCACAGCTTTGTATTTCACCTTTTTCCCTGAGATGTTGGGCTCTTGTAGATGTAGTCTGACTGGTGTACTGTATCTTCTGGTCACTATTTTAGGAATAGTTGTATTTGCTGTATTTTCAAAATATGTATGGTTTTGGGAGGAGATTTCTGCCACCCTACTCATGCTGCCATCTTTTCCTCTGTCACTTGGTTAGATGCTCCCAGCACCATTTATTGAGAAGACTGTCCTTTCCTAAGAATGCAATTTTTATTCTTGGTGGTCGTGTTAAAGATGAGTCAAGTTGAGTGAGTGATATGTGAGTTGAGAATAAGCATATTCTCAGTTCTTTCAGGTATACACCTGGGAGTGGAATCTGAGCCAGAGTTTGAGCCAGGTCTGTCTGACTGCTGAGACTGTGTTTACAACCAGAAACTTGATGATACAGCAACAATAGAAAACTAATACACAGTTCATGGCTTCAAAGATGCAGAAGAACTTTTAATGAAAAGCAATATTTTTTTCCACCCACCCCAACCATTTTTAGTTTTCCTCCCCATGAAGTGACAATTTTTAACTTTTTCTAATTTGAGCCATTTGGTGAGTGTCTCCACAAAGTTCCTTTTGCATATGTTGCTATTTCTTGTTTCATCAGCCTTTGCCTTACCTAAGGACTCTCATCTCTGTGAGTTGTCACTTGACCTTACCTCCTACCACCTTCCTCACCCTTAAATTTTTGATGGCCATATAATTATTTTTAATTCGGTTATATTTATAACTCTAAGTAAGATACAGCAATCTCTACTTCCTGGTCCACCAATATAAAATTTTACCCCATCAAGTCCACAGATAGGAATGCACATGCTTTTGACATCTCCTCCACCTCTTTGCCTTCTTCATCAGGTTACCTTTGGCTTGACAACACAAAGTTCCACAAAACGTACTCTTTGGCAACCTGAATTAAATAGTACCTGCTTTAACTACAAGTTAATTTTAAAAATTGAAAATGAATATAAAATGAGTACATTGTTGTGCAAATTAAAATTTTTGTTTCACCATCACAGAGTCCTAGAATATAATTTCCATTCTATGGCTTTAATAAAGTGACTCCTATATCATCACTGAAATGATGCTCTTAGTGTCAGCATAAAAAAAAACAACAACAACAAAAAAACAAATTCCCTATTGCCTCCATTAAGAACCTGTGGATCCTTCTTATTCAACCCAAGGCCATGTTTTTCTTGGGCAGTTTATTGGTTTCCAGGTTTCTTTAGCAAAAAGGTTTATTGCTTTCCCTATTTCTTCAAGAGAAGAAGTCCATGTCTTCATAATGTTGCTGAGATCTTCAGTTTTCCCTCATTCCACATCCATTTTTCTTCTTGAAGGTACTGTCCACTGTGACACTGACTTCTTGTTTAATTTGAATTGATGCTTCCTACACCTTCTGTAGAGGGCTTGCTGTTTTCTTTCCAGTGGATGCCAAGGTTCATTCTGCAGTATCATGGGCCCCTCATTTTCTTTAGGATTTTCATCCACATGTTACTTCTTCAAACAATGGGCAGGGTCTGCAGGTCTTTTCATGTCTGAAAATGACCTTTCTTTGCATCTTCCTTGCATGAGTGACTAGGTTTAAATGTCTTCATCCAAAGTCATTTCAACTTAGACTTTAGAAAGAATTATTGCACATTGATATAGCACTGAGCATTGCTGATGAGAAGTTTGATGCAAGCCTGATTCTTAATTTCTTTACAGGTGAATTTTTTCTTTCTTGGAGCTTTTAGGATATCTTTTTATCTTTCAAGTTCTTAAATTTCACAAAGATGTTTTAGATGTGAGTGCTTTAGAAATGCATTGTGTTTACATGAGGTGAACTCTCACAACATTCATGTGTCTCTTTTGCTCTGGAAGCTTTTCTATTACTATGTCTTTGATATTTTTCTTTTGCCTATTACCTCTAGTGTCTCTTGAGTGCTTCTTAGTTGCTTGCATGCTTTGTATTCTGGAAAAATTCCTCCAGTTTATCATCCAGCCATCCAACTTAATTTTTAGTGTCAGCTATGTTATGTTTAAATTTCCAAGAGTGCTTGTTTTGCTGTTGTTTATCAGATTGTTCTTTTATTGTATCCATGTTTTCAAGGTATAGTTGCTCTGAAAATAATTAGTGTTTCTTCTTTTCTGTTCTCTGAAATATTTCTGCTGCCTGTGTGATCAATTGGTCTGCTTGTTTTTACTGGTCCTTGCTTTTCTTTGTAGGTCTGCTTCTCTTTGACAATCCATTCATATTTTGCAACAGGGAGTTCACATTTTCAAAATCTGCCAATTGCTCTCCAGATATATGCCAGTGTGGTTACACTCCTCACTCTCCACCCTCCCCAACTGAGAGAAGCCTCAGTAAAGCAATTGCAAGAAAAACCGCTGCCAGTTTGGAAAATGATAGGTGATGGACTGTTTTCATTTGCAATCATTTGACCACTTTTTAGATGTTTATTGCTTCCCTTGTGTGTCTTCTTTATCCCATTAGTAACTGGTCAGTAAATGATACAACAATGAAGCAGGGAAGAGGGAGCTGAGAGAGAAACCCTCCAGCATTCTGAGTCCTCATTAAATGCTCTCCTTTCTGCTCCACAAGTCAGAATCACCTGGCACTCCCTTCTCCCTTCCCTTCGTTGATAAGTAACAATCCATGGGGCAAGTGAACTCCATTCAATTGGGAAAGGGATAAATTAGTCAGGACCAAATAAGACAGAATGACTCCCATAAAGCTGCAGAACATGCCAGCTCACAAAAAAAGAGCCTTCTGGCATCTGTCTCCTTTCTCTTCTTGGGTCTGTTCTTGCCACTGCATTAGGAATTCCTACCTTTTTCACTAAATTGCTCCAAGTAGAGAATTCACCAAGGTAGAGAGGCATCTCTTTGGAAGTTACAAAGCAAACTCTTTATAAACGCAGGCATGGGTTGAATCAAAAAAGCCCTCATTATTTGGGTATGCTTGCAAAATTCAGACCTGTGTGATGGACTGGGGTCAGCAGCAAATGGGATGTGACTGCAGATGCCTAGGCCCACTGTCTGGACCTGCAAACTAGACTGAGAGAAGGCAGATTAACACAGGAAAAACGAAGTTTATTAGCGTGTGCAATGCATGTGCACTTGGGGGTACTCAGTGAGGAGCAACTCAAAGGGCTAGCCAGAACTTGGGCTTATAAAGCATCTTAACAAAAGGGTAATAGTTTTGTAGAGTAGTAATAAGACAAAGGAAAGGGACTTCGAGCTTCCAGGGGTGCCAAATGGCGGTAAGGTAAACCTATGGAGAAGGCGAGTAGAGAGAAGGTAAGGGTGTACATTCTAACACGCTCTGACAGTCTAGAATCCAGGGAACCCTTCTGTCTACCTCCTGCAATCCTGTGCACTTTGCTCTGTATACAAGTGTATTCCTACATATTGTGCATAGAGCAGATCACATTCAAAACATAGTGTGTATGTTCACTCTTTGAAGACTCTTTTGGTGGCTCCTTTTATAGAGCAAATCTCTGGAGAAGGTGACAAATCCATGTCATGTTAAAAAAATTAAATGCAAAAAATACAAACTTAAGTACTTAAACTCACATCTGTGGGATACTCATCTTAGTTTTTTTGTAAGAAGTTTAATTTCTAAGGCAAACATATCTAAAAACCTATGTCAATGAATGTCCTTATACCAAAAGTGGTTTGGCTGCACTGGGTTCTGATGTACACAAAAGTAGCCTGGAAGTGGGCAATTGTCTTAGGCAGCCCCACTGGGTTTTCTCCAGATCTGGCAAGGAGTGGGCACACTAGAATGGTCTGGGGATCCTAGGCCAGCCTGGGAGTAAGCTGAAAGTGAGCTGGACCTGAACAAATGCTGTTTGGGGACTAGTAGTGACTCAGCAGGTGTTCGCATGGATGAATGGCCCTCACCGGGGTGGTCCCCGACCCCTCTTCCTGCTCCTATAATGTAATGGCACTGCTTCAGCTCTCTGGAACTTAGATACATCCCCACAGAGCAAGCAGGAAAATCTGAATTGCTTGAAATTAAATTCTTCCTCCTACAGGCAAAAGAATTCACAAGAAAAATTAATTTCAGCTATAGAAAAAAACCCTAAAAATTATATTTTTTGACATACCTGAGTTTGTGGCCTAAAAGCTCTACCAGAAATAAGTTTTCATAGTTTGAAGTTGTTTAAATGGAAAGCCTATTTGCTTTTACTCTATTAATTGATTTATTTAATATGTAAGTCATTTATTAAGGTGCAGAAGATTCTAGAACTTCTGCATCTGTCTGAGGCTGTGAGTGTCCTTGATGTGAGTTATAATTTAGAGTAGATATGAGGAGCATCATCTTATTTGTTACTTTGGGACTTTGACTCTTGGTGATTACAACTTTTCGTCTTCATCTAACTGATTTTCCTTTATTGGAAAATGCCTGGTAAGTATTTAAACATTGCTCTGCATCCTGGCAATCCTAGTCCTCAAATTTTTATGTAATTGCAGGTCCTGCTGCAATTTGTGTGTTTTCCCGGGTGTGAAACGGGTGGTGGGCCACAACAGAGAAGGCACTTCATTTACATCCAGCAGAAAGATCAGAGGGATTCAGAGAAGGACAAGGGCTTGTTCAAAACTGGGCAAAACACACAGCACGAACACCCACACCCTGAGCAGAGATAATGGCTATTCACCATGATCCCACATGGAATCTGCCTTACACCATGCCCTGGGAGGCAGAACTTCAGAGGCATTTCTGCAGAAGCCATGGGTGGGAGCTTTGCTGTGATCACTCAGTCATCATCTTACGGAATGGGTGGTCCTTCTGCCAGTTGCATGAGTAAAAGCCCTGGACTCTTTCCTTTCTCTCAAGCCTAGGTGCGCTCTATCGGCGCATCCCAGTGGTGTTGCATCTCAGCCTGAGCTCTTCCAGAAGCAGAACCTGGGACATGGATTTGGGGGCAAGTGATAAATTTTGCGATAGTTCATTCCAAGGAGGCACCACATTGGCCTTGAGAGGTGAGAGGATGGGAAGGAAAGCAATGCAGGTGTCACCTCTGGGAGCAACCAGAGCTCCATCCTGCAAGGACCCACAGAGAGATGGGGTCGGTGGTGAGCTGGTGACCAGCTCCTAAAAGGGAGCCCTGGTTTGTGGTGTACTGGGATGGGGAGGGCCAACCAGTCTCTTGTATGCCTGGTACCCAGTTTCTTTCCCACATCTGCTTAAGTCCTTGCCTTTTTTTCCACAATCTGCTATCATCTCATGGATTTAGGGAAGGCTTGTTTCATCTATTCCCCCATAAGAGTCTAAGTTCCTTGTGGATAGGGCCCCCATGCTCTCATCTGCTATCACATTCCCGGTATGCAGACCAGAGTCCCACCCTCAGGGGGGTCTCTGTAAGGGTTTGTTGAAGGAACAGATCCATGAATCCCATCTTCTCCACCCCGTTTTCCTGCTCTCCCCAATCTCTCTCTGTACGGTCACGTTTAGTGGAATGTTTCTCTCTTTCCCTGGCTAAAGAAATGCTCCAAAAGGCAGAGCCCTCTGAGTGGGTCCTCACAAACCAAGGTAGCCTGCTCTTCCCACCACCAGACAGTGCCAATAAGAGAAAAGGTAAATCTTGACCCCTAACTTCACCTGGATTTGTGAATCAATGAAATCTCACAGTCTGGTCATTTCTTTTCACCCAAACACCCTCTTTGATAGGAAGAAAAGGGCCTTTTGGACAGGCCATTTTGGTCAGTAGAATATAAATTGACAAAAAAATGTCATAATTTCCTTCATTCTCTGAAACATTATGTGGCGTTCTCCCTAAAAGAGAAATAGTAGCAGGATAACATGACTTTCCTCTTCTCAGCTACTTCAGAAAGGCTCCTGATCAACACTTTTAAATAAGCACGTCCATCTCCAGGAGCGCCCCTGACAGGACTCGACTTTCAGTGCCCTTGGGTTTTCTTTTTGCTTATTTGTTTGTTGTTTGGAAAGGTTAATAAGCCTTTCCAAACAAACACTTAGGAAACCCACTCAAGTGAGCTTCCTCCAGCTTGAAATCTAGAGATGCAGAGGCCAGTCCCAAGCACCAGGACTTGGTCAACGGCCTGGACACTTTGGACTGCCATGAAGAGCTTGGGGGAAAATGCCCATTTTATAAGCCACGTATTATGCAGATAGTTGGCCTCTGTTCCCCGTAGCGCTGTGCCTTCCAGTCGTGAGGGAGGAGAAGTGAGTTTTTCCATGTGTGGATCCGTTTTCCATGCTGCTGGGAAGCTGTCCCTCCAGCTCCATCCCTGCCGTGCCCCCTGTCTGCGTGGGGGCATTGTCCCGCCCTGTCCTCTGCCTGGTGTTTTCTCTAGATCATGGAACATCTCTAACAACCCTTGCTCCCGCACAGCCTCATCTGCTCAGACTGGCCTCCCACTGCCGTGGCCACGTCAAATGGCCCCATCAGGCTGTCTACCTCTCTTGAAGTTGTTGCAGCTGAACTGTTTGCAGCGGCCAGCATTGAGACCTGAGTCGTGTAAGGGACTGATGCACCCTCTGCCCTGTCCCTGCCCTCTTAGGCATCTCAGCACCACCTGCCCATTGTCCAAGCTCCTTCCCAGTCAACACGACACCTGAGGCCTCCCTATGCGGAGGCCAAGGACCACAGCCCCTCCGGGCAGCTCTTACCCAGACAGAATCCTGGGAGGTCACCCACATGGTAGCTTAGCTTTGAGCTTCTGCCTGCCTCTTACTGTGCTTAGTTCCCTGGTGACTGCCCAGTCATGGCCAGTGTGGGCATGTCAAATGCCTTAAGAGAAAAACAGTGGGCTCCCTTCTGTGCAGGTCCCCTTCTCAGAGATCTGGGACCCTTACATTCCTGTGGACTTCTAGTCCTGGACATAATTTTCGTGTGTCCAGCTCAATAAGCCTGCTGCCAGCTCTGGCGGTCACTGTCTGTTTGGGCTCTGAGCTCTACAGTGCCAATCAGTTATGCCCCCAGGGGAGATCAGGGCGGCCAGTGTGGGGTCTGTCACCCTGGGACCTTTGCCCTTCCATCTCCATGGCTGCGGTTGCTCTCCGGTGCCTGGTAACGGTGTCTTGTATGCTTCGTACTGTTGCTGTCTTTGGAAGAGTCAGTCTGATAAGAGCAGATGCTTCATCCCCAGTCACAGGAGATCAGGCTGGTCATGGGTGTAGGCTGGCAGTCACCTTGACCCCTTTCCCATCATTTTTTGGTGCCTCTTCTGCCCTGGGAGCAAGTTGCAAATTGCAGCCTCCTCTTGAAAGGAGCAGCCTTGGGACACTTCACTTGGCAAGCAGATGGTTCTCTTGTTCAAATCAGCACAAACGCCTTTCCCCCAGGTAGGGCGGAGACAGGCAGGATCTCAGTCCCTCATCTCCCCGGCCTCTGGAGGGGCCCCGTGGGCAACTCACAGTCTGTGCCACCATGCACGACAGTCCTATCATCTTCGATGGAGGGGTGTGGAGCTTTCCTGGTAAAGAAGCTTGAGAACCAGTATTTGCACTTTGATCTCAACTATACAAAAGAGATCTGAGGGCAAAAACTTAACAGGCCATATCCAAAACACCAACAGAAGTGAATTCAGTCATTTTACAAATATTTTTAAATGCCCATGGGCTACTTGTAAAGTTAGAAAAATAATTTAAAAGTCACATCTGAGTGGCATACTGTCAAAAAATGAATACAACCATGGAAAAAATAGGTAAACTGTTAAAAAAAAGGACACACTGCACTGCATATAAGATGATCTTTTAACTTTTATTTTTGGGAAAAGGAACTAGAGGACTTTTTAATATTTTCTATTTCAGTTTTCAGATTTTGTGTAATGAGCCTGAGTAGCCTTTTTTGCCAGCTACATTACATTTTAACATGAGAACATATATATGAAGCTTGTACTGATGTAATAATGAAGATCATAGTCTTTGAGACACTAGCCTGGGTTTGGGGCCCAGCTCTGCTCCCTGCCGGGACCTCAGGAAGGATGCTCTGAGCCTGTGTCCTCATGTGCAACACAGAGGTAACAGCCTGCCTCAGAGGCCTGTGGTGCATGATTCACTCGAGGATGTTCGACCCCAGGTCTGGCACAGACTTGTTAAATGGAGTCTGTTATTATTATTGTACAATTGTTAATGATGTCAGTATTGATTAATAAATATAAATCAATTATGAATACAAATGCTTAATGTTAACAAAAATAACACTCATAAACTATTGTTATATTAATAAAGATTAATGAGAATAAATAATTTGAATAAAGATCCATTTACTTCTGAGAGGGAATAGTTTGTTCAGAGCCTCATGTTCTGAGAGGTTGCGGCAAGTCTGGAGGGCGGCCAGGCAGGAACAGGAGGGCAAGGCGGTGATGCAGGCTGCAGGGTGCACCCGGCCCGCATAGTTCCCAACACTCTGGGCTCGATGCCCGCTCCTTTGCCTCCACCCTCTGCCTACGAGCTCATGGGTCTTGTGCATTATTCCAGCCTTGCATGTTGCATGGGCTAGGCACAGGGCCTTGTGTTCAAAGTGAACACCTGGGCCACTGCCAAGAAAAGTTCCATTTGGTCACATTCATGGAAAGGAAGGACTACACATGGTCTCTCTGGATAGGCTGGCTGTCTGGCTGCTGTGTTGTCATCTCCCCCAATCCCACCCCCACCTCCCCAAATCTCTCAGATTCACGGCAAGAAGGGAAAGTCTTTCTGTGAAGGCACATGATCTTTTTGCAGAACTGAGGTGACACACACCCTCAGGAATCAGTCAGAGGTCATGTATCCTGAGACTCAGGCGGGGCGGGGAGGGGATGGGGAACGTCCTAAGGGAAGGCAGACTTGTTGAGTGGGGGCAGACTGGTGCTCACAAGGAAGTAGGAAATCTTGATGGCTGATTATAATTTGTTTTGGGGTCTGACATCTTTTTAAAATTACATTTTTTAGCATAAGTACGCATAAAAGAGAAATTGCCCTGTGATCCCAGCCAGCAGAGAACATGCAAAAACCTAAAGTTGACGTGGAGAGAAAGGCCTTGGCCTCACGTTGGCCATTGGCATGGTCAGCCCTGTGGGTCAGGACAGAGCTGACTGGATGGGCTGGGCAGGCTGCAGCTCCAGCTTCTTCCCCAGGTGAGGTCAGAGTTGAGTCTTAAGATTGCCATAAAGGAGACATTTTGAACATCATGAGATCCTGATCAACTGAAATGACTGACAGAAAGTTTCTAATGATAGTTGCTATCACGTACATAGACCAGGATGGCTTCCCAAGAGGCTCATGGGAAATGGGTCTTCTAGTTTTATTAATTTAAATCTATGTATTTATGAAATATATTAGACACATAACATCATGTAAATTTAAGCTGTGCAATCTTAATTTAGGGGAATAAAGGTCTTCCTGGTTTAAAACCAGCATAGTCCCAGGGGAAAGAAATGGGACCAAGAGGTCAACCCAACACAGAATCCTAGTTCTCTGCTGACAACAGCAGGTGTCCCTTGAGCCTCATGCTCGGTGAGGAACACTCCACTGTCCTCTGTTTCGGAGTCTCTGAACTGGGGTAACTCAGCTGGCCCTAGCGGACCACTGAGGCATTCGCATGAGGCCAGCAGCTGGCTTGCAGCTGGTACACACAGGTCGGGTGTGGGGAGTTCTGATTTTTTTATAGCTTAACTCAAGGCAGAAATTAAGCATCCAACATTAGAGAGAACCACAACCCTATTTCCCGTTGTGTGAAGCCTTAATCTTGTAAAGAAACATGGGCTCACAAGGTAGGTTAGTGGCAGACACGGTTTTCATGTAAAAGGTCTTGAGACAAAAGGAAGATTTTCCTTTCCCTGCACACGTGCGGCAGCCGTGCTGGGAGCGTGGATATGTGCCTTGATTAAGGACACAGCCATGGTATGGTAATCTCATCAGCTCAGCAGAACGACAATTGCTGCTTGTGGGTGGTATGGGGATTATAATCCTGTGCGGGGGATTTTCAGGAGAGTCTCCTGGGACCACGCAGACGCCATTACTAGGCAGAGAGAGTAGGCTGCTGATTGCCTGGGCTGGGGGCTGGGGGGACCTGGGAATTATGTTTCCACAAAGCTGTGTTTTAAAAAAATAACACCACCTTGTCTACTATCAAAAATTTCTCTGCCTCCAGCTCACCGAGGACAACAGTCCCACCAAGACCTCGAAAAACAGCAGACACATAAACAACCGGAGCAGAAGTAAACCTTTGCCCTGGATGAGAGAGCCTCCGCTTTCCATTCAGAGTCCAGGCTGCCTTCTTCCTTGATGTAGATCGAACAGCGTAAACTTCAGACCAGCAGCGGCACCCTGGAACTTGGTAGAAATGCACATATTTTGGCAACCACGCCCCCACCCCCAATGAATAAAAACATAAATAAAACGTATTAAATCTGTGTTTTCTTAAGCCCTCTGGGGGGTTCAGAGTGGGCATGTTCGAGACCTCTGATGAAGATGGTAGCAGATACAGGATTGAAAAGTTTCCTTATTAAGAATTACCCTGGATCAGTCAAGAAGCTGAAAGAAAAAAAAGGGGGAGGATTGGCAAGAGTATTGTTTTCCCCCCAGCCTAGCAGACAGCTGATTTTCTTCAGCAAATTGTATATTTGGTGGGGAGAGGAAATCGGAGTTAAACGAAATAAGAAACACCCCGCAAAATACTCACTTGTCAAGCTATGGAAAGCATTTTAATGACAATTGGTATCACATGTATAAATAAATATCTCCTTTTTTCTGCCTATAATATATACTAGAAATATCTTTTTAAAAGGTCCAGCTAAGGTTATGAGGCTTCAAGGACCCTTTCTTAGCTACCACTTCAGTCATTAAAAAAATAAAAACACTACACATCTCCGGAGTCTGAGGGCGAGGTCTGCTGGGAGCACCTCGTACCCGCCGGCGTCCTCCCCTGGCATCCTCCCCCGGAGTCCTTCCCGGGCCACAGAACTGCAGCCCAGCAGGCGTGGTCTTCCTGCCATAACGCTTCACTTTGGACGAATGCATTTTGCAATGTGCTGTTACACAATTAGGCTGTTAAGAAACACAGTTGATTGACAATCTAACATAGATTTTTATCTTTTCAGTTTCTGCTGATACACCCCGCCCAACAAAGTAGGAAAAACAATTTGAAAACCCTCAACCAGTTGTTATCTTGGTTCATTTCTCCCTATCAGTCTCCTGATAATCTAGCCTTTGAGGTTGACGCTGATTATTCTCCGGGATGGTCTGTCTCTCGTGGATATGACCCGACTTTCCCCACGGAGGACTGTCCCCGGGGGGTGCCCCGGGGGGTGGTCCGACCTGTGCTCTGTGCTGCCAGCTGCTGCCAGGGCCCCAACCCCTGGCTTTGGCTCTCTGTGGGGGTGGCAGTGGGGGTCAAGGCAGTGTCCCCAGGCCCTCAAAGGGTCTAAGAGCTCCCTCTGATTAAAAACAAAACCAACAGCGATATCAACAAGATTGCAGGGATATCGAAAGCATCTAACTCACTAAAAGGATGAATTAATTGGCTTTGTTTCTAAGAACTCATCTAATGTTTAGGGATATCATTCATGTTTAAGTCAGGAAAAATACACCATTTGATATTCAGAAATAAACATTAAATATATAATGTTTATTATATTTAATGTTTGTCTAGTAATGGAAGTCTAGGGCAAAAAAAAGCAAGAGGAGAAACTAAAAGGAGATGTGGAAAAAGGGAAGAAAAAATGATCAAGTAGAGATTTAAAAATCCTCAGGTCTATCCCAAGACACACTAGCGTTCAGACACTTCTGCCCCAGCCCTGGATAACAGTCACCAGCTGCCCTCAGAAAGGGGTATTCAATTAAAATGGAATCTGCCTCTTAGCAGGCCCTAGTTGAGTATTTTGTCCCCTTATCAGAAATATAAACAGATGATTATTTCTGTCTCTTTTTATTTGTCTTTTTGCATTTTTTAACAAATAATTTTTGGTAGCTTGTCTGTGTTATATTCTGACTCATAAAATAACCTTCTTAGCTTTGCCTTGCACAGTTCAAAGCCACCCACTCCGAGAGTTTGTTCCACAGGCTTTTGAAAATCTGTCGCAATCTACTGCTAGAAAACCTCTGATACAAAAAACCATCCCTTCCCGGCTCCCAAATTTCCATCTGGTCTGTAAGGAGGCCGCAGTGCTCAACTCCACCCCTAAATTCCTGGGGGCCAGAGGCGCCTACACTTTGTCCTTGAGTTTCTCCAGATAGTTTCTGAGTTCTAGCGGGGCGCCCACGTCCATGTCCTGGCACACCCATTTGATGTCCTCGTCGTTGCTGCCAAGGATGGAGTTCACGGTGGGGCAGCTGTCGTCCGGGGGGATGGTGGTGAAGGTGGTGAACTTCACCTTCTTCCTTTTGGAGGTGGGCGAGTGCGGAGGCTCGTGTCTCTGGTCCCTGCTCTGCTTCCCCCCAGACTCGGCCAGCCTGTGCATCTGGCTCTGCACATGCTTTTGGGAACCTCCGTTGAGAAGGAGGCGATTGCTCTCCTCGCTGCCACCGGGCCTGCGGTCTATGACGGTGGTGTGCTCATCCTGCGGCATCGACCCCTCACCCATGTTCTCCAGGAGCTCGGCCTCATTGCCAAGCCACACCCAGTCGTGCGAGTGGGTCATGGAGGCCTGGCCTTCCAGGGACACCTGCTTGTGTCTGTACTTGAGGGCAAAGGTGGCGCAATTGATCAGGAAGACAAGGATGGCCAAGCAGAAAACGCCCAGGAGGGCATACATGCCAATCTCCAGGTCGCTCAGGCCGCGGGACGTCTGCACCAGGTCACTGTCCCTCAGGCTGGGGCCGGGCTGGGCTGGGTCCACCTGGGCCGGGAAGTTGGTGAAGTCCAGGGGGATGTTCTGCAGCTGGCCCTCTCCAGGCAGCCTGCCCCCATCCAGCCGGCTGTTCTTCACCACTTTGTTGTCCAGCAGTGACTTGACCGTGGTGCCACCTCTCCGTAGGGCGCCTTCCTCACGCCCCACCAGGGAGCTGCCAGGGAGGTGCCCATCCTGGCCTGCATGCTCAGGGTCCTGGCCCTTCTGCCGGCGGTCGCTGGCATGGTTCTTCATCTCACCCTCGTCATAGTCCCCTTCGGGGCTGGAGTCAGCATCGTTCCGGCCAAACTTGACCCTGATGTTGCCGATGCCCACAGCCAGGATGCTCTTGCGTTTGGATTTCTGGCAGGCCTCCGCGATGGTCATGTCCACCCGGACCAGTGGCCCCTGGCCTTCCCCTTCGGCCATCACAACAGGCCACCTGGGTGAGCGGGCTTGGGGGATGGACACAATGGTCTCATCCAGGGAGGTGGTGGTCAGGGTGAAGTCCTTGGTGTCGTAGATGTCCAGGGGTGTCACTGAGCCATCACTGAACTGGAGCCAGGTGCTGAGCACAGCTTCCTGCAGGGAGGGAGGCAGTTAGACAGGGGAGGGGACACACCTCGCAGCTGGTTCCGCCCTCTCCCAGAACAGAACCCAGAGACTCAGGAGCTGAACTCGAGGTTCACATGTGATGGCTGATGAATCTGGGGAGAGAATATTCAGGTTTTATATCAAGATCAGGGGAGCACTTTAATTTAAAGAAGAATCAGTGTGGACATACAATGACAGCTCCAGCATAACCCCCACCCAGGGAAAAACCCATGAGAAAGCCATCTTGAGCTGAGGCTCCCTGGCCTTATCAACAAACATCACTTGAGCACATTGTCTGAGTCCCCACGTCCTGCTGTGCACCCTGATGCATCCCCCCTTCCGAGGACCCCTGTGATGACCCTGAGTTCATATATTACATGATACTCTCCCCATCTCAGAATCCTTAAGCACATCTGCAAAGTCCGTTTTGCCATGTAAGGGCAAGTAGGATGTGTCTGTTTGGGTGCCATTACTCCACCGGCCACAGCAGTGATGACAGCAAAGACTTACAAGGCTTCCTGGGAGCCTGGTTCTAAGTGCTTTTCATGTGTAAGCCCATCTAACCTTCTTATCAAGGTAGACGGAAGATACTCTTAGTATGGAGAGTTTTCATCTGCAGGTGATTGACAGGACCAGCAGCTTGTCCAGGTGGTCTGGATCAGGGTGGGCTGCGTGGACGCCCAGCTGTGTGTCTTGAGTCTTAGCCACCATGGCCAGTCACCTCCTGGCTGCCTTTGGCTCTGAGGTCACTGACCAGGCCAAGATGGAAGGAAAGATTCGGATGTGTACGGAGTTCTTCCCTGTTCTCTAAGAACAGGCACCTAGTGATCCAGTTCTCATTCACCTGATCATTCGCTCCACAGATGTATGAAAGGTTCCTCGGGGCCAGGCACTGTGCGGGACCCCAAGCATTCTTTGGAGAGAAGCCGATGGAGCCAGAGAATAAATAACACATAGTTGTTTATCGTGGCAGACTGGGATTTGAACCAGCTGCAGGGACTCAAATGTGCTGGAGGACATCATAGTTTAATAGGCAGTCAGGGAATGGTGAGGGGGAAGTACTTGGAGGCCAGGACCGGGGGTGGGCCTGGCCCTGGAGTGGAGTCCGGAAAACTCAGGCGGGATGTGATGGAGGTGATGCAGGACGGCTCCTGGCGGGAAGGGAGCACTTTCTCATGGTTGGGAAGAGCTCACAGAACCCCAGGGCTGCTCTAATCCTGGTTTGTGGCATGATGGCAAAGGGCAGAGGATCTGGAGTTTTGAATTAAATACATGGATCCACTATTTCCCTAGGAGCATTTTATTTAAACCAATCCTTCTGGGCCTCAGTTTCCCTAGCATGAAAGAGGGAACATGAATATTTAAACCACAGGGTTTGAGATGGACATGCCTAGTGCCTACCCCTCCTTTCTGGCAGAACTGGAAGAGTGATTTTCCTTTGGAGAGACACGTCTTCTTCATTCAGGGTCCCTGTATGGTGTGGACCTGCCCCTCCAGTTCCAGATGTCATGGGACCAAGGTCTGACCCCTTAGAATGGCCTACCACCCTGTCCACAGTGATTGTTCCAGAAGGGGCACAGGGTCCAAACAGAATGGGCTGTGACTCCTGGGCTTTGCGGGAACCACAGAGGAGAAGCTGGTTCTCCTGGGGTTGCTGAGTTGGGGTGCCAGCCTGGGATGGTGGTGGCCATCTGGGGGGAGTCTGCCAGAACATGAGGCCGGCTTGGGGAAGAAAAGACTTAAAAAATGGAGACAGAGAGGTACTCTTAAGAGCGTGTTACAAAAACAAAGAAGACCGGCTGAGTGAGTGTAAACCACTTGAAAACTAGATAGAAAGACACAAAAAGAGATGCAAATTCCCAGGCATCAGCAATGACGAGGAAATGCATACCAGAGTGGTACATACAGAAGACAGCTGTTAACTGAAGTGGCTGGAGGGCTGCCAGCCCCTCTGAGAAGACCTGGGGCTGGCAAGCTGATGCCTACCTGGGGATGTATCAGGTGGAGATGAAGCCCATTGCATAAAGCCAGGTATGGAGGGCATGCCTTCTTCACATTGGGGGATGAGAAATCCCAGCCCCTGGGTCAGAGACACAGTGACAATGCTTGTCTGTGCTCAAGTGCTGGTGGGCAAATCCCCTGCACACCCAAACCCCACCCCTTCCCCAGCCTGGGGTCTGAAGGTGGCCTACCTGGATGGGGTGCAACCTGCCAACAAGGATGGTCACCTGGAGCCCAACACTTGCAAGTGCAAAACTGCACAGGGGGCCTCAGGAACAAAGCAAGGGAAGCAGCCACAGCTCCAGAGATGCTCAGGATAAAACCAAACTGCAATCCCTGGGAGGGAAGGCTCCCCCGTGAGAGAGAAACATAAACAGTTCACATAGAAAGATATGCGGACCACGGGCCTGAGCTAATAGTACAACTGAGAAAGACAATAAAATAAAGCAAACCAACAGCAAAGAAATAGCCTTTGAAGTACACTAGTGAACGGGAAATGAGGACGAGACGCTACATTGAAAGAACGAATAGAAAAAGAATCCAGAGATGTGGAAAGAACCACACACAATGCCCAGAAGCTGAAAACACGCCAATGGGAATTAATTACTCCATGGAAGTTTAAACATCAGATTAAACATGTTTGGGGAGAGAATTAGTCTCCAGGTGACCAAGCAAACCCATCTACTCTAACTGTAATCCCAGGAATAAAGAGAGATAAAGAAAATAAAGGAGAATAAATAAATGAAATAAATGAATAAAAGAGAATATAGGAGGATTGAGAGAAATGAGGGAGACAAAGGTGACCAGTGTTCTTGGTGGAGGTCCCCTAAATTAAGCATCTGGGGGATGGCGGGAGTCAGGACTGAAAGACACAATGGCTGGACCTTTTCCAAAGTTGGGAAATGTGCTGACTACCAAGATGGTTTCTGGTGACACTGAGCAGCTGGATCTAGCTTGTTTGGAAGGTACTGATGCCTGGATGAGGGCTGGTAAATTCTGAGTCCATGCCGGCCAGCAAGCTGTGGGTCCCCATTACTTGCCACAGAAAGCCCAGACTAACGGTACTGTGTGCGAGGAGGCAGTGACATGTACAGACTGGGTGCTGGCCCTCATCTCCCCTTCTGGACTGCCTGCTCAGTTTCCAGCTGCTGACCCTGCAAGGCGTTCTCGGGCCTCTGGAATCCAGCTGGCCTTGCCTGTAGCCAGGAATTAACACCCTCTAGGGGCAGCCCTCAACCAACAACTGACAGGAACCATCAGATACAGCCCAGCTCCCTTGCCCGTCAGGGCCAGGTATGTTTCTAGGCCTTTCTGTGCTGGCTCACCATTTCCCCGGCAGCCCGCACTGGTAGCTGAGTGGGGAGCATGCTCTTCTGCCTGTCTTCCCTTCCTCAGATCACTTCCTGCTTCCCCTATTGGGGTTCCCTTTACCTCCCAAATAAAATAATTGGATGGGAATCCTTACCTCAGGCTCAACTTCTGGAAGAACCCAAAAGACAGACAATATGGCTCAGTCATTTTGCTTCCCAGCCTTGTCTCCTCTATCTGCACCAGCTGAGGAATGCTACTGTTGGGTGAGTCACCCGCTAATGTCTAAATCAAATGCATGAATCAATCCCAGGGGATCCTGCATGCCATTTTTCTATCCAGCTTCTTTAGAACAACTGAGGCACGGCGGAAGTGCAACCTACTACCTGCATATTCATGGATGGAAGAGTCTTCCAGATTTTGCATTTCAGAGTTCAAAATACCAAGAACAAGGTGCTGGCCTTCTGCTCTCCAAGGGCTGAGAGAAAACACTTTAAACATAGATTGCAAGTTCATCCTGGCTGACTTTTCATCTTGAATTAATTTTTCTTCACAAACTCTAGGCTGAGATAGACATTAACATAATACAAGCCCCCTGAATGGCAGGCAATCTGAATTAAGCCCTCAGAACACAACAGGCTTGCCAAAATCCATCTCCATGAGCCCGGCTGTGTGACTGAGACTAAGGCCTTCCATTAGCTCATGACAGTGAGGCTGGAACACAGGGCTTTCTCAGGAGAAGCCAATGCATTTCCCCAAAGATGAAAAATACTGCGTGACTTAAAATAACACATGCCCAGGAAGATTTAGAGCTCCATCCTTTCAAGAGTCATGTCTGCAAATCGGATGAACTACATCCATAAATCCCCAAGTCAGTGCTGGGACCTCCAATTACCATCAGCTGATGAAGACAGATGGGGGACATTGGATGGGGATTGGTGGCCTTGCCCCATGCCAGGGAGGTCACAATGCCAAGAGTCCCCTAATTAATGAACCATTCTTAGCAAATAGCTTCAGGCACTCTGCTCTGTCTCCCCACTTGCCTCTGTTCCTCTTATTTTGCTTTCTATAAACTAGAAGACACCACGCTGATTTCCTGCCTCCAGGAGGGACACGCAAAGAAGCCAGTGTTGTGCGCTGGGCACGGATGTGAATATGTTCTGGGTCTCCCCTGTTGTTGCTCTGGGACAAAGTCAGGTAGTGACTGCAGTTCCGCAGTTACCAGAACGGCCCGCCCTAACCTTTGGAACCTAGGGATACAATGAAATTTCATTCCCATGATTACATTATGTTATGTGGCATGCTTATTTAAGACAGGGAGATCTGCCTGGCCTACTGGGTGGGCCCAGTGCGGTCACATGAGCTTTTAAAAGCAGAGATTTCTCCAGCTGGTGGCACAGGGGAAGTCAGAGATTTAAAGCATGAGGACTCCAGACATTGTTGATGCTTTTGAAAGTAATGGAGGTGTGGTTAGTAGAAAGGATGTGGGTGGCCTCAGGGGGTTGAAAGGCTCCTGGCCAACAGTGGGCAGAGAAACAGATACCTCAGTCTTACGACTGCGCAAAGGTGAATGGACGTGGACACAGATTCTTCCCCGGAATGTGCGGTAAAAGCCCAGCTGGCTGACTCTGCTTTCAGCTTGTGATGCTGTAAGCATAGAAAGAAGCCGAGCCCACCTGGACCCTGACCCACAGAGTCAATAAACGGGTGTTGTTTTAAGTGGTTAAGTTTGTGGCAAGTTGTTACATAGCAGTAGATGAAAAACACATCCCTGTCCACCAGGCTCCGTCATTCTGGTCTGTCACAGACCCTGCTTCTGGGACAACATGGCCATGTGGATCTCACACAGCTGGCACCACTCCATTCTGGAATGCTCTTCTGATACCCTGTCCCTGTTCCCCCACCCCACCCTCTGCGTCTCCTTTTGCTGAATCAGGCACAGCAACTGGCCCTGCTCCTCTCGACCTCAGCGTGTGGGACCCTACCTGTTTCGGGGTGTGCAGCAGATCCTCAGCTGTGGCCACAGCTGTGATGGCCTTGCTGTTCTCCATGCTGGGGTGCAGGGTGACAGACAGCCCCGCCACGAGCTGAATAGCCAAGTCTGTAACCGATACTTTGTCATCTAACACTGTGACTGTCTTCTCTGCCAGGATGGAGTCGGACAGTGGGGACAACACCTGCGGGATTGGCAGGCACAAGACAAATCCATTACACCTGTTCCCAAATATTGGAAAGTTCCCCAGCAATATTTCCTCCAACCCCCAGATGGGTCCAGAATACAAGGCTAAGGAGCCACACACTTACTTCACTATACACACCAGCACATACCATGCCTCATACTGAGTCAAAGAAAGCCACTCCTTCCCTAAGACACTACAGCTCTGTCTGCTGGAAAACTGAAATAAACATAAAAATCCACTCTTGCTTTTAAAAGGAAATGACCCTTCCCATTTAGATAAGGCACCCTTGTACACTGCACAACCTGGTTAACTGTACATGGCAATCCTGCTGACTGGACTCATAAAGAGGTATATACAGACTGACTTCACGCAGCCGGAATTCCATTCTAAGTGAACTATGGAATCATGTGGGGAAAACAGTCACCAAGAGCCTGCTTTTCCCCTGAACCCCCACTGCAATGTATTCTCTGCTGGAACATTACTTTGGCCTCATCTTTTAAACCAAATGTTGGACTAGGAATGTCCAGGTGAAATGATAGGATTGGACCAATCATGTACATGTGTGGTGATCTTGTAAGGACCCAGAATGACATTCCAGAAAGATGGAGTCAGGAAGGTGGGACCTGATGGGTTGAAGGAGAGTTCTCTCCATGCCCTCGTTATTTGTCCTGAAATCCCACCACTCTGCATTTCCTTGAGCAAAAGCAGTGGAAGAATTTTGCAGAGAGTTTGTTGAATGAATAAATGGTAGAATGACCAAGGGACTTCAGGAAAGAAGGGATGATAGGACTAAGGGGTGCATCGTCCCCAGGCCACTGGCAGGAACATGGGTAGAGGGGAATATTATTTCTAAGGTGGTGCAGGAGGTATATATACCTGGAAAGTGGTTCCAGCATGGAGGATGGGCGGTGGGATGGGCAGTGCTGGAGGTAGTGGGATGGATGGTGTAGTTGGGGAGGTCACACAACATGCTAAGGGTATGCAGCCACCACCTTCTTAATTCAGTTGGCAGGAGATTGGGACCTAAAGAGCTGGTCCGGGCTCATCTGGTATCCTCCAGATGCCATAATGGGGAGAGGAACTGGAACAGTGACCTGCCTGCCTTGTGAGCCTCCCCCAGTGGTGGGCACCATGCCCAGTGCCGGACATGCAGACATTCTGAGCTCTGGCTTCCTACCTGGATGGTGGTCATCCCAACCTCCCGCCCGACCAGGAGCCTGCTGTCCTGGAGTGTGGCAACGTGAGGTTCCTCCAGCTTCATGAAGTCTGCAACCAGGTGGGTGACGTCGACCTGCCAGTCGGGACTGAGCAGGTGGCTCGGCTGGCCCCAGGGGCCGGCGCCCTCGGACACAAACTGGGTGAGAACCCGCACGGTGGCGTGCTGGTACTGCAGGGCACAGCCCCGGCGCCGCTCCTCGCCCTCCTCATCCTCGCTCTCTCGGGTGGGCCTTGTGGGAAAGCGGAGGCAGTGCTCAGGGCCAAGGCATGGAGCCAGAGATGGCTGGAGACCCAAGCCGGAAAGGCAGGTGCCAGCCTCAGCCTCCAAGAGACAACATTCTGGCAGGAGCCTTGGGATGGATGGGAACACTGGTCTATCACCAGGCAGCACAAAGAGTTACGTCTACTTCATGAAGACATTTATTGACAAATAAAAAGCATAGAGCTAGTATTTACTAAGTCCGCACTGTCCAAGAGTAGGTAATAGCACATATACCTATTTGCAAGTCAACTTAAATGAGTAAAATTAAAATAAATTAAAAACTAAATGTCTCGGCCACACAGGTACTCTGTGGCCACGTGCATTAGTGGCTGCCAAATTGGACAATGTGGTTCTAGAACATTCTACCACTGTAGGAAGTTCTGTTGGTCTGAGCTGTTTTACACTCTTCAGTGGTGCCAGGTCCTGTTCTAAGCTCCACATGTATGAACTCTTTTGATCTCATAACACTAGGAGACAAAACTGTAATTATTCTCATGTTCCAGGTGAGGAAACTGAGGAACAGAGATGTTAGATAGCCCACCCAACCTCACAAAGTTAGAAAGTGGCAGAACTTGGATTCAAATCCAGCTAGTCTCAGTCCTGCCCTCTTCAGCGACGTGGAATAAGCTGTGTTCATGGCCACTAAATGGCTGGAAACCTTGCCAGGATTTCTGGCTGCCTTCCCGATCAGGCCAGATTCCCTTGGGTTCTTACAGAAATGGATTCAGCACCTCCCTGTCCTGGTTACTCTTTTTGGGGTGTATACTAGCTTGTCTCTTAATTAGAAGAACCTGGTGCCTGGGAGACAATCAGGACAATAGCCCTGAGGGTTGAGGATGGAGGAATCAGGCAGAAACCAGGAACTTGGCAACTAAACTGAGGGCCCCAGAGGGGAGGGGGAGAAAACAACTCCCCAAACTCCTCCATATGATAGTCCAGAGTCACAGAGAATAAATCAGAGGCTTTTGTCTGTCTGTTTGTTTTAAGAGAAAACAGTGACCCTATGGTCCAGTGTAAATGGAATTAAATTTTATCCAATAATTTGGTAAGCACAAAGCTTTTCAAGCTTATAGATGTCCACAAAGCACAGAAAAAGGAATTGCTGTTTAACTTAGAGAAAATAAACCCAAACTCAAATTCCCTGGGGGTTGAGGGACTACAAGAAAGGTATTACTTCTGCCACTTCATTCTGGGGGAATCACTTTCAGGGGACAATCTGCTAGAAGCCCAAATGTAGACTGTAAACGGATAGGGTTTGGTGCTCACTTTCCTGCCTAGGTGGGTCATCCTGGGCCTTGGAGTCCTCACAGGGTTGTTGTTAGGCTGATGAAATGTAATCACATAATACCAGCGCCTACTATATTCTGGGCCCTGCATTGGCACCTTTAGTGTTAGGGTCAGCAAACAATGCTGTTTTGCTCTTGTGCATCCCCCAATCCCAGGCTCACCTCTTACTGGCTACAATGGGGACCCTCCAGCCTTTAATCTGGCTCAGCTCTGTGTCGGAGACCTCGATCTGCAGAGGCAGCCGGGGTACCCACACGGTGATATGCAGTGGGGCGCTCAGGTACTGGTAGGTGAAATTCACTACTGCATCCACCTTGCCTTTCATCTCTTTGCCATTGACAAAGATGTAGTCACAGTGGTCAGACACCTGCAAAGACAGAGAAGGGATGGGGGAGAAATTCATGGGGCCTTGGAGGCCAACCTTCTCTCATTTGTTATTTTCTCTTGAAAAGCATACATGCTTAATTTAGGTTCCTCTCAATGCAGAGCCTGAGACAAGGATTCTGTTCAGTTGGTTTGCTTGGGGAGTGATCAGAGTGAGGGAGAAAGAGAAAGAGGAAAAGTGCATAGAAGATGCATTTTCACATTTATTGCTGTGATCATCAGGTTCAGTTCTCTGGGGCCTCATGAAAATCTACAGAATTGTCCATCTGAAGGATAAGAGGCAGGAATATTATCTATCAGCTCCTATCACTGACTGGGTGAGAGCTGCCCCTGTGTGTTAACCCTCATGTACTTCCCAGCTGAGACACAGTCCTGTGGCATCTGAGAATGCCTGAGAAGGATGGAAAGCAGCGGCAGGCTTGAGGTGGAATTTGGTGTAATCACAAAGTGAACTTGACCCTGTGCAGAACTCCAGCTGGGAGTGAACTGCTGGTGGGCTGAGGGAATATGACATGGGCACCAGAGATGTCTGTTCCCCAGGCTGATGTCTGCTCAGAAAATGAGCTTCACCCACGGCCCACCCATCCAGCCTCCCAGGATATGAAGGGTTTGTTCTGCCTTCCTCTCCAGCAGGACTCTTACTGTTCTTAAGATTATTCTCTTCTCAATTACACACTGTTCTGATGGTTCTCTGAGACACCCAGGCCTTTGCACATGCAGTTCCCTTTGCCTGGGAACACCCTTCCCTCCTCATTTGCCTGCCCTGGTCGTGTGCCTCCATAACCTCCTGGATTGCTTATATATTTGTACTGTAATTGTTTATCCTCTGCATGGCAGTATCTCATTAGTGACTACCTACCTATTTTCCCTTCCCCTGGATTTCTCCTTTGCTTTTCCCACTTCTAGAAGATTGTAGCCTCAGGAAAGAAGGGACAGAGCACAAAGCAAAACAAACACATAGACAAATAAAATAAAAATAACATCTGTGGAGATAAGATCTTGTGCTCCAAAGCCCAAGCCCTTGGGGAGATGAACCTATGTATAGCCCCATGGACATTCTTGTGTGGCAAAGAAACAGCAGGAAGGTGTCTATGTTCCTTGGGAGCAGGCTGGAAGGAGCAATAGGGACAGAGTTGGGACAATATCAGAGGTGGCCCATGTAGACTCTGACTGATAAGGATGCCTCTTGGAACTGTGAACAGAGCACTTGAAGACTAGAAGTCTCCTCCACAAAGGCTTTGGTAATATTAAGTTTCCTGGAAATTAGATTGGGGTTATATTCTGATGCTTTAATGAGCTGAAAACCGAAAATAGAAATCAAGGTGGCTTATAGAGAAACAACACTGCCCATCTTGCATACCCAAGATTATGGGTTATGATTTACACTGGCCTCACGAATCCATGTCAGATATTAAACTGTGAAATCCTTGAAGGCAAGAAGTATATCATTTCATCTTTGATCTTGTGGTCCCTCACAATAGCTGTTCATGAAACAGGAGCTCAATAAAATGGACAGTGAATGGATGGATGGATAGATGGATGGATGGATGGATGGATGGATGGATGGGTGGATGGATGGATGGGTGGATGGATGGATGGACGATGGATGGGTGGATAGATGGATGGGTGGATGGGTGGATGGATGGATGGACAGATGTTTGGGTGGATGGCTGGATGAATGAGTGGATGGACTGATACATGGATGGATAGATGGATGGGTAGATAGGATATGCCTGCTTTAAGACAACCAAATAAGGATGTTGAGGAGAGGGGAGATGTGGTAAAAGACTGGAAAAAATATGGAGTCAAGATCAGTGGAAACACAAGAAGTTAATTTGAAAGCTTCTGGAAAGTTCTCAAGCAGTGTTTCCTACCTTTTTTGGGTCACTGACTCCTTTGAGAATATGCATGAAACTAATTCTAGCTATAGAAATGCATACACAGCTTTGTGTAACTTTTTAGTTAGTGAAGTCACATGTGGACTCTTCATAGAGCACTTACCAGGCTAAGTGGTAACTGCCCATTTGCTTATGCATCTCCCATCTGGGTTGTGTGCTCTGGAAGGAGCAGTGTCACCTTCAGGGGGGTCTGTGGACCTGGTTAAATCCCATATGCTGATGAGCAATGAACTCCCATGATCACCCCCTCTTTCCCTGGCTTTGGGAACTATAGATGGCTACTCTGACCCATTTTATCTTCAACTCACACTTCTGTTTGGAGGAGCAGCTGGTGAGGGCTGGGCTGAGAATGTCCTCCACCTGCTGGGGACAGTGGCAGGGTGCAGCTGGGAGAGGGACACAGGGTGAATCTTCTCACTCATGGTCAAGAGTGGTTTAAAAATGTTTACATACTGATTAAGGGTGGAAACCAATTTTAGTCGCCGTCCCAGACTTGCCATTAGCATGTAAACGCTGTCCTGGATCTGGGTGGACATTAGCATAATAGCTGAGCAAGAGTTATATCAGTAATCACTTCTTTAATTCAATGTAATTTACAGAGCATTGACTTTCCTCTTTATTACCTTCCTGAGCTCCGGTGGGAGGGAAACTGGCTGTTCCAGATTATATAAATAATTAAGAGGAACACCAAGGGTATGAAGTTGTGGTACATGATAGAGCCATTGTCACTGCTGTTCCAGGAGGTGCCATAAATGTCTGGGGAGGTCTCAGGATGCATTAATCATTCCTAAGTGGTGAGCGGTGGGAACTATGGTGTCATAAAATGAGCTGGCTTCTCTGCCAAAAGGAAACTGAAAACCCCACAGGAATCTAGTCCCCTGGCTTTGTTTCTGGGATATTTTTCCATCTTCTATTGTGGGTGGGCTGTGCATTGACAAAACTGCCTGCTGGCCACTGCTCCCTTTGACATTTAAACTATCCAGCCTGCGTGGCCACTGGACTAGCCACTGATGTCTGCTCTCAAAGACCTGGAGGGGGCCGAGGTGGGTAATGTGGGCTCTGGTAGAGCAGCACATGGTCTGCTGACATCTCTGTTGATCTTCGGGCCTTGGTAGCTTCCTGATGACCTCACCTGTCTCCAAGAGGAAGGATGGGAGACTAGTTTCCCTGGGTGAAGCAAAGGCATCTGCTGGCCACCCTTTGACATCCAATGTGGCTTTTGCCCAAATCCCTCAGCCAAGCAGATTCTCCAACTTGAGTGAGCATCAGTAAGGACCTGTCAGCACAGTCGGTAGGGCCCACCTCCAGAGGGTGGGGCCAAGCCGGTCTGGGTGGGGCCTGCATATCTGCATGTCTAACAGCTGAAGTTGCCACCGATGTTGATGCTCCTGGTCTGGGGACCATAGTGGAGATTTGCTCCTTGAAATGATGCAACTGTCCCTTCTGTGCTTCACGGCATCTTATAAAGCCTGCCTCGGTGTATTCCGGCCGCCATGACAGAATAGCACAGCCTGGGTCTTAAACAACACACATTCGTTTCCTACAGTCTGGAGGCTGGGCTTGATCTTGTCTCAGGTAAATCCTGAGGCTGTGGCCTTGGAAGTCCAAGATCAAGGCGACGGCAGTTTTGGTGCCCAGGAAGGACCACTTTTTGCCTCGCAGATGTGCCCTCGCATATCAGAGGGGTAAGGGAGCTCTGGGGCCCCTTTATAACTTATCCATTCATGAGGATTCAAAATCCACATCATGACCAAAAGCTCTGCCTCCTAACACCATCACACTGTGGGTCAGGATCTCAACATAGGAATTGGGGGAAACACAAACATTCAGTCCATAACATGCGATTTCTGTTATTGTAATCACTCAGTTGTGATGCTTTAAATACCATCTCTGTGCTAACAGTGCCCCAGACCCTGCCTCCAGATATTCAACCTCTTATCCAGCACCTCCACTTGGATCTCTAACTAGCATTTCAAATTTTGTATGTTCAGAAATCAAACTCCTGGCATAGTTGTTTGCCACTTAGACTCGGGGCTGCCAACAAACATTAAGCTCAGATACAGGAAAATCAGCTTTACATTTCTTGTCTAGCTGAGTCTGCATCCCTGCTCTGTGAGCATGAAATACAGAACGCTCTTGCACAGTAAAGATTCCGTCCTTATACCTGTAAGGTGCCCTCCCAGCCTCCTCACCCTCAGTCCTTCCTGGAGCTATGGGTGGCAGTCAGATCCGCATTGTGCTGATGAAGAAACAGGCTCAGGGTAGCTGTCCCAGGTGGACAGATGAGGTGGACTCAAAGCTGATTGATGGCTAGTGTAGGATTCAACCCTGCTGTCTCAGTCATGTTGTCTTAGGTGAATCCTGAGGCTGTGGCCTTGGAAGCCATCCTTGCTGCCATGCAGGTCTGCGGGTCAGGGAAAGGCCACTGGCCAGCACCTCCAATATGGAGCAAGCCCAGATCCTTCCCTCCTGGCCTCAGTCTCTTGGGCCATCCCAGATGAGCCCACCTGGCCAGGCTGGAGCATTTCAAACTTGAGCAGGGAACGGATGGTGAGCACGACCCAGAACTTGAGGAGACTTGACTCTTTACAAAGCTATGGGTAAGTTTAAGAGAAAACAGCAAGAGGTGGCAAAGCATGACAAGGTAAGGGGGACAGTGGATCAGAGAAAGTCCTTCAAAATCCACCGCCACCCAGGACCCCAGAATGGGACCTGATTTGGAAATAGGGCCTCTGCAGAAGTAATTCATTACAATGAGGTCCTACTGGCTGAGGGTGCTCACTATAAGAAGAGGAGAGGACACAGACATACGCGGAGGGCGGAGTGGAGGTGAGGCAGAGACAGGAGTGATATGGCTATGAGCCACAGGTCGCAGCAGCCGCCCACAGCTGGAAAAGGCAAGGTGGATCCTCCCCTAGAGCTGACAGGGAGCATGGCCCTGCCAACCTTGATTTCAGACTTCTGGCCCCTGTTGGAGCCTCCACATGTGGTCATTTGTTATGGCAGCCCCAAGACACCCCTGCAGGTTGCTATCACCCAAAAGGCTGGGTGGCGGGCAGCTACTGGGACCCAGACTGGGTACTGTTCGGGTTGGAGCCATGATCTTGGTGGGAGGTGTGGCCCCCATCAATTCACAGCCTTGCTGGAAGGGGCCCAGAGGAATGAGACATGCTGACCTCCCTTTTCTCCTTTCCTGCACCTTCTGCTGGAGCCTCCCATTACCCAGGAGCAGACTGGGAGAGGGGCAGAGTGTGGAGCAGGCTGGGAGCAGGCTGGGAGAAAGGCAGAGGACCCACCTTCTTCCTTTGTGGCTAATATTTGAAAAACTTTTGAGTCACAGATCCCTCTAAACTCTGGGAAAATCCCTAAGTGCCTGTTGTGCGCCCTGCTGTCTGTCCTGTGCGTCCAGTCGTCTTCTCTGTTCACTCTGCATGGCAGGTCCCGGATGGACCTGGACTCACTTCTGCTTCTTGCTGCTGCACTTGCTGCTCTCTGCCTGAAGGCAGCACCCGCCTGCAGGACATGTGACAATCTTCAGAGGTCTTTTTGGTTGTCACAAGGGAGGGTGTTGTTCCAATAAGAGGGAGGATGTGTAACTGGCATCTGGTGGTGGGGGCCACGGATGCTGCCCTCTCAGTGAAGGCTTGGCCGACCCCAAATGTCAACAGCACTGAAGCTGAGAAGCCCTGCCTTACTCAAATGGGAACTTCCCAGAGATCCTTTGTCTGACACCCTATTAAAACCACAGCTCCCCCAAAACTCCTGACCCCTGTCGTGGCTTAAGTTTTCTGTCTTTTACCGCCATGTCAGACACGATGCATTTTACCTTTTCCCTCTGGTTATTATCTGTCCTCTCTCACCAGTACACATGCTCTGGGATGACGAGGATTTCTGTCTGGTTTGTTCAGTGTTGTGTTCCCAGTGCCTAAAACAGTACCTGGCACACAGTAGGTACTCAAGAAATATATGTTGATGAATGAATGAATGAATGAATGAATAAGAACTTGTAAACTAGTGGCCCTGGGTTACATTGGTGTTTTTAAAATATGAAATTAGTTAACAGCATTGATAAACCATTGCATTCAATTCTGTTATCAGCCTGAACACTGAAAATATTTGCATTTTCTACCCTATGTCTTATTAGTCTCATCGGCCAGACTGTAGGGTGTGGGGGGTGCTGCTGGGGGGGTCAGTGGCCTGCAGCTGGCTTTAGAGGTATTGAGAGCCAGCCCCAAAGGTGCCCACACTGCTCAGCAGCCTGCCTCCCCTTCTGCGTCTGCTTTCTCCCCTGCTTTCCGCATCTCACTGCACATCATAGCTAAGTGCCAGCATTTATTTACTTCTTTTGCTGTTACTCCCTTAAGTTTTATTTTTGCACGACGTTCCAAGCCTGCAGTTTGCAGAGTGTAAATGCTGTGCCATCAGGAACCGGCCTGAGCTTTACTGCTGTGGCAGGCTGTAAGGCGGCTGGCGCGCCTGCCTTGGGAGGCTGTTAGGTAGATTATTTCTTCGTGTAAACAACTGGCAAACAAACGTGTGCAGTTCTCTCAGTGGCGAACTAAATGGCCAGAAACATCTCACCATCCCCAGGGCAGTGTTGCCAAGGAAACCAGTGTGTGTGGCCCTGCTGGGAGAATGTGCTCAGGTATGGGCTCACCACACACTCCCTACCTCAGGGACACTCAGAGCTGTGTGCTCCTGTATCCCTGACACTCACCTGCCCACCATGTGCTCACACACACAGGGATACGTGTGCACACATGGAGGTAGACTTTGATGGGTAACTGTGCTTCATATCGACAACAGCAAACGTGAGCTGAGTGTGCACAGTAAACCAGGAATCTGGTTAAGACGTTTACATGGAAGATCTTACTGAGTCTCTCATGAACATATGAGGGAGATACTTTTATTAAAAAATCACATTCATACTTCAAATGGGGAATGAGGCACAGAGGGGTGCTGTGAGTTGCCCTAGATCCCACAGCTGGTAGTCAGAGGTCTGGGACTTAAACCACAGTCCATGCCTGAGCTCTGTTCCTTGGCTCTGTCATGGCATCCCTTGTCATGGTGTCCCTTGGCTCTGTGCGGATTGAGCTGTTGTTTCCCATTCTTCTCCCCTCCCTTCTGCTCTGGGCAGACTCTCTTTCCTTCCCTGCTGATGGTTGACCTGGCCATGTAAACGAGTTTGAACAAGAGAATGAGGATAGAGTGGCAGCTGAGCGGTCCAAGCCCAAGCTTCAGAAGGGTCTCTGCCAGCCCTTGTGCACTTGCCAGGAGGAGAACATTGCCTAAAGCTGCTCTTCCCTCTCAGCCCAGCCCTGGAATGGGACCCATGCAGCCCAACATAGCCCCATCTGCAGTGAGGGGGCAGACCCAGCTGAGCCCACAGCCCCCTAGATGACCTGCAAATGCACAAGCAAGAATAAGTTGTTGTTGTTTTAAACGACAGAACACCGGCTCACTTGTTACATAGCAGAACTGACTGACTTGGTCTGCTAAGAGCCCGGATGAAGAGCACTCTGCCTGCAACTCTCAGGATTTCATTCCTCTTTTCTGCACTCCACTCTCCCTTTATCTCCTCCTTTTCTCTCTCCTCCTTAGCTGGAGAGGCCATGGAGGCTTGGGAGGGTCGTAGGACTGAGGAACCCCGCTCCCAGGGTTAGGAAGGGCCCTGTGATCTGGGGAAACCTCCATGCTGGAGTGTCTCATCCTGGAGTGGTGACCTTCGCCTGGCCCAGCTTTGGGTTCTTAGAACCCCCTTCCTTTCTGTCTCCCTGTTCTCTCACAGAACTTCTGGCTTATCTAACATCTTTATACCACTTGCCTCCCCATCCACAGCTGCCAGAGAAAAGTCCCACATTTTAAGGAAGTTTCTGGTCTTGTTTCAGCAGCCTCCTCATCACTAAAGTGCATTATAGCTACTTTTCTGACATTTCTGGAAAGGAAGAAATAGGGAGAAGGCAGAGAAGTCAGGGTCAGCAGCCTTTCTGAGACAATGTCTGCGTGCCTCCTCCCATTTACTTCTTGCCCCTCACTATGATGGCCATACGGGACCCAAACGGCTGGGCAGAAATCCGTTTTGTGATAAATCACACTTTACCCAACTGACAGTGCAAAATGCCGCCAAGACGTGGGAACGCTGTGCAGTTCTCGGCTCAGGGCTGCTGTATACTCTGGGCTGGCAGGGCTGGGCTGCAGCCTGGCCACGCTGGGGAGTGGATGGAAGGCAGGATGCCTGCAGGGCAGTCAGGCCCAGGTAAGGGCAATTTTCTGAAGAGGGACAGTGCCCCCTGCAGGCTCCAAACGTGAAGCTGGGGGCATAGATATGCATTCAAGTTATGGCAGACACCTCCCTCCTCTAAGCTACATCTGCTTCACCTATCAAACAAGCCTTCTATCTTTCAACAAACACTTCCTGTGCCCCTACCATGTGCCAGGCATTTTCCTAGGCACTGAGGATACAGAGCAAGAGACAAGGAGACCCTCTCAAGAAGTTACATTTGTGAGTGTGGGAATAGATGATAACCAATCAGCAAGAAGGGAACTGTGGGCGATCAGTGCCATGAACAAAATAAAGTAAGGAAACATGGAGAAGGGGTGCAGGGCAGACTTCCTTGGGGAAGCGTCGATTAGACACAGTCCCGTGTAGCAGGAAGGCAGCAGCTCTAAAAGATATAGGGAAGGAGGTTTTGAGAAGAGAGAGTTGACAAGAGCTAGCATTTATTAGGTGTCTGGTATACACCACATTCTGTTCTAAGAGCCCATGTGTACTTTCATTCTCACAAAATCATTTTGCAGGTGAAGAAACAGAGCCACAGAGAGGCTGAATAACTTGCCCAAGGTCACACAGCTAGCCGGAGTTGGACTTGGATTTGAAAGCAGTGGTCTGACTCCAGAAAGGATTTTTTTTTTCAGTGATCTTTGCAAATTTAGCTGTAGAAAAGTTATCTGAATTCTTTCATTTTTGAATTAATAATAATAATGAATACAAAAAAAGGTCTTGAGGCCTGTGATCATGCCCTTTTCTTTCTCTCCATGATCCCTCTCAATTCCAAGGCACCAAGAGACAAGGCATTATTTGCTCAATTATATTTCTTCCCTTCTCTTTTGAAAGTTTTGCCTCATATAATTATGCAGAATAATTTGTGTAACTTTATAAGAGCAGAGACCCATCGTTATCAGCAATGCATGCCACCAAAAGGAATATTAGAAGCAACATAGGTTTTTATTTTTTAAACAACTTTATTACGATTTCAACAGTGCATATATTTAAGATATGCAACTTGAGATTTTGGTATAGCATACATTGTGAAACACAGTTACCATTGGGTGTGTGTACTTGCCTATGGCCTGTACACGTGCGTTGAGATTTAATCTGGGATGTGCCCTCTTAGCACATTCCAAGTGTGTAACAGTAAACACTGCCCCCTTTGGCCTCTTTTATACGCACAGGCCCAGCGGTAGGAATACACTTGGCCTGCTGGAGAAGAAGGAAGGTGGGCGATGCGAGGTCAGGAAAGCAGGCTAGAGCATGTCGTTTGGAAAGAGAACGGCATCACAGATTTGCCGGGAGAATTAACTGAGAAAACCTACAAATACGGGAATTAGCCAGTGCCTGGGACTCCGCAGGTCAACACCACGCCTGTGCCAGCAGCCAGGGACTCTGTGGAGGATTAGGCAGACAGAACGCCATTAGCCCCAGGAGTGGTTTACACCACAGGAGTGGCTTTTATCTATTCCGGCCTAGAAAAGGGGAGTGAGGGGAAAGGGGGAAGTTTTCAGAATGACAGCCTTAAGGAAATCTGACCGTCCGTCATGCGTGGGTACAGCCCTCTCTCCAGTAACTCATGCCCTGGGTCGCCCTCTGCACCGCCGCCTGGCTTTCTCCTTCATGATGTCACTGTGATCCTCAAGTCCCGGGATCCAGGGCACAGGCACCGCTGCGCTGTTGATGGGATCAGGTGGGGCTCTCTTCCCTGAGCCTCCGCGCCTGGGGCAGCCTTGTGGCTGGAGAGGGCTTATTTCAGAATCAGCCGCAGCCACCAGAGCGCCCCGGTCCTCTTGCCACCCCTGGGAGTGAGCAGGAGGGGCTGGGTTGCCGTGGGAACCGGGCTGCGAGGATGGGAAGACCGGCCGCAGGCCCTGGCACAGGACTTTAGGGGGGATGCCACGGGAGCCCCGGACAAGGCCTGTCCTCGGAGAGAACAGAACCGGCCCAGGAGGCTGGCGAGTTTGTTTCAGGCGAGTCCATTGTGCTGTGATATGTCAGGTGTTCTCGCCTCATCTTCCTGTTCCCCCTCCGAAATCATTCCGTTTAAGCTGTCTGCACTCTGTGGAGTCATTTCCCTGCCAGTTTTCCTAGTTCCTTCAGTAATCGATCACAGGGCTCCCTTGCTGGAAGGCTTCTGGAGAATTCTGACTCTGCCACCTCTTCTTGGCCTTTGGCCCCATCAGGGCAGGTCACTGTTTGGCTAATATCACCACAAAAAAACAAGGAGGAAACCCACTCTTGGGAGGGACTGGAGGGGCCGTTCCCTAACCCAGGCCAAACTAAGAACGGAAGGAAGGTCCTGGGATGGTTGGCAGCAAAGAGTAAGGGGCTGGGAGGGAGGAGCCCCCATTCCAGGCATCCTTCCTCTTCCCTGTTTAATTTGGGGACCTTCCCTCCCCCACATCAGTCCTGAAGTTTGGATGAAGGCCCACCCCCAACCTTAAGAGTAGGGTCATATGACCATGACCCGATCCAATCAGAGCCTCACATCCCTCTGGCCACAGTGATTGGCTCAGGGGTGAACACATGACCTAATCTGGCACAGTCAGAGGTAGTCTCAGGAATTTTTCTGGCAAGGCTGGAAGAAAGACACCAGCTCTCCCCTTTGGAATTCTACATGTAAAGATAGGATTTTGTAGCTACTTGCAGCCATCTTGCTACAGGACACAGGACAACTTGTCTGAGAAGACAATCAACACAGAGGACACTGAGGTAGAGCCAGAAATAAAATCCTGATTGATTCCTTCATTTGAACCCCTGGATCCAGCCATTCCTGAAGCTAGAAAATCTCTTATTAGAGAAAGGAGCTGAAAAATTCCCTTTTTTGCTTAATTCAGTTTGGGTCACATTGTTAAGCAAAGTCATGTTCTCAGATATCAGGGGTGCACTCTGCTGGACACTGTCCCCAGTGCAGACCCATCCGCTTGAATCTCCATCAGATCTCCACAAGGAAGACAGAATGAGGCAGGTAAAAAGGCACATTGTCGTTAAGCTGACACTGCCCGGCCATTATCAGAGAGAATGCTTTGATGGAAGAAAAGCGTAAGTAGATGGGCGAAACCTGAGTTCCAGCTCAGATACGAGGGTATTTGTTGTTTTTGCCACCCAACATCTACTCATCTTATTTTCTGTAACAGTTTTTAAATACTTTCAGAGGAGCCTCCCCAGTCCCCTATGCTCTTTAAAGCACAAGTCCATGTGCTTTAACAGGTCTTGACCTGAGCTACACAGTAGGACGCACCCACAACCACTCCCTTGCCCTGGCCACAGGGATGGTCCAGGAATGGCCACGTGGCTCAGCTAGCACAGCCCTACACCTTTCATTTATAAGATGGTTTCTTCCCTTACCTCTTAAGCCAATTTGAAAGTTGTAACCATTCAACCCCACCTAATCCTTGGTAAAGATATGACAGGCCATGGGGAGTTGGCATATGATGCTGCCTGAGACCAAATCCTTGTTCTCAAATTGACTTCAGCAGGGAGATCAAAGAGGGACAGACTGTTAGTGTCTGTCAGGAGCCAAAGCTAGTACAGCAGGAGAACTTCTTTTCAGATCGAAATCTCCCCTGAGGCAAACCAGACACTCAGTTCGCGCAGTTCTGATCTGGACTCCTCTTCCCTGGGCTTCATGGAGCTGGCCAGGAACTTCTCTTCCATGCAGAGGCTATTCACATCCAGCTGCAGGATCCCTGCAGCTTCAGACGTCTGTTCCTCAATACATAAATCCAGATGGAGCCTTGCTTGGCTCCAGTAAAATCAGATGCATAAATAAATGGCCTTACCTTTTGCAGAAGTCTTCTATTAAAACAGAGTATTCATCATACTTAAGACTGAGGGTCAGGACAACCTGCTCTTTCCTGGCTAGTACTGGGCATTGTTTCCTGCCCATCAAGCTCTCCCAGGAACAAATGTGCAGTACAGTTCCTGCCGTGGAAGGCTCTGGGTCTGTGTTTCCCATGCAACGTTCTGCAATGTGGAAATGTCCCACATATGTACTGCCCAGTATCACAGCCATTAGCCACATGTGGCTACTGAGACTTGAAATAGTGTAACTGAATAGATAAAATTTTCACTTTGTTTAATTTTAATTAAATAGCCGCACATAGTAAGTGGCTGCCACATTGTACAGCGCAGCTTCAGGAAAATTTTAACATGTATCTGTGAGAAGCATGACACACTCTCAGATGGGCCTGAGCCCACAGGGAGCCTGAGAAAATATGGGCCTGGGAAGCAGGCAGACCTGGGTTTGAATCTTGGTCCTGCCATTTACTGGCTGTGTGGCCTTAGGCAAGTCGATCAACATCACTGGCTCAGTTGTCCATCTCAGATGTGTCAGAGTGATGTACTTAAAACTCCAATCAGAATATCTCACAATCTCCTATTCCTCTAAGAGTAAAACAGAATTCTGATCAGAGCCTCCCAGGCTTTAGATAGCCTGGTCCTGCCTACATTTCTCAACCTTAGCACTATGGACCTTTGGGGCAGGACGATGCTTTCTTCTTAGACTGTGCTGTGCCTTCTAGGCTGTGTGGCAGTGCCCTGGGGCTCCATCCGCTAGATGCCAGTGGCCCCCTCTCTGAGTTGTGACAACCTGAAATGTCTCCCAATTCTGTCAGATGTCTGCTGGGGGTGTGATCACCCCAGGGAGGGAAGGCTGCTCTAGGTCCCTGTGGGCAGGAAGAAGAGCTAAGGGGACGGTTCTTCTACAGGCTTTGCACGGTGACTGCCACTCACAACAATATGACGAGGTGGCTGCACTGTTTCCCCATTTTGCAGATCAAAGGACTGGAGCTGAGGAACACCTTGCCCAGGGCAGAGTGTGAGCTCCTAGACAAGTGAGCGCATCCGCATTTGAATCACAGCTGGAGGGGATTTGGGTGCTAGAGCCTGTAGGGAAGGCGCCTCCTCCCTCTACAAAAGGGGCCTGGCTGGGCAGGGACTCCTGGCTTCTGGAAACACTTTGCTTCCTTGATTTTCTTTCCTTCTCAAACCAAGTGGTCCTCGAGGATAAAGATGCTCCTTCCATCCCTACATCTGTTGGGGGTGAGAGGCACAGAAAGGGCACTTTCTTCCCTCCCAGGGAAAAGGTACCCCGTTTTCCTCATGGTGAGAAGCTGCTCCCCACTGTGGGGATCCATCTAAGATCTCGGCCTGTGAGTAAAGGACCAGCTCTCCCAAGGCCTCAGAGCTGGTGGGATCAGCAGTGAGTGCAGTGAGGAGAAGGCTTTGTGCTGACGGCGACCAGAGCTCAGGGGAAACAAGGCCTTTGTCCTGGCGAGCTGCCCTGCACGCACTGGAAGGATGCAGCTCCTGTCACCGGGGATGCAGGCGCCTGGTCATTCAGGTGCATTATTTTTGGTTCTACCCTGGGATCCACTAGCTGGAGCTGGGGCCCTGGAGGCTCAACTGGTTGCACTGCAGACTTAATAAACGAAATTTCTTTAAGGATGCTTTAAGCGCCAGCATCCCCACCCTGTCATGGGCAGCACCTGGCCACCTGTGGGCTGTGGACAGTGACACCTTGTAGGGATGCAGGCTGCGCCTAGAGCATGGTGCACATGGAGGCACACATCAATGTTAGGGCATCAATGGCCATTTTCCCTGCTGACTGGCCTGGATGACTCTGCCTGGGGGACCACCCCATCTAGGATCCCCCCTCACCCCCAGGACAGCACCTCCTTCCTTTTCTCTCTGACCTGCAGAACCGTCTAACATCCTTCTCTGCATGGTCTGCACACTGTCTCACTCCAGTGCCAAGCTCTCCTCCCCGAGGGGGACTGAGTCCCCAACACTGGGATGGCCTCTGTTGAATGAATAGCCCTGTGATTTGTGAGTTCGTAGTGTCCGCTGTGGAACCTGAGATACCGTTACTCTGCATGCCTCGAGTGAGGCATCCTCAGCAGATTGGTCTATGCCAGGTTGCTGCTGCACGACACCCCTTCATCTCAAGGATGGGGAAGTGTGCACAGATGTGTGCATTAGGCACTCTGATGGCTACTCGGACACCAGCAGGGCTAACCCATGCACATGCTCCCCTCCTGTGATCGTGTCCCTGCGGCTTCTGTTGGTCCAATCACCACCCATCTCAGGGTACTGCTCTTTCCCCTCTTGAATGTAAAGTAACCCCAATGCTGATGTCCGAGGGCCTCTCCCGCTCACACATCATGATGCCTGCTGACCCAGACAAACCATGGAGCACAGCAGGCTCCTCGCACTAATGGTGCTTGGACACAGTACGCTGGCCTTGTGCCGGTCCCCAGATGCCAACCCGGCAGGAGATTCAGGAGGCATTGCAGGGTGAAATCAAGGACAGGCCAGGCAGAGACATGTGGGTGAGCCCATTTCTGCAAAATCAACACCACAGAAACCCTCGTGTGTGTTTAATACATGTATACATACATGTGTATGCATGTACATGTTTCTGATCATATGAGCACGGGGACAGGCACAGAAGGGCACCAGGTGGGTTAGTAACCCTGATTCCTCAGGGTTGGAGAGGAATGCTGTAGCATGTATATGTATGTGCATGTGTGTGTGTGTGCATGTGTCTATGTGTCTCTATACAGAGCTGCTAATTTAAAACATCTGTTAAAGTTGGTTAAAAAAACCAACTTGTATGATATGATTCATTCTTGTAAAATTATACCTTTCTCTGTGTTTATACATGTATGTGTCAAAAGATATGTGAGAAATGATCATCACTCTGTTTTAATGAGACCACATAGTGTGTGATTCGATTTATATGAAATGTCCAAAAAAGGCAAACCTATAGAGACAGAAAGTAAACTAATGGTTGCCCAGGGCTAAGGGTGGGAATGGGGCTTAACCGTAAATAGACTGAAAAAAAATTCTGAAATTGGGTCACGGTGACTGTTACCTAACTCAGTAAATTTACTGAAATGTCATTGAGTTGTATGTTTGAAATACATTGCATCCAATTCTAACGTCCAGTCTGCAAGCCCTGACTGAACTGGGAGGGCTGCCAAGGGGATCACCTGAGCTAAGCAGGGCTCCAAGTCAAGTCCTTTCCATGGGTTGTTGGCTAGTAGGTCAGCTTCTTTACTGAATCAAGAAAACTCATGACTCATCACAGTGAGCTTTTGAGTTAGGCACTATGGGCACGGCGCCCCTTCTTCCTAAGGATGAGGCCAAGGTCTAGGGGAAACATATGAATTGCCAAAACCACATAGCTTGGAAATCACAAAGCCAAGAGCCCTTGCAAGGAGCTCTTGGTGATTCTCTGGCCCTTGAGCACACCTTACAAGCAAAGCCTTGACCTCCTTTGTCTGAGTGGTCTTTCCAAGGTCATTAATACAGTGAACAGCCTGAGCAGACACAGATAGTGCAGCAGGCACGCTCATGGCCCAGTATACCAGGGATTGTCTCTGGAAAAGGACAGCAAGGCTTTCTGCCTGCCCAAGGCTGCTCTGGCTGCTGTAACAAAATGCCATAGGCTGGGGGCTTAATGTCTTTTAAGCCCCCAGCCTATGTGGCATTTTGTATTTCTCACAGTTTTGGAGACGGGAAGCCCAAGATCAAGGTACCAGGAGCAGGGGGTTCTGGAGAAAGCCCTTTTTCTGGCTTTCAGACAGCTGCCTTCTTACAGTGTCCTCACTTGGTGGGGGGATAGCAAGCTCTGGTCTCTTCCTTTCTAATAAGGACACTAACCCCATTGTGGGGGCCTCACCCTCACGATCCCATCTAAACCATTTCACCTTCCAAAGGCCCCACTTGCACATGCCATCACATGGAGAATTAAAGCTTTAGATAAGAATCTGGGGGGAGGACACAAATACTGAGCCTATAGTACTGCCCCTTATAAAAGACTCAGGGTCTCTAAGCCTGGTTCCCCTCTGACATGGTGCCCACTACATCTGCAGGTGGCCCGGGCCCTCAGCATGTCCTGTGGAAAGTGGAGCCCAGGCACCGGGCACAGAGGGATGCAGATACACCGAACACCTTTGCCTCTGAGCCAGGAGTCTCGTCTTGGGCGAGGCTGACTTGTCAGTCTGCACACAGGGTGGTACCTCCGTAACTTCAGAGTACTTTACAGGACTCAGGCCTGTCTGAATGCAAAGCCTCCTGGGCCCGCTGAGTAGGCACTTAGCAAATGTCCATCCCTCCCCATTTCTTCTCTCCACGGCATGCCAAGCAGTACCAACCCAGCTCTGCTGGCACCATTGACCTCCTCAGACCCCAAATGCCAGGCAAGCCCATCTGCTCAGATATCCCCACTCAGCTTTTGCCAACTCAAGATTTCACACTGTTTTCTCAACAGCAAGAATACTGACTCCAAATTCATTTCAGGATGCAATTTTTAGTTTGAATCTATTTATTTCCCTAAAGATACTGATTATATTCCTGGAAATGCTACTAATGAGCTTCTTGTCAAATGCACTTAAGAGCAGCAAAGGGCAGTTACATATACAACTGGGATGAAATCTGTTTCTGGGTTTTTGTAGGCTGAGAGGTGGACTTCTTACTCATCTGGAAAAGTCATCAGTGGTAGAGGTGTCCTTTCAAAGGGTCACAAACATCAAAGGGCCTGGCTCTTAGGGGAATTGCAAATCAGTAATAAAGGCTATGATGGGCAAGGACTGGGCATGTGACCTCGTCTGGGAGAAGGGCAGGTGCCAGATGCAAACCCTAGGTCCCCTCCCCCCCTAGCTTAAGTTACAGCTCAGCCACAAGGAAGTGAGGTGATCGTCCAGCCAGAAACGGAGCAGGGCGCCCTCCAAACCATGCTTCTCCGAAGGGAATAATGTGCCCCTGGCGACATTTTCTGGTAGTCACAACTCAAAGAATGCTATAGGCATCTTTTGAATAGAAACCAGGAATGCCTCTGACCATCCTACGATGCCAGGGCAGCCCCCCAACAAAGAATTATCTGGCACAAAATATGATACGTGCCTAGGTTGCAAAGTCCTGCCTTTAGTGCCCAGATCTTTGCTGTTCGAGTCAGCGGCCACTCGCCACATGTGGAGCAGGACTGAGGTGTGTGCTACATGTGCAAGGCACACTGGTCCGGGAGGAGTGGGCACCAAGGCCCCCAAGACAGTGTGTTAATAATTTTTATATTGATGACAGCTGAAAGGGTAGTATTTTAATATAGTGAGTTAATTAAACCCATGCATTTTGAACGTTAGATTTGCCTGTTTCTTTGTATTTTTTGGGAAGTGTCTGCTAGAGAATTTTAGCTCGTGTCTGGAGCTCATATGCTTCTCTTGGTCAGTGTGGCCTAGACCTTCACCCTGTCCCCTACCTCTTCCACAGGCTTCTCGGGTCTTCTGTAAAGCCTGTTGGGTTTGGGGCTACCATGAGTCCATACATCCTTTTGGGGGGAATTAGGAAAATGCTCACCATCCTGAGACACTACCGGTGACAGTCAGAAGTGGTGGGACTATCCTGCCACAGGGACGCTTTACTGCCCCACTGGGGGTTGTGACCCAACCCCAGGCTGTCACCTGTCCTTTGCAGGGAAGGATTTTTCCACACCAGTCCTCCCCCTCTCTTCTTCTGCTAACACGCGTTGTTTTTAACACCAGAGAGCAGACTCTGCTTGCTGTCTGTCAGACTCTATTTGAGTGGGAAAACCATTGGGATGCTTTCTTTTGGATCTTTATGCTTTTTCTGGGTGTGTTTCTGGGGATTACAAAAACTAGAGAAAGAGCAACTGCTTCGTTTCTGACTTGGAAAAGCCCTTGTGGGTTCCTTATCATGGCAAATGTGGGTGGGAGAGTCCTAGAATTAGAGTCCTCCCTCAAGAAACTTAGACTCTAGAGCAGGGATTTCTCCAGGCAAATTTCCCAGAAGGCAAAAAGGTGACTATTTTACACTTGCAGCCCATATGGTCTGTCACAGCTGCCCAGCCCTCCTTTTGGGGAGCAAAAGCTGCCACAGACAATGTGGAAATAGATTTGAATGGTTGTGTTCCAGCAAAAGTTCACACTACCGGTGGTGGGCTGAACTTGGCCCACGGTCCATCGCTGGCCCCACAGACCCATGGTTTCAACAGCTGCCCATGGGCCAGACCCACCTTGCAGATTTTTTGCCCATTTAAACAAGAATTAAAATTAGTTGCCAGCACTGAAAACCAAGGTGACTTTTACATAAAATCCAAACTTGCAGTTTTTCTGAAAGAGGTAGCAATGCTGAAGTCACATTTACTCCTGGGCACAACTGGCAGGAGCTGAAAGAGTGTTTGCCCTTCTGGGACATGGCAGGTCTGATGTGCCACTTCACTCATATTAAATCACCTACTTGGTTCCTGTAGGAATTTAGGGGGTTTGACCCATGGTCCAAATAATACTTGATGACAACTAGGCTGGCATGATGCAAAAATGAGAATGGAAATGGAAAAGCTCAGAGAAGTAACCAGAAGTGTGGTGTACAGAAACCCCAGCTGGACCCCCTGCTTCACTGAGCTAAGCTTTCCTAGTGAATGACATGCTCGGGCGAAGCTCCCGTCAGTTCAGTGCAGATGGCGATGGAATCACTTACTTGGATGACGTCCTCGTCTGCGGACTTGCACTCCACCGACTCTGAGATATCCGTCACGGAGCCGTTCTCCTCCACAGACACCACCTTGATGGGCATGGCTACTGTCTTCCCTGTGAGGATGGCGGTATTCAGGATTTCAGTGTCCTGCCAGGAGAACCAGACACACCTGGGTCAAGGGAGCTAGTCAGTTCTCGCGGACATGAGGATGTCGGGCAGACGACAGCAGCGACAGAGGTCCACCCCAAGACCGAGGAGTCAGGACATCTCCATCCCCCAATGCCCGTGATCACTATACCTTGGCAATGGACCTCAGACCACAGGGACTTCATCTTCTTAGCAGACTTTTAAACAAAGTAACTATGCTCCTCGGTTGCCCATGGAAGCCCATTCCATCACCACTATGGGACTGTGGCTCATCTCATGCATGCTGACTTCATGTAGATGATTGGCATCACACTGCTCAGACACGTTCTGCTTGTCAGTTAAGGAAGGGAACACCTTCTGTTTTGAGTCTGTAGGTGCCACCTGCTTGCACTTTTGTAATCCTTCCCTTTATGACCGAATGAAGACAAAAAAGGGTCTGTGGCTTTGGGACACCTATTAGTTCCTTTTACCTTTGGGTTAATTCCTCCCAAAGCCCCTCTCCAGAAACACTGCTCCACTTTGAAGCAGATGTAAGAAAAGGTTTTCTCAGTTCTTTCTCCAGGGAAGCAATTGACACAGAAATGACCTTTTGCATTAAACAGGAGCACACTTGAAAGTGTCATCGATTATGAGCACAGGCCTGGCCTCTCTCTGATGCTCATGCCCATCAGCCAGCAGTTAAAGAACCCTCTGCCGTGTCTTCACCTGGGTCCACAGGATCCCTGGAGCTGGGGCTGCAATCTGGGCAGCTCACACACTGGCTATTAAAGATGCTAAGAATACCAGGGATACTCCCCTAGTCCATGTTCAGGTTCATTACAGGTAATATGCTTGGAGTTCAGTCTTCACATTTCCCCTCTCTGAATGGTCTTTGCCTAATGACTTCATTAAAGCAGCAAACTCCTTCGTGTATTAATTGTGATTAGCTTTCTAATGGTCACTGCAGTTACACACACACATATGCACACACACACACAAACACATGCCCTCCTCTACCTAACTCTTTTCATCCCTAAACCGGATTACATCGAGAGTAGATTGGCTGGACACAGGGATATCTCGCTGATTGTGTTTTGCTGCATTGTGCTTTGCAGATACTGCATTTTTTACAAACTGAGAGTTTGTGACAGCTCGTCACTGAGCAAGTCTTTTGGTGTCATTTTTTTCCAACAGCATTTGCTCACTTTATGTCTCTGTGTCATGTTTTGGTGATTCTCTCAATATTTCACATTTTTTCATTATTACTGTATGTTGTGATCAGTGATTCAGATGATGGTTAGCACTTTTTAGCAGTAAGGTATCTTTTAATGAAAGCCTGTACGTCGCTTTTTAGACATACTATTGTACACTTAATAGACTAAAGTATAGTCTAAGTATAAGTTTTATTATGTGCTGGAAAACCAAAAAATTCATTTGGCTCACTTATTGGCGATATTCCCTTCTGTACCTCTGAACCTGCTGTATCTCTGAGGTGTGCCTGTATTAGGTATTTTTCACTGACCAAAATCCATTTCAGGAGGGAGAGTAGTTGTCATAGAAATACCAGATGGGTGAGGGAAGCATTGGCCTCCAGGATAAACCGGCTCAGACACATGGGCGAAGTCCCCTGTATTCAAAAATCGCTGTCCTGGTCAATCGTTCTGGTGAGTGCCCATTACTGGATGGGCACCAGACGTCTGGAAAACTGGACTCTGATCTGTGCTTGGCCGTAAGCTTTCTGTATAACCTTGATCACATCTCTTATCTTCCAGAGTCTCCATTTTTTCATTTTAAAAATTAGGGTTGGGCCATATCTCCTCTAAGTACCTTTCCAGCTGTCAAATCCTAGCCATCCATGAAGATTCAACAACCATTTAATGAATACATACTGTGTACCTAGCTTGTTCTTGTCACCGTGTTACAAAGTAGAGAACCAGAGTAACACAGTTCTGGCTCACACAGACCGACAGGACAGCAGAAGAGACGAGGCAGGCAGGCAGCCACAATATCCTATTCATCAGAGCTCTTTCATTAACTAGCAGCAAAAATGTCAATCAAGTTCAAGTTGATCTAAACAAAATGAGGGCCTATTGCCTTGTATAAAAACCTCCAAAGGGAGATTCCACATTGAGTTTGATGAGAACCAGTTCCTCAAAGTGTCTTGCAATTAATTTCCCTTTCTCTTCTCTTGACTCTATTTTTCTTTGTGTGGCTTCTTTAATAGATAAGCTGTTTCCATTCAGTAAGCCCCCAGCTCCAGGCTAGCATTTTCTGCCACTCAAATCCATGTCTTCCCCTCCTGTGACTCGGCAAGAAACAACCTGATTAAAAAGTGGGCAAAAGATGAGAACAGACATTTTCCCAAAGAAGTCATCCAAACAGCCAACTGGCACATGAAAAGATGTTCCACATCACTCATCATCAAAGAAATGCACATCAAAACCACAGTGAGATACCAGCTCACACCTGTTGCATCAGAAAGTCAGAAGATGACAAATGTGGGTGAGAACGTGGAAGTAAGGGGACCCTCAGGCACTGTTGGTAGGAATGAACTGGTGCAGCCATTATGGCAAGCAGTATGGAGGTCCATCAAAAAATTGAATGTATCGGTACCAAACCATCTGGCCATCCCAGTTCTGGGTGTTGATCCAAAGAAGAAGAAATCACTGCACCCCAATGCTCGCTGCAGAATCGTTCAGAGTACTCAAGACACAGAAACCACCCAAGTGTCTGCGGTAGAGGAAGAGATAAAGGAGGTGCAGTGTACACAGACAATGGAATATTATTCAGCCTTAAAGAACAAGGTAATCCTGCCATTTGCTACAACGTGGATGGATCTGCAGGATGTCATGCTAAATGAAATAAGCCAGACACAGAAAGGCACATGCTGCCTGATCTCATGTATATGTAGAGTCTTTAAAAAAAGTCATACTCACAGAAACAGAGAGTAGATTGTTGTCAGGAGCCTGGGATGGGGCTGGTGGTATGGGAGGTGTTGGTGAAATGGTACAAACATTCATTTATGAGATGGGTCCTTGTATAACTGAATGCAGCGGGGTGACTATTAATATATTAATAGTATTGAGTATGTGCAGTTCACTGAGTAAACCTCAGTGTTCCCAACACACACAGGTGACTGTGAGGTGGTGGATAAATTAGTTACCTTGGCTGTGGATATCACTTCACAATGAACACATATATCAAGACATGTACCTTAAATAGACACAATTTTTATTTCTCATACTTCAATAAAGCTGAGAAAAAAATCCTATGTCCTGGTAAAAATCCTCAATTTGGGTGTTAATGCCTTGGATAGAGTCAAGTGTTCCTGTCTGAGATGCAGCCAGGGACATAGAACAGGTCAGTGGGCCAGGGAGGAGAGCACCAGAGTATTGGCCACATTGCCGAGTATCTCTGTGGGTCCCTCTAGGTCCCCTGCCCCCTCCCCACCCTGTATCCCATGAGCCTGATCTGTGTGGGCAAAGCCACAGGCTCCCTTGCCATCTGGCTTCTGACCACCTTTGGACATGCCATCAAACTGTATTTCTAAAGCCTGTGAAGCTGGTTGAAGCCATGGACTAATTCTGGTTGAGCTGACATGGCACGTGACACTCCTGGGCCAGAGTGGTTAATCGCTCTCATGGGCCCCTGCACAACTCTTTTCCTGAGGCAGCTGCTCCATGACCTGAGGTTCCAGGTAACTGTGAGGAGTAGCCCCTCTGCTGAGCAGCTCTGAGTGAGAACTACCAGTCAACTCCTGAGAACCTGGCGTCGCTTGTTACTGCAGCACATCCCAGCTCATCCTGACTGATATGAAGGGAGACTGGAGATGCAACATCGATGCCACTTAGTGGGACAGGAGGAGGAAAGGGCTAAGGTGATAGCTTAGTTTCAAACATTTTTGTTTCAGACAGCTGGCTGATGTTCCCATAATCACTTAGCAAGCATTTAAGGGCATGTCTGATATTTTTTTGCCACCCAGGCCCGCCCTTGATGAATTGGATGATTACTTTCACTTTCCAATTTAGACTTGACATTTCGGTAGCTGAGACAGGCAGTAGCTGTGTGTGTGATGACTGAACTGTGTCTCCCCACCAAATTCAGGTGCTAAAGCCCTAATTCTCTGTGTGGCTGTATTTGGAAAGAGGGCCTTTAAAGAGGCAACCAAGGTTGAAGAAGGTCATAAGTGTGGCCCTAATCTGATAGGTGTCCTCATAAGAAGAGGAAGAGACACCAGGGATATGGCCATCGGCAACTCAAGGAGAGAGGCCTCAGCAGAAACCAAACTGCCAACACCTTGATCTTGGACTTCAGGCCTCTGGACGCTGAGAAGTTAAAGTTCTGTAGTTTAAGGTGCCCGGTCCATGGTGTTCTGGTATGGCTGCCTGAACAGACTAACACAGTTTTTAAACATAACCAGGACATTAAGTTGGAAAGAGGGTCAAAGATATATCCTTTATCATGATCTGAGAAGGGGTCTTTGGTGTCAAGGGGAAAAGGGACAGATTCCATTGGCATAAAAACACAGGCAGCCAATATTTATGTTCTGGAGGGTACTGTGCTCCAGGAACCTACAAGCTGTAAGTTGGGGCTCAGAGGGAGGAGAGAGGAAGAGCACCAGCGGGGCATGGGCAGGGGTCTGGGGTCGGGTCACTGAGGCCCTGGCTGCCTTTCTAGGGCGGGGCTGGTTCATTGGCGAGCTCAGAAAGAGTAGCATTGCTGTACCACCCTCTGACCCTGTGTACAAGCAAATTCCAGATTAGACTACAGTTTCCTGCTTTCCCCCAAATTATGGGCATAGCAACGGGATTACAGTAAACAACACAAATGTAGAGCAGGGAGAACAAAGAGAAACCCAGCCATGGACTGGGCACGTGGGCAAAGGCCGCTTGTCCTGTCCCAAGGACTTGGAGAGGAATGGTAGGTCAGGATGGAAGGAAACTTTCCCAGAGGCAAAATGCACGTGTGTGTGTGTGTGTGTGTGTGTGTGTGTGTGTGTGTGTATGTGTGTGTGCGTGCATATATGATACCAACATAGCAGACCCACCATTATATGTGGCTGGTTGCTTCTCCCAAATCTCTTTGTAGTGGAGGTAACTTTACTATTTAAATGATATGTCTGGACCACTATTTGCATGCCTACACACACACAATTGTGTAGTTTTCTGAAACCCACCCATATGCAGCTGAACCTGGAGGAACACACCTTGAGCAGGGTGGCAGAAAATAGATGCTGCTGCCTTCACCTGCCACACAGCATGGCTCTGGAGGAAGCCTAAACCAGAGGCTGCCACCCTCCACCCCTCTGAGCTGCATACGCTCAGCAGCACAGGCGGGAGCCCTCACCCAGCTGCACACGGGGCCTCCCTGAGACACCCCCAGATGCGGGCACAGGCCCACCAACACCATTGCGGGGCCTGGTGGGACATGCCCAAGGCCCACCTGCTGCTTGGAAGCTTTTTTGTTGTGTCCTTTCTCGGTGCAAGGACTGTTTCTTTTTTCCCTCCCCCTTTCCATCACAACCCCGAGAACTGCTCTGCTTGGCTGAAAGGAGTCAATATGGCAAGGGCCTTTAAATCACTGTCATCTCAAACTTGAAAAAGCCTGAGGCCTTGGAGAAAACACACATTGTTGGTTGATTGGCCCTCATAAACGTAAATTAGTTTGGCCATGTGCTGTATTTGTACAAATTGTATTTTTAATGTTTAAATAAAGGAAGAACATAGAATTACTTCTGGAGTGTTAAAAAGACCAAGGGGTGTGACATGACAGAAAAGATGCTGGACAAGTCCATTGGCCCAGGGGATGGGCATTTATCCCAGGAGGGGTGTGAATACCCCCTGAGGGCTCTCAGGAAAGAGAAGATGACATGGAGATGTGGTTAGCCCCACAGTGGAGTACTATGCAGCCACGAAAAGGAATGGGGTTCTGATCCAGCTTCTGTGTGGATGAACCTTGAAAGCATGATGCTGAGAGGAGTCAGTCGCACATGCTCACATACTGTAGGGTTCCATTTATACAAAACGTCCAGAACAGGCCAATCCATAGAGCTGGAGAGCCAGTGAGGGGTACCAGGGGCTGGGGGGTGGAGGATGCAGAGTGGATAAATTTTCTTTTTAGGGTGATGGGAATGTTCTGGTATCATATAATGGTGATGGTTGCACAACCTTGTAAATATGCTGTGAACCATTTGATTATAGGCTTTAAAATGGTCATTTGAAGGCATGTGAATTATATCTCAATAAAACAACAAAAAGGAAAGGGGTGTGGCGGGGGGGGCATGCCACAGCAAAGCCACAGTGTGTTCAGACCTGGCTCTGCCTCTTGGCTGGCTGTGGGACCTTAGACAAGCCCACTAATGCATTCCCCCTCATCCCAGAAATAGGACAAAGAGAAAACAGATCTATGGCTCAGAGGCCTCCTAAGCCAGCACTGGGGTTTCAAATCTCAGAGGGTCCAGGGACAGGCCTAGCTTATTCCAAAATGTTCCAGAGAACAGGAACAGCTGCTCTTAATGCATATATGTATGGGAGTCATTTAGAGTAGTAGTTAAGGGAAAGAACAGGTCACATTTGGGGAGCTCTTGCTGTGTGTCAGGTGCCATTAAACACTCTGGTCTCCACCACCAACTTACGAAGCAAGTAGCTACTACCACCAGGCTACTGAGGAGGGAACAGGGGAGAGCTGGGCAAGTGACTTACCCTGGGTGCACAGCTGAACATGGGCTGGCCAGGCATGACCACGGACCCCCAGGCTAGCATGTGTTCTCATCCACCACTCTCTCCTGCCCCGGTTCAGGGTCAAGAAGGAAGGCCTGGAGTGGAAGCTGCCCTGGATCCTGGCTCTGCCCTTTTCTTGCTATTATTTAAATTCTGCAAGCATCTGTTTCTTTGGCTGTGAACTTGGGGAATAATTAGTGTTGTTGTGAAGATTAAATCAGATAACGATTATGAATGGCCTGTCAGGGCTTGGAGCAAAGTCCTTGCTGACTAAAAGGGCAGCTAAGAGGCATAAATGGGGAGGGTCTGGGATGAGATGACGGGCGGATGGAGAAAAGCCAGTGCCTCCCTTTGCACCTCTTGTCCCCGTCGGTGCTGGGAGGGTGACGAATAGGAAAGAAAGTAAACACAGAACGAGCAGGCAGCTCATAGCCACACATGGGAAGCCTGGAATGACAGAATGCCAGCATTTTCTGTGTTCATTTCAGGTATTTTTCTCTTTTATAAGAGAAAGTGTGGCTGATAAGTTTAAAATCTCCTTGTCATTTCTCCAATCCTGTTCTTCAGTTTCCTCCCCAGAGGCATCCACGGTGGGGAATTGGACATAGATTTTTCCAGATTGTGATTTTTACACTTATATCACCCATCCTGCATTTGCAAAGAAAATTTGTAAATTCCTGCCTTTTGTGTTTTGTACAAAGATACATTTTATACAGCTTATGCCAATGGATCCTATTGTGCTTACATCAACTTATATTTTTCTCATTCACTGTTGTTTTCATGATCCATACACGTTTATCTGGCTGAATCCGCATCAACATCCTGATCTAATTAATTTGTCTTAAAGAGAGACTAGACAGAATTCCACCATTTGTTTCTTCCGTATCTTGCCTCTTCATCGCCCCACTGATGGAAGTTTAGAATGTCAAACTCTTTGCCATGACAAATGATGCTCTCTCCTGTGCATCTGAGGCTCTTAGCATCTACTCAAAGCAGCCCATTCCCATGAAGCATACGTGTTGTGTTTACCGTATTTACCCATCAGCTCCTCTCAAATCTGTGGGCTCCCCATCTGGGTTTGATGGAGAAGCTACATTCACAGATGTAGCCAGAGCCCACAGTGTCCTGCCTGGGTCTCCTCTGGGGGCTGTGCACCTTGAGCATCCATTGTCCCTGAAGAAGGTAGCTTAGAGTGAATCCGATTAATTTAAATATTTTGCAGGGAGAGGAGGCAGCTATGACAGCCTTATGGATACCTTGCATAGCGCAGTAGACTTGTGACTGATTAACAAGACTCGGGGCCAAATCCTACCTGTGGTTGGTTTCTACATGGACTTGAGAGGCAAGGATAATTTTTGAAGTTGTCAAGGCTTCAAAAAAATAGAAAAAGAATTTGCAACAGAGACTGTATGTGTCTCTGCAAAGCCTAAAATATTTACCCCCCAGGTCCTTTGTGGACAAACTTTGCCAGTCTCGGACAAGATAATTTTCCCAAAATGATGAGGTTCTCCCTGCATTCCCAAAGGCACCTCCTAATCCTTTGGCGTGTAACTCATTCTGTTTTGGAGAGCCAATGGTGCCAGCGTCCTATAGATGTGAACTCCTGTCGTTGTCCCTATGGCTGGCCTTCAACGTCAGTGCCATGGTCCACACAGAAGCCTTGGCTTGGCTTGGCTAGATTTGCATTGCCTATGGGAGACCCAGAAGAATCATTGCCCTAAGGCAGAGGGACTCATGTTAAGTAGGAAGGGATGTTTGAAATGGGGCTAATTTTATAAGTGGCTCATAATTTATAACCATAATTTATGCCATGACAGGTTTGGTTCGCTGCTCATGTTCTTAGCTCTGGGAGGATGAATACAAATCCTTGAGTAATCAGAAGCCCCTAAAATGGCCTTTCCAGACTTAAGCACAGTAGATAACATTACAAAATAATTGCTTCAGAGGAAATAAAATGTAGGAGCCAAAAAATCAATGATTGTATCTTCCTCCATCCTGGCCAAAGTGCAATAGGTTAAGAAAACATGCCACAGGGTCGGGAGGACGTTTCAGACAACTGGATGGTTGCTGGCTCATGAGGCAGGCTCTGGACGATCAAAGGGCCAATTCTGAAAAGACCAGAGAGTCAAACTGCTAGCATTTGGAGGGCTGAGGTCCCTGCTGTTTGGTTGAGCACAAAATCTGCGTGCTCACCTTGCGGCTGGCGTACTTGCTGAGTGGTGCTCCAGGTCCCGCCTTCTCTCTGCTTTGTTGTCCCCTTCTGCGAGATGGGGATAAGCCCACTTTCCTCTAGGTGCCACTGGGAATTAGATGGGAGAACCCTCGCAAATCCCCAGCTCAAGGCCTGCACGGAGGTGGCCATGCCATAAGCCCTAGCCCCATCTGGGAAACAGAGTCCAAGAATCATGACTCTGAATTTCAATGTCCTACTTCACCAAATCACTCCTGAGCACCCCAGCCTCCTAGAGTAAGAGCGTGAACATTCAACTGCAACTAACTTGGGAACTTATTTAGCACTGCTTGGAAGACATGGAGGAGACATTTAATTAAACTTTTAATTTGCTCCAGAGGCACCATCAGCAGGATCCCTGGGGGCAGTGGAATTGGGCTGGGCTGGAGGTTGGCAGGGGGAAGGTGGGCATCAGAGTCTTAAGGCTGAACCCCAGGGCATGGAGCGAGGAGGCAGGCACAGGCTGGCACTGAGCACTCGTGGTCTTGGGCTGAACTGACAGGAGTGAGGAGCCCCCTTCCTGAAGCCAAGAGAAAGAGCTGCCCCCCAATCCTTGCCTGCCAAACAATAGTGGGGTATGTCTGGCAAAACATTTGTGATATTAATCTACCTTTGGTTCCCCTGTGGTTACTCTGCCCCCTCCTCGGGAGGAGCAGGACCACAAGCCTGGAAGGGAACAAGCGTCCTGTTTCAGGATGGCACTGGAAAGAGGCAGAAGGCAGCGGTTGGTGTGTCTATGCAGCCATGCAAAAGATCTCTGAATCCCAGAAGCAGCCCATAAAAGGCAGGAGCTAGAAAAAGAAATTTGTTATGTTTGGAGGGAGCAAAAACCCGAGATACTATAGCCAAAAAGGGCTTGTTGCCACTCAATATCCATTCTCCTCTTTTTCCTTAGTAACCAAACTATGATTTTTGAGGGGTAGGATGGGGGAAGATTACCGAGGCAATAGACTAAACTTCTCAGTCTCCCTTGCAGCTAGTGTGACCATGTGACCGAATTCCAGTACAAAGGTTCCAACGTGTGGCGCATCAGCAGCATCTCCTGGGAACTTGTTAGAAATGCAAATTCCTAGGCTCCATCCCAGACCTACCTAGTCAGGAACTCTGGAGGTAGAGCCCATTAACCTTTGTTTGAATAATTCCTCCAAGTGATTCTGATGCTAAATTGTTGAGAACTACTGTTCTAGTCAAAATGTAAGCAGACATATTGTGCAGTACTTCAGGAAATCTGCTTAATGGAAGCTGGACTCAGTGGCAATGTTCTTTTTGCCTTTTTCCCCTTCCTGCTACTTGGAATACCAGTACAATGGCTGGAACACTAGCAGCCATCTTAGACCATCAGACAAACTGCAAAATGAAAACGACACCCTGACATGGTCAGGTAGGAAGACAGGAGAAGCCTGAATCTCTAATGACTAAGTAGTGGTCCTGGACTTACTTATGCAGGTAAGATAAGCTTCCTTTATGCTTAGGTATTGGTTTCAAAGATTTCCTGTTATACTCAGGCAAACGTAAGGCTAACTCACGTAGGCATTTCTTTGCATGCCTGAGATGGCAGACGAAGACCGCTACGTGCTGTACTGACATGCACCATCTCTAGTTCAGTAACCCTGAGATGGCAACTCCAAGGCAGAGATGCTAGGGGGTGGCTTTTATTTTAGGAATGGTAGGAAGTGGTGGTAATCTCACTGTTCTCGGCGGTAGTGGCCATGGGCGCCCATCGCTCAGGGCTGGGAAGAGGACCATTATGGAAGAAGACCTAACACAGAGACTGAGGATTTGGCCTAATCTGCAGCAGCAGAAGAACTACTCCAAGAGGGCATTTCATTTTTCCAATTCCAGGCATCCTAGTTAAAATGATCATGGGCCACCCAACAGCAAATTGGTTTGCTAACCAGCAAGAGTGCTTGAAATGAGGGTTCTGGATTCAGGACCAAGGAGCCCAGAGAAGTGCTACCTGATTAACAAACTGTTAGGTGCAACCAGCTATTTCATAAACCTGTGGTTAATAATGCACATGTACACACACAGATACTGCATTGGCAGCCTTTTGCCATTCTACCTGCTAATGTAATTTTCTCTCTAACTAGTCCCAGGGCAGGCAACCAGCTCTGCTGCAGGTCTTGACTAAACATTTCTCATCAGGGAGAGAAGGGGAACCTGGGAGAGGCAGTTTTGCATAAGGGAAGTAGCTCATGTAAGGGGGGCTTCTGTTTGGCAGGTGGGCTGGAGCAGGCCAGACTGGACCTGTTGTCTGACCACACCACCTCCTCCCTTCCTGTTTCCTAATGATATGATCCCCAAAAACTCCCCATGACTTTTTGGTAGAATTGATTTTTAAAATGTTTGGGGAGATGCCAATGGGGAAATGCACAGCTGAGCGGGGAGATGGGCACTACTGCCCCCTCGATGACCTCGCTGAGATCACTTTGTGTCCTCCAGGAGTGGGGAGGGCAGGGAGTAGAAGTGGGGAGAGAGGGAAGGCGTCCTCTTCCCAGTGCTGTGGGGCTCTCTGTCTTCTGGTAGTTCCATCATGCCCTCTTCTCTGTGAGCTCTGTGTGTCTTCACTTTGCATTTCTTCTAGAAATGGCAGCACAGTGGAATAGTGTTCCAATTAGGGCCCACATCTGAAGGCAGAAAGCAGCTCAGTCCAGCATTCCAGAGCAGAGGGCAGCAGGAGCTGAGCAAGAAACGCTTCCAGCCAGCCCAACGTCCCCAGGCGAGGCCACGGATAATAGACTGGCTGGTATTTACTGGGCATCTGAGATGTGTTAGGCAGTAAGCATTCATATCATCATCATCATCATTTTGTTTATCTATATTAGGTGCCTTATAACTACAGAAATGTATTCTTTCATGGAGCTGGAGGCCCAGAATCTGGAATCAAGGCTCAGCAGGGCCATACTCCCTCGGAAACCCATACAGAAAACCCATCCTTCCCTCCTCCAGCTCCCAGCGGTGGCCGGCAGTCCTTGGGGCTCCATGCCTGGTAGATACATCACTCCACCTCTGCCTCCTGTGCCACACGGCCATTTCCCTGTGTGTTGTCTGTGTCCAAATGTCCCTCTTGTTATGAAGACACCAGTGGTACTGGATTAGGACCCACTGTAATAATCACATTTAAGTGGATCGCATCTGCAAAGACCCTATTTCCAAGTAAGGTCACATTCCCAGGTACTGAGGGTTAGGATTTCAACATATGTTTCTGGGGGGCATGATTAAATCTGTAGGGATGTCTTTTTGTCCTTTGTAGAGAACACACATGTAGGTAATTTGCCGTACGTGACCTTCAACACGGTGGAGCAGAAAGGGCTGATGGGACCACAGAGGGGCAGACTGAGGCCCAGAGGACTTAGATTTGATCCTGACATCCAAGCCCTCTTGGTGAACTCCATCTCTTGGGCAAAACTGCCTAGATGATGCCTGAGCTTCACCACTCAGCACTGTCATTAGCAGTAAAAATGCCAGTGCTGCCATAGGCCACTTCATGACTTTGAATCTTTCCAAGTACTGCACTGATGTATTTTCCAGTTCTCCCCTGCTCCACAGGGTGGGAAACAGTCACAGGGAGTGTAGGTAACTGCCCAGCAATCTACATTGGCAAGTATGGAGGTGGGGAGGGGCGCTGGGACGGAACCCAGGCTCTGTGACAGCAATATGCCTGAAAATACTGGGAATCGACTTTGAAAAAGCAAACGCATGTATTCAATATCTCAGGAAAACTCCATTTAAAAAATCAGCTTTCTTGAGATAAAATTCAGACACCATGCTGTTTACTCATTCTGCAGGGAGTAGCCCATACAACCATCACCCTCACTGAGTTTAAAAACATTTTCTCACCCGAAAAAGAAATCCCACCACTCCCACTCTTGTTTAATAACAATCTGCTTCTGTTCTGGGTATTTCCTATAAATGGGACCATGCAGTATATTGTCTTTGATGACCGGCTCCTTTCACTTGGCATCGTGTTTTGAGGTTCCTCCGTGCTGTGCTTCCTTACAATATTCCACTGTCTGGATGGACTACAATCTGTTCCCCATTCATCTGCAGATGGACACTCAGGGGGTCATCTGACTGCAGTTTGGCCACAGCTGCAAACACTTAAGTACAGATCTTTTGGGGGAAAGAAGGTTTTCACTTCTCTGGCATGTACACCTGGGAGGAGGATCGCAAAAGCTCCTTTTTCAAGCCAGATGATTGCTCAGACTCTTCCGGAAGATGAAGCCTCTTTCTTTTCCTCTTTTGTGTGAGTGAGTTACAGCGGCCCCAAGGATTTGTGAAGCCCATGTCTTCCACCTCAGTGAAGCCCTTTAAAGGCCTGGTACTATGTAAGCCACCCCTCTGGCAGCTGGGTGGAAGCAGCGTATTTGTTTATGGTCATTTTGGAAAGCCTCAGAGGCAGTGAGATGGGCTCTGCCCCAGGTCAGAGGCAGGGGCAGCGGATGCTGACCCCCTTCAGGCAGCTCATCCCTGGACCCCATCCCTCTGCGCTGACAGGCACGTGGATGGCGGCTCCCTTTCCTCCTGTGAATGCTGCTCCTTGTGGCTCTCAGGACGCCGTGCTCTGAGCCCAAATGTTCCTAGACGGTGGCTCATTAATTGCCGTCTCAGTCTACTGGCCACTGGTGGGGCTGCATCTTAATTAGGGGCCCCTCGGTGCTGACCCTTGCTCAGCACAGGAGGTCTTTGTTGCGTCTTTCAGGGATCAGCCGGATGTTGTGAGGTGACTGGTCTCTGTCCCCATCGCGGGGACAGGAAAGGGTCCTTGTGTGTGATGTGAGCTTCTCTGCTGCTGGCACGGACTCCACCCCACAGCCAACAAGAGCCCCTTTGAGGTACAAGGACAAGGCGCTGCCTTAAGCACTATCTGCCCCGCGTGGCTGGATCAGATATGGGGAGTGTCTGCTCTCCACACAGCAGACAGGGTGAGCCCTTTACACCTGGGTGGGATCCAGTTCCCGCTTGGCTCAAACCTGCTCCTGCTTCCAGTCTCACCCTGGGTGAAGGCGGCTGGGCACTATGGCCTCTGCGCTCTCCCCTCTACGTGCTTTCCAGCCATGCAGCCTTGAACATGATTGAACCCTTGCAAGCACTGTTCCTTCTGCCTGGAAGGCTTTTCCCCCAGACGTCCACATGGCTCCATCCTTGCCAACCTGGAGCCTTTGTCCAAATGGTGCTTCCCTACCCCGGCTCCCCATCCATGTTTCTGGCTGTGCTCTCTGGCGCTCTGGCCGCTGTGAGGCCCTGTACCATTCACTGCAGCTTTGGGGCAGGGCCTGTCTTCATCTAGGAAGAGGCGTGACACCACATCTGTCTGCTGACTGCTCCATCCCTAGTACCTGGTACAGAGACTGCTCATGGGAGGTGGGACCACAGGTGTATGGGGAATAGACGAAAAAGAGAAACTGCCTGCCAGTTTTTCCAATCTGAGGTTCTAAAGGCATTTAGAACAACAAATGTGAAGGTTTTTGAAGATGGCCTTGAATTAGGAAGCAGAGGAATTCTGGCATGCCTCCCTCGGGAATGCAGCCCAGGCCCTGGGAGGAGCTGTCACCTGACAGCAGCCTTGGAAATAAGGCTGCATGGAAACCACCATCGAGGGCCAATGGAGGCTCAGGGCCACAGGAGAGCCAGGCGCTGATGCAAAACCGTGAAGGGGTAGCAACTCCAAGTAGCCATATGTGAAGGGTAGTCCAGGGAGGACTGAGGTGCATTTGTTTAATAGTGGCCTGAAGGATTGGGAGGTGAGCGCTGGGTTCAGGGCGAGCTATGGGAAAGTGAGTGCCGGCGTGTGTCTGCATACCTGGTCAAGTTGATGAGATGGATGGGGGCTCAGGCATTCCATTGGCTCACAGCAGGGCGGCCCTTGCCCTGCACGATTGGTCCGAGCCAGGCTCTGGGCCGCTCTGGCTGGTTGCGGCCTGCACCACTCCAGTAGGCAGAGTTGGAATGTCACCCCGTCTACATCCACTGCCAAAGGGCCATCGGGGAAAACCAGGTTCTACACTCTGCGCAGCTGGACAGCACCCTGATCTCCCATAGGAAGGGGTCCAGACATCACCTTTCAATGAGACTTTGACATGAGTCCTCCTGTGTCTTTTTGGGGGTTACCCAGAGGGGCATACAACAGGTAGCTGCCATGGTGAAATGACCTCCCAGGGTTCAGGCGTGGGTTTCCAATCAGGGAGAGCTGAGCTAACTGCACTGGCCGCATGGGGTGGAAGACAACCTCATCCCTCTTTGCTACTGCAGCTCTGGGTTTCTGCCCACAGTTACCATGGGAGAGACACAGACTCACAATAGTAACCATTTAACAGATTGGTCCTGGGGAGCTGCAAGTTGCCTCAAATGGCAGCTGAGCAAATTCCCCTCCCTCCCTGAGGATGCGCACTAACAGCTCCGTGGGCTTGCGGTCACAGACCAGTAATCCTGGCTTTTGTCACTGCAGGGAACCTATCTCCCACCTCATTTACTTCCAATTCAACCACAATGCGGACGGGGACGTCGGAGCCAAACTCTACTTACCCATCAATTTGTTCTACTACAGGATGGAGATTCTATTCCAAAATGCTCATTTAAAACAAGAAAACAATTCAATTTAAGAAGACCCATGTCTGCAGAAGGCCCAGAGCTGAAACTGAGTTATTAAAGAAGATTGTCCTTTGGGGTGGCACATGGAATATGTGCCATCAACTGCCCTGAGAAATGTCACAGTTTTGCAACCTAGCCAAGAAGGGATGCAGTTGAGAAAAATGTTTTTTATTTCTCCAGAGTTGCAGACTCTCCGTTTTCAATACTTTTGCATCACTTAAGTATGTATGAATGCAACTGCTATGAATCAAGGGTTATTCAAAGCCAGTCCTGAGGGCTCGGACTGTTGCAGCAACATTATGAAGGGGGCCAGTGGGGTCCCTTCTCCTCATGATCCTCTCTCTTACCAAAAGAGTACGAAGTGTGAAAAGAGGCATGGCAGGTGTGCTCCATACCTGGACCTTCTCTCTGAGCCCCTGGGAAGAATCCGTGTTCCAGACCCCTAGCAGCCAATGAAACGTGAGTGCAGATGATGTGGGGCCCTTCTGAACTGAGGTCGGTAAGAGCTGGTGAGCCAGCTCTGCTCTCTCTACCTGGTAGGGCAATGCAGGGAGGCAGGAAGGTGTGAGTTAAATCCCTGAGTTACCAGCTGGAGGAGAGTCCAGGCTGACCGCTACCAAGCTTTGCATGAGTGTGATAAGTCAGCTTTGGCTGTGTTGAGTCACGGGGGTCCCAGAGCTTGTCAGCTGTGGAAGCTAGCAGGAAGTGTGCTGCCACATCACCCAGACAAGACGGGTGTGCTGTCTACTTGGGCATGAGACAGGCTTCCAATAAGCACTCACATTCAAGCATCATGGTCTGAACTAAATGTGGGACCCCTGCCTTGGGCCCTGGGTTTTCCGAGGGAACCGCAGGGAGAGTGAGACACTAACTCACAGGCATAAGTTACCAGAGAGATCCCGAACCAATAGCTGTGCACTATCAGGGGAGAGAATTTGGGAGGTGGACCTTCTTGGACCTTCACGTGGAGAGCTTTTTATCAAGCAGGGGTTTGGGGCTGTGAGCACAGAAGAGAACTCTGGTTACTTAAGCTAAAAGGGAATTTGTCAGAGGAATCAGAACTGGTGGTCAGGCTCAGAAAAGGGGCAGGCACTGTGACTGAACCTGGGCAACAGGGGTCAGGGAGATGCTAATGAATGAGTGCCAATGGTTGTTTCATGCCCTTGTCTCATGCCAGCGTGGGGCCAGAAGAGCCCAGCTGGCCAGTTGAGGTGGTATGCTCTCATTGGCCAGGCAAGGTGGGGAGAGGAAGGAGTTTGCACGGCTTGGAGGATTCCCAGCTCCATGCCTACCTGGCCTCTCCAAGGATGGGCTTGGTCACTGCCACACCTGATTTCCCAGGCCTTCTCCAGTGGGGTCAGAGCCCCTGCAGGACCAGAGCTCATGGGAGTCAGTGGGCTGCCCCAAATGTAGTTCAGCTGAGGCCAGGCAGTTCCTACACCTCAGTGCCCAGCTGATTCCACTCCAGCTTTGGGCTCAGGGGACTCATTGCACCCTTCAACACTGCCTGCCCAAATCTATCCAAACCCCCACATGAATCTTACTTGGCCACAATTACAGAATGACCACTCAGCATCCACTCCATAAATAATGGATAATACTCCCCCCAGCGGCTGAGATCAGCAACATACGCGTCCCACAAATAGGGAGATCTTATTGGTTATTGGTTTTTCTAACCCAAGCAAGTCCACATGCACCCAGGATCAGAGAAGAACTGGGTTTGCTCCCCTAATACCATCGACTGCCCCAGGGCCCTTCTGGGGTAAAATACACATACAGTAGCATTTAACCATTTTAACTTGACAGTGCCATAATTTTAGTGATTTGTGTCACTGTGGAAGCACCACCACAACCGGTTTTAGAACATTTCCATCACCATAAGGTTCCCTTGTGTCATTTGCCATTAACCTCTGCTTTGACACTGGGCCTGAGGTAAACACTAATCTGCTGTCTGTCTCTGCAATTTTGCCTTTTCCAGAAAATTCATATAAATGGACTCCTACAATATGTAATTTTCTATGCCTGGCTACTGTCTCCTGGCTACCTGGTACCCTGGTAGTTTTCTCCTTTTTTACTGCCAAAGAGTGCCCTTTTCTTTGGCAACCCTTCAGTGAATCTACTCTTTCACCAGCTGAGAGACATTTGGGTTGGTTCCAGTTTTGGCCATTCTGAATAATGTTGTCTAATATTTGCCAACCTATCTCTGTGTGGACAGGTGATTTCATTTCTCTAGCTACTTGGGAGTAGAATCACTGGATTGTATGGCAAGTGCCTAACTACTTCCCCACAACTGTGTATCCTCCCCTCACCAATACACGCAGACTCTGGCTTCCCCATATGCATGCCAACAATTGGTATTGTCTATCTTTTCAGTTTTAGCTCTTTTAGTGAGTGTGAAGTAGTTGTTCACTGTGTTCTCATTTCCCAGTGACTGATGATGCTGAAACTAATGTTTCAGATTTAAATGAATTACTATGGTAAGTCTTGGCTCAAATTTATCAAATTATTACTCTAACATCCATCAGATTTAATCTTTATGTTAACAGAATTTGAAAAGAATCAGATAATAGGACAGCAAGGAGGCATTTTGGCTCATGACCAAAAAAAAAAGGGGTGGGGAAAGAAAGAAAGAAAACAGAAAAATCTGAAGAAAATGAGAAGGGTGGGTGGCAGCATCTTGATGTAGCAAATATAATAACATATTTTAATGCTACCAACCATTTAAATTAATTATCAGCATACATGTAATTAGAAGTATTTCACATTTCACTATCTCAGATGTCCTTGTAAAATTGGGACTAACAAAACCTGCCTCTTGTCTATGCCAGCAAATACAGTGTCTGCATAATGAGATTTTTAGGGCACCACATGCAGGCTCTGGATGCTGCCAGCTGGGCACATGCACTGCAGCTGTGGGTGGGGTGGCTTCTTTGCACCCTGGGTAAGCCAAGTTCCTCAGCTGAGGTTTCATTACCTCCATCCTTAATTGTCAGTGAGGTGTCTGCTGAGGAGTTTGGAGAGTCCACCAGAGTGTGAGGTCCACATCAAAAGGGTACACCCAGACAGCAGCAGCCAGGAGGCCCCCTTACCGCCCCTGGGCCGACCTCTCAGATTTATGCAAACCTTTTGCAAATTAGTGGAGAAATGTTGCAGTTTCCTCTGCCTCAGCCCAGCTTTGCAGATTTCCTTGAGAAGCAGAAGCAGCAATCTGGTCATAAAATCCCTTGTCCCACATTGGGTTCCTGACAACTGGACAGATAAGAGTCTGGGGAGGAGGATTTTGCCTCTTTCAAATGGTTAAGGAAAAGGGAACTAGTTTTGGGCTCCGCGGCTTTTGCTGGCAAATTCAAGGAAGATGCATTCTCTGAGGGCCAGTGAGGGATGACTGCAGCAAGCAGGATGGGGGCTACCTTAGGAAGATGGAATACAGGCTGCTCCCTGTCGTAGGATGCTCGCCAAACCCCTCCTGGGTCTCTGCCTGGCTGTCTCAGCTGGTGAACTAGGGGAGGTTAAGCAGCACAAACCACCTGATTCAAACCCACAGTCTGCCCTTATTAGCTGTGTGTCCTTGGTAAATTACTTAACCTTTCTGGGCCTTGGCTTCTACCTCTTTACAAAAGGGGAAATACTATTTTTCCTTAGTTGTCTTGTCCTGGGATGTGCTGGTCCAAAGGCTACATTGCTTGCTGCCTCACAAGAATGGGGGCCATGGATTCCAAATTTTCCTATTCTTTCAAGAGAAGTGAGGAATCTCCCAATTGTTCTATGTGGACAACAAACAAAATTAATTTTCAGGGCATATTCAGACAAAGGAATTCTTGCAGTTAACAAGCTCTGCTCATAAGGCACCAAGATGGTCTTAAAATAAATACAGAGGACCACACATACCCTGTTTGTAACCCCAAAGTCATTTGGGAGGAAGAGTAACTAACTCATCCTGTTGCCCCGTTTTAAAACTGAAGGTCCTACATCCGGGTAACCTCTCAGTCCCAGGAAAATCACTGAGAGGCCGCAGCCTAGTCCTGGGTGGTGCCTGTGTCTGAGACAGTGTGGCTGTTCACCCTTGGAAACTACTTTCAGAGAGAATTTATGAACACAAGAAAGGAAAGAAGTCAGTCTCTCCCATTGACTCACACTTCCTTTCTGATCAAAGGCACCGTCTTCTGTCTTCAGTTTCCTCATTCATCAGATCTGACTTTTGGCTGCTCTCAAAGGCAATATCATCTCTATCACCACCATAATCATCCTCACCTCCATTACCACCACCACCACCACTATTGTCATCATCCACCTCCTCTTCTGTACCCTTTTAGTATAAATATTCGCCAATCTAAGGTGTGGTGGTAAAGAAGATAGAGATAGAGTTAGATCTGGGGTCAGAGCCCACCTGTGGCATTTCCACGCTCTGTGCCCACGGGCACGTCAGCTGTGTCCACAGGCCTCAGTGCCCTCCCCATAGAATGAAGGAAATACAGGCTCAGGCTCTCCTGTTATGAGGATTCAATGAATTATGAATACGAAATACCTAGCACCATGCCAGCCCTCAGTAATTATTGGTCATTATTATCATGGAAATGAGTCTCAGGATGATTCAGCAAGTTGTGATTTCACAGATCCACCAAACCAGGCCAGCTGTGATTTCTGGAAATGCTTGCTCGTTTTTGCCTCTCTCTGAGGTTCTCCAGGGTTACAAAACATTTTCAAGGTGGATACTGGCAACTTTTGCCTCTAAGGACGATTCTCCATGGCTGACACTGGCAAACAAAACAAGACCAAATATGGGAAAGTATTTTATCAATGAAAAGCACTGAGCAGATGTCAATGAAGGGGGTTACGACTCATTGTTCGGCCTTCAGCCACTCCCAGAACCAAAAAGTGTATCCAGTCCTGTGCTTGACTCCAAATTTTATGTGGAACTGAGGTCAAATCACTCAAAATCAGGCCTTCTGTGCAGAATTGGAAACTTTTGGAGGTTTTGTCGAAAATGAAGGCACTGTCATGTTTCCATGGTGTCTCTCTATGAGAAACTCATTTTATAAATATTCTCAAATAAATGTGTTCCCAAAATTATGGATAACGTTTTTATTTGCTAACTCAGAAAGTCCCTACCTGGACACAGAAGCCTGCAGAAAAACCAGGTCATGGAAAGGCAAATATTCACAGTGAACTTAGCAAAGTTCTGTTCCAGGAAATTCTGCTCTGCCAACAGTGGGATGCAACTGGGATGTCTGTGTCTGGGGAGCCCCATTTTGTTTGCTGTATTTCCCAGAAGCAGGACTGGATGGTAGAAGAGAGACATGGGGGACTCCTTAAAAATGAGACAGCAAGGATGATTTAGAAAAGGTGTGGTAAAAAAATAAAAAGCCCAGACTGTAACTCCAGCCTCTAAGCTGGTCTCTCAGCTTCTAGGGGGTCACAGAGAAGAATGACATCAAACAGACAGAGGTTCAAACCCCATGGCTGCAATTTACAGGCTGTGTGATCTTGGGCAAATGACTTCACCCCATGAGCCTCAGCTTCTTCATCTATAAAGTATGAGTGGTAATTCCCACCTTTTGGGAGCTTTTGAAAGGACTTGAGGGGAGACAGTATGTGGGCAGTACCCCACAATGTCAACTGCTGCTGTTGTAGGGATGGCAGAGTGTGGGAAAGTTTTCTAATAATCCTTGGGGGAAAATCAACAAAAGGAGGGTGATAGGAACTCAAAAAAAAAACCAACTCATAGGAGCTAGAAATCCCAATTTGGGGTGTGTATCCAAAAGAATTGAAATCAGTATTTCAAAGAGATAAGAGATTTGCACACCCATGCTCACTGAAGCATTATTCACAATAGCCAAGGTATGGAAACAACCTAATGTCCATTGACAGATGAATGGGTAGTGAAAATGTTGTATATACAAACAATGGAATACTATGCAGCCTTAAAAAGGAGAAATCCTGACATTTGCAACGACATGGATGAACCCAGAGAATGTCATGCTCAGTGAGGTAAGCCAGACACAGAAGCACAAACACTACATGATCCCATATCTATGAGGAACCTAAAATAAACTCATAGACAAACAGAGCAGAATGGTATTTGCCAGGGGCCAGGGGAAGAGGTGCAGGGAGATGCCCATGAATAGGCACAGAGTTTCAGGCATGCATGATGAATCCATGTAGAGATCTACTGTACAATAGTGCTCAGAGGCAACTATATGGCTAAAACTTTGTCGGGAGAGTAGTTCTCAAGTATTCTTACCACAAAGGAAACCCTAAGCAATCCCATAAATGGATACAAGGAAACTTTGGGAAGTGATGGACATGTTTGTTACCTTGATTGTGGCGATGGTCTCCCAGGGGTATGAGTTTGTCTAAACTCATGAAATTTTATACATTAAACATGTACTTTTTGTTTAATGTTGTAGATCAGTTATACCTCAATAAAGCTGTTTTTAAAAACAGGCAGGGGAGAGGAATCCTGAGCATCTGAGGGCTGGAAGTGACAGAGCCTGACGTCCTCCAGGCAAGTGGAGGAATACAGATGAGACGAGGTGGGTGAGCAGGGCTGGGCTCTGTGGGGGGATTGGACAGCGGCTGGATGTCCCCTCCAGGGCTCCCTGGATGTACAACATGCAGAGTTTAGTACCTCTGCCCTCTGCCATGGACTTCTCACGATGCATGGGCAAAGGGGAGCTCCCACTGGGAGGACTTTGGGCAGGGAGGTGGCATGGCACGGCTGTGCCCTGTGTAGATGGTCAGCCGTGGCTGCTCAGAAGGTCTCCTTAGACTCAGAAACAGAATACATGTTGCCGAGGGCTCTCCTCATGTTCTGCTGCAACCCTGAGAGGCTATAACTTGGCTGCAGGTCATTTTTAGTTAATGGGGATCTGTTTCAGGGGTTCATGTAACCTAGCAGCAGGTGGCCCCTCAAAGGGAAAACTGTAACTCTCCCACATCCGTGTTTGGAAGACAAAATATTCACTTTTCAATAAAATAAATGAATGTGCTGATTTTGACCTTTTTAAACTCCATGGCAAAATCCAGATGGAGGCAAAAAAAAACAAAATCTCATTTCATCTAGCTGTTCATATATTAATTTACAAAGCAAAATACCAAGATTAATTCTCATTCAAATCTGTACCCACCTAAGGTTCTCGAAAATGAAATTACATTAACAATTCTCTTTCATTTTTACTTCCAAGAATTTTTAGTATGCAGGGGCTTCAGCTTTGGTGATTTCTGTACTTGAGCACACTGGGGATTCTGTAAGCATTTGGAATTTTTTTTTCTCGGCCATTATAGGAAACAGTATAGTGCCTTAGAAAGTTAGTTATTTAGAATCTCTTAAGATTATGCAAGCATGTATCTGAGATTATATCCCCATTTGTAAGTGAATTTTAGGTCTGATTACAGTGAGTGATATAAAACACTTGCTCTGAGTAACTCGACCCTTATTATTTTGGGGGTGATAGGCACACCCACACCTGCCCAGCATTTATCAGCAGGAATAGGGACTGCTCCTAAAGGAATTATGTTCTGCCCATGTACTTGTTTTCTAGTGAACCTCACCTTTTCAAGGTCCCTTCAAAAGGAAAGGAAGTAAGAGACTGTACATCTCAAGCTACGAATGATAGTCACTTTAGACTCTGACACAGTCCAAGCAGAAATCAAAGTCCTTGGTTGGTGCTGAAACTGAAAATAAGAGGAAAGGAAAGGAATGAAGGCATGGACACTAGGTAGGTGACATTCCTTCCCCTGTAACTAAGGAAAGTGGGTTTTACTTAGTTTGTGGATAATTTCAGGCCGTGCCAAGTACAGTTGGTCAGGCATTGCACTGCATAAGGGGTCCACATTCACATTACAGGTGTTATAGATTTTCTGCTAGAGGGAATCCAGTGTCTTTTGGAAGCACACCTCTTTCTAATCTGCATGAAGGCCCCGCGTGGGCCATTGGTTCAAGCCTCCCTCAGGACATCCTGAATTACAGAGAGGAGGCACACATCTATTTGCGCAGCCATCTTTCCTAAAACAGATTTAGTTTCTAAATCCAGCTCAGCCTCTTTAGTTTTCAATTTCATTAACAAAGGGCATGCTGATTCATGTAGCACATAAGAAAGAACCTCGATTACTCTGTTCACTCCTTAAACTCGAAGTCTAGAACATTCACCTGGCACATGGCAGACAGCCAATAAATGTGTTCGGTGACTGAACTGGTAGGTTACTCGGCAACGACGTTACCGTCATAGTTAGTTTGACATCTGCCCTGAGCAATTTTCCCATTACCTTGGGAACATCCATCAGTACTCACACATTTTTGGATGGGGAAGGTAACATGAAGAAGGCAATAATACATTCCACCATAAGGAGGATTTATGGAAAGTTAAATAAATGAAATCCCCACTCACAGTTAACTTCGCAGTGGTGAAGATGTGAAGAGCTGATCAGGGAGAATTCAGGATTTATCTCTCCCTAAACATGTTCCTTGCTAGGATTCAATTCTTCTGGCCGGTGGTTCTCAAACTTTTTGGTCTTAGGATCCCTTTACAGCCTTAAAAATCATTGGGAACTCTAAAAAGCTTCAGCCTATGTGGGTTACAGCTGTTGATAGTGATTGTCTTAAAAATTAAAACTGGGATGTTTTGCAAACTCAAGGTTTCAAACACACATATTCCATCAGCTGTTAGAGAAAGGGCTTGGCTTTGTGCCTCTGCATTTTTGAGAGAAAGATTGTGAAAAAGGCAGATCACATCGTAGCATCTGGGGGGCCAGTCTCCTCACTGCCCAGGAGCCTGTCCCGATCGACGAGCTCTTTAATTCTGCACCTGTCCCTGGAGGGCACAGAAAAGTGCCTGTCACTTGCCTCCGGCTCTTTCAGAGGCACGTGTGCTCTTCCTACTGTGTCGTCTGCTCATTTTCACAGTCTCAGGGAGAAAGAAACCTCCGGTTCTTCGCCTCACCCAGTAATTAAGGGCACAATTCCACCAGATGTGTTGGGGAAGAAATTCACATAATATTAATGAACTTGGAGTATGTACTTAAAGAGAAAAAGAACATTAATAAAATCTCTATGGATCAACAAATAACAGGAATTTGCTGCTTTGCAGTAAACAAAATAAGTTACTGTGGATGTGGAGAAGCTAATTAATTAATACTACAGTTATTGTTGCTACTTGTAGTAATAACAGCCAGATTTATGTAGCATTTAATAAGTACCAGGCATTCTCCTAAGGGCCTGATATATTATTAGCTGATTTAACCCTCACTACAACCCTGGGAGGTAGACTGTCATTATGTTCCTCTAACAGGTGGGGAAACTGAGGCACGGAGAGGGTTTGAAGTCATGGTCTCTGCTGTCCTGACTCCCCCTTATTCCCTACTCTGTCTTCATAACATCTGGCAAAAGGTGGCCAGAGCAGGATTTGGGCCAGGAGGGTGAGGGTCGGTGGCTGTGGAAACCAGACGCTTAGCTCCGGTCAGTCCTGCATGGATTTCTATTCCACGGAGAGTAGCGAATCCCAAGGCAGGAAGTAGGAAGCTGACCCCTGCCCAGGGTCTGTAAGCCCAGGCTAATGGGCACCTGCTGGAATTTTTCTGCCAACCCCCCTGCAGGTCCTTTCCCATCCCTCCTCTATTTCTTTGTGGTTCCTTTTGGACCTGGCCTTATTCTGGGGTACACATGCCATGCTCAGCCAATCAGACTTGGTGTGGTTGCCTCAAGAACGGGGTGCCAACACACACTAGACCAAGGGAGAGGCCTGATCCTTCTGCTAGGACTCTTGGGAAAGAGGCAGGCTTCCTCCTAGGGGTGATCAGTTGCTTGGATGCAAGCCAGCGGTGACCTTTAGGAAATCCTGCCTGAGAAAGGGGTCTGCACACAGAAAAGCAGAGCTGAGAAAGGTGAGCAAGGTAGACCTGAATTGTTGGTTGAGTACCTCAGTACAACTGTACCTGAGATCATAAGACAAACGAGTTAATTCTTCTTTTGGATGAAAACCATTGGAATTTGGTTCTTGCCACCTGCTTCAAAATTATGCTGATAAAACACAGGGAATTCAAAGACCTCCTGTATGCTTTTTGTGGTTTTTTTTTGTTGTTGTTGTTAAAATATCAGACCACAAACAATATAATAAAAACTAGCGCCCCCATTGGAGGGTCCCCTCGGAATGACGCTGAAGGCCAGCCAGGTGAGGAATGATGAAGAGATTCAATCACAGCAGGGCTGGGGCAGCATCTGGACCTCCGTTCCCCACTCAGCCACCTCCAGTACCATCACTGTATCACTGCTCCATCCAATAAAGTAGCCACTAGCCACAGGTGGCTGTTCACATTAAAATTAATTAAAACTAGGTGAAGTTAGAAATTCAATTCCTTTGTTGCTCCAGCCAATTTTAAATGCTCACCAGGCAGCATGCAGCTGGTAACATATTGGGCAGTCCAGATAGGGAACATTGATACAGGAAGTTCCCGGGATAACAACGCTTGACAAGTTTCTAAATGTGAATCTTTCCTTCCCAGACTATAACTGAAATGATATAATGTTGAGGAATGATGCTGGCTGATGTCTGAGCTGAGTCGGTGGGGGAGAAGGGAGCAGGCATGGACCTGCCGGGAGGAGCCTTCCGGGAGGGGGACACCACAGGGCAAAGGTGCTGTGTGCGGAGGGGCTCGGCTGCATCTCAGGCAGCACAGGGCACGCGGTGCTGCTTAATGAGGACAGGTCCACCAAGCACCTCCCTTCTCCCTGCCGGCTGGGCGGTGGAGGGTGAGGATCTGCATCCATGCACATGCAGCTCGGAGCCTCTTTTTGTGTCCTCAAGAATCCCTTCTCAGAGTAAAGTTTTTACATGCATAAAATAAAATATGTAGGCTTGCTAAGGAAGCCAATTGTGCTGAATTACCGTTATCAAAATATTTTTAAGAAAACAATTTCAGGTAGAGTTACACATGCATTTTTTGTATTACTGCAGTCAGTAATAAGATCAGGTGTTGGGCGTAAAAACAACCATAATTTCAAATTATGGTGAAGAGTGTAAGTAGTGTTTCCAGGTACCTGCATCCACTGCAATATGACACAGAAATACATGCTGGGCATTCAGTGGTGACTGTGAGTGCTTTTGGAGCTATGACCTGTGTCCCCAATGGGTGAAGCACCGTCTCACTAGTGATAGTGAACATGAAGGAGTGATTGTGCCCCTTTGGGTTTGAAGACCTGCCTGGACCTCTCCGAGATCCCCTATGGGGCAAGAGACCCCATCAGGGATGTTGTGCCATTTTTATTTCATGGTCTTCTGTTTGCACAAATGTAGAGTCACTTCTGACCCAGCTGGCTACTCTATCCAGGCCCAATTTTCTCACATTCGGTGGGAGGGCTGGGGGCTCATCATGGCCAGGGGCTGCACTCAGGGGAGCGTGGGGTCGGGGTCACTCTGGGTAGCAGATGGTTTCTGTGAGATGAGTCCACAGCACACAAGTGGCCATTTCTGTATAACAGCCCTGTGTTACTGTAAGGGGATTTATAAACTGCTGCCCTGGGGCTATACACCTTGAGTATGGAGCTCACGGCCAGTGGCCCAGCTATCGTTTCCTAAAGGCCAGTGCAGAACAGGCAAGGAGTTCTGAGTACATTTAGTCCTCAAAACTGTCCTACAAGGCTGGCCTTACTGTTATTCCCATTTTACAGAGGGGGAAAAGGAGGCATAGAGTGGTCAAGCCACTCGTCCAAGGTCACACAGCCAGTTGGAGGCAGGCCTGGCATTCCTGCCAATGGAGCTGGCTCCCAATTCTTATATTATTCTCTACTTGGAGAAAGTATGAAGGAGATGATAGACTCTGTGGAGGATGTGGTGAAAAGCACAAAGCTGGCAGTGACTCTGCCCTGAGTGGTAGAGTCCCTTTCCTGGGCTCCCCTCCTGGTACGTGGAGGGGATCTACAGGCCGGGTAGAGAGTGCAGATCTGTGGCCCTGCTGCTACCTGTCCTTTTCAGTATAGCTCTTTATGTTGAGATGATAAACGGTTTTTTAATTTGCTTCACTATGTTCCCCATATCCATCTCTCATTCCCAATGACGCTGTATAATCTTTACAATTAGAACACAGTTTTTACTTCCTAAGTCAGTAAAACCATGGAAGGTGCAAACTTGGAAAAGACCTGAGCTATGACTCAGTCCCACCTCCTCCTTTCATGATGGGGAAACCCAAGTTCAGATAATGACAACGATCATATGATGGCAACACTGACCCCTCACATTTTCAGAGCATTTAGTGTGGCAGGCAGTGCGTAAGGTAGCGTTTACTGGATAATTAATCAGTAACCCTGAAAACATTACCACCAGGTCAGAACAACTTCAGATGAGTCATAAATTTGCTTTTCAGACAGAAAACTGAGCCAGTTAGTTGGAGGAAGGGATATTTTAAAATTTAATTTCAAAGTAGACCTCCAGCTATAACTAGGGAATAGTTATTCTGTCCACTTGTTATTTTCAACACAGCAATCATTTTTTGGTGGTCCAACAACATCAAAGCCATCCTTAAAATATTCCTAGAGGGCTACAAAAGTAAAATTTTCAAGTTGGAAATGGAGTATGGCGATCACAATAGGATGTTTCTGGAAAACTATGAAACATTATTTTTTCCTTGTCTCTTTAAAAGGAATATTTTCCAATCCCCATCACAGGAGATGCCCCTCAGTTCCTTAAAATGCCTTCCTATACCTTCACAGACCCAGAGGATATTGCGACATGGCTCCCTGCAGACCCCAACGCAGAGCAGTCGTCCATCACCTGCAGTTTGACAAGCGGACTCAGGGCATCTCTGCAGCCCCACCGCCGGCGCACATGGTCAGTCCCCGCCTCTGGCTCTCTGAGGGCAGCAGGGGAGGAGGCTGAAGCTACCATGTCCTGCCGTGCCGCTGGAAAAATCCAACCCTGGGGTTCAGATACCTGAGTGTACCCTTCACTCTCCCTTCCGGGCTGTCTACGAAGCAAGGAAGGAAGGTGACCCTCTGGACATCAGGGTCCCTTCCTGACCATGAGCATTTTTTAGGAAAACCATGATATGCTCTCTAGGAAGGAAAACCTAGAGGGAGCAGGTAGAGGCATCCCCCAGGTATCCCTCAGGTATCCCCCAGGTGTCCTTCAGGTATCGCTCAGGTACCCTTCAGGTGTCCCTCAGGCATCCCTCACATGTCCCAGGTATCCCTCGGGTATTGCTCAGGTTTCCCTCATCACCCCTCAGGGTCCGGGCTGGAAGCAGAAGGCATCCTCTAAGGGGCTGAGCTGGAGGTGTGCAGTGCAGGGCTCCTGACAGAGCCGCAGGCAGCACCAAAGCAAATAGCCAAGGATTGTGCAGCTCAAGCTGCTACGAGGCCTGGAGCTGGGATAAGGGGAGGCACTGCAGTCACTGGAGCCCGGGCTGAGGAGAGCCACAGAAATGCCCCAACCGGACAGGAGCTGTGTGCAGAGGGCCCACACCCTGGCAGATGGACAGCAACAGGGAGGGACAGGAATGGTGAGGGTTCCAGGGCCACAGTAACAAAGTATCACAGACTGGGGGGGGGGGGCGGTAAATCACAGGGCTTTAGCAACCAGTTTGTGGGCCATCATTCGATGCACTACGGGACTCTGTGTCTCTGTGTCCAACCACCTCCAGGACCACCCTCTGGCCAACTCCCACCAGAAGCCGGAGGGCAAGGGAGGCTGGGGGCTGCAGCCCACCTCGGTCAGTCCCCGGGTCCCAGAGCTGGCAGAGCTGGGCACAGAAGGAGGGCAGATGCTGCTGTCTCCTTCCCAACCTCTGGCCCCACACTTTACCCAGGGGTCCTGGGGTCCCTCAAACCTTAATGAATCTCTGTGACACCCCAGAGACGTGGTGATTCAGATTTTCATTCTGCAGACCTGAGAACAAGTAGCAATCTCTCCTTTAAATAGCTGTACAGATAGCCAGTTTATTTTAAATTTGATTTTATGCAGAGACATGGACACATTCTAGGAATTTGAAAGCTTTCGATGAAGAAAGCCTCAAGTTCCTACCATGTTTCAGGGGTCAAAGAAAATGATTTCAGCTCACATTTGCAAAGGTACACAAGGATAATCATTTGAAGGTCTTCAAAATATTGGCTAAATCTTGCCACCTCCCAGGAAATTCAGTCTGGGACTGAATCAGTCAGTCCCAGAGGAAAGGAAGTCTTCTTACACCTCCAAATTTAGGGGTGCTTGCCTTCTTTAGACTAGGCATAAAACTGAATTTTTAAATTTTAAAATAAACTCCAGGGAGCAACTATGAGGCACTAATAAAGCTGCAAACCAGTTAGACTCCACCCCGGGCCCCACATTATCCACCTTCATGGAAGCGAATTGCCATTACCTGGTCTAACCTTATCAACTATCTACCTGTTTGCTGTTTGCCCGTGGCCCCGACTGTGGGCCCCACAAGGGCAAGACCTGTCGGTTTGCTGATGATTTCCCAGGGTCGACCTGCAGTGCCTGCATATCCTAGGTGCTCAGTGTAAGGCCAAGTGGATTCTGCAGCCCCTTTATTCTCAAAATGAGACCACCCTGGGCCCCCACCAGTGTGTGGAAACTGCCCCATGGAGGTCTGAGTCTGGTCTCTGCTTGTGGTTTACAATTTGTGGTGTGAATACTTCGTACTTATGTCAAAGAATAACTGAACTCCAGGACTCGCCTGGGTCCCAGTGCTCTGCAGGCGCAGGGGTTGGGTGGTGGGGACTGTGGAGGAGGGAGATGCTTGGAGGCCACAGAGGGGATACAACCCCCTTGCATGCGAGGACAGGGTCATGCTGTCCAGTAAGCGTGTTGGAACCTGTCGCCGTGTGGCCCACAAGGCTGCTGACGAATTGGAAGGTGCATAGCTTTCTCCCCTGATTCAGAAAGAGTCTGAGGAGGCCTGATTTTGAGGTGAGAATTTCTCCAGGGAGGCAGATTTCCCATCTGGTAGCTCTTTATTTTACCTTTCTGAAGTGTGTTTTTCTTTAGAATGAGCAGCTGTTTGGGGAATTAATTTTTTCCAAGACTTGAGCAGTAGAGTCACTGGCAGCTAACAGGTTAACAGAGGATTTGCTTCTGTTCAGTTTTTTAAGATTTCTCATCTCCTAGTCAGACTGCAGTTTTATTTGCAAGTTGCTTTCAATAAAAATTTATGTTTGGGCTGCTTATAAATCTACGAAAGCTCATTCTAGAAAAAAACTTTGAAAATACTTTTTGAATATACTACGAGGATAGATCTTTCTCCAAGCCATCTCATTTATTGTCTACGTTTTAGTATAGTTCCTAACTTTCCACAGTTTGAGGTCAAACTGGATATGCCAAGGGATGCAAAATGATGACATCAAGTGAGCACCTAAAGCAGCCTTCAGAGAGGTGATCACCACCTGTGCACAGATGTGAGTCAATCAATGACCTTTTGCATGAAGCCACTTTGAACTCACTTTCGGTTACTTGCAAACAAAAGGCTTCTGGGTCCACTGTAAGCAGCCATTTCATCTTACCATAAAGGTATTACAAAAACATAATAACCACAATAATAATAATAATAATATCTTGCTTCACAGAGGGCTCTCTTGTGGCCTCCTGTATTGTGTGGCCAAAGTAACATGATTATACTTTTCACAGCATCTGAGCATCTTGTCTTTTTGAAATAGGAAGGATAGGAAATTGGCTTTGGACCCTAGAAATGATGTTGATATTCTACCATAAGGGTTTGCAAGTTTTCTCTCCAAAGGGCTAGATAGAAAGTATTTTAGGGTTTGTCAGCTAACAGGCAAAACTGAGCATACTAAGAAACTCTTAAACAACCATTTAGAACGTAGCTATTGAAAATGCAGAAAACATTCTTAGCTGCATGGTATGCAAAAACATCCAGCAGATTGAATTTGGCTCATTGGCTATTGTTGACGTCTACTCTAGAACGTGAAAGTCAAGCAGAATCATTCTGCAACCTCAGAGTATTAATGAATCCTGTGGTAGACAGTATGCTGTCTGCATCTGACCAGCATCCATCCCCTTGTTCAGTGGAAGCCAGGTTTTCCTATCATGCACCATGCCCAGCAGCTCTCAGACTGATTCCATGTCTGCTCCATGGGACCATTTCTGCAGGCCTGGCCAATCAGAGGGTCACATCCTGTCAGCTTCAGTGAGTGGATTCAGGTTGGGCACAATACCCAAGCCAAGCCAGTCAGTTCTAACCTGAGCTAGTCCCAGGAGATTTACTTGAGCCATTGGCAAGAAGGTTTTCATTCTTCCTGCTGGAGATGATGCAATCAAAATGCCAGCCTGGCACAGCCAGGGGCCACCCTAGGGACAGGGCCTCCTGGATAGTGACTCACACCAAGAGGAGCACAGAGATGAGAGACAAAGAGAAGCCACCTTCTGTGATGCCATTATTTGCACATCTGGATCCCTGGTAGCCAGTGTGTGGTCTGCACACTAGCAGCACTGGTAAAACAGAGGAGCTTTTATAAAACATTCAGCTCAGACCTCCTGAAGGAGAAGCTTCATCTAAGGAAAACCTTCAGGTGGCCTGTATGCACATTAAAGTTTGAGAAACACTTTCCTAGACTTGTTAAGTTATGTGATCCAAGTTCAAGTTGGGTTGAGTTGGGTTTACAGCCTTCAAACTCAGAGTTCTGGTTGATCTATTTCCCATAATCCATCATATAATTCATGCTTGCTTACAAGTTCTTAGCAATAATCGGAAAAGGAGAGTAAAGGCATATTAAGTCAGGTAGAGAGCAATGGTGTCACCCAGTTCTTAACTGAGGCTACTCAACACAGGAATCACCTGGGAAGCTGCTAAAAATGACCAGTACTTGGTTTCCACCTCCAGCAATCGTCACTTAATTTTCAGGGGTGGGGCCCAAACAGTAATGGCCACACAAACCCTCCCAGATAATGCACGTGTACAGCTGGGTAGAGAAACAGCCCTTTGGTTCTTCTATAGCAGAGGTTGGTAAGCTTTTTCTGAAAAGGGCCAGTAGGAAATATTTCAGGTGTTGTGGACCATACAGTATCTATCCAAACTACTCAACTCTCTCTCTGTGGAGTGAAAGTGGTGGCCATGGGCAACTCATAGATGAAAAGCTGTGGCTGAGTTCCAATAAAACTTTACTCATGCAGCCAAGCAGAGGCTGGGTTTGGTCCCTGGGCTGTAGTTTGCCAATTGCTCTTGTGTGGAGTGACTTCATTATTTGCACGAGGCATTTCAATCTCCCTGCATGTCAGGTATGAGGAGGGGCCACATGTTGTGTTTGCTGCCGGGTGTTCATTCACACCTGATGTTCATATGTGACTATCCAAGTATCTGCTCCTCTGTTATGGTGACCAAGAAGGCCACATGTTCCTGATGGTATAGTGATAAGATGATGCTGTGTTCTTCAGTCTAGGTTCCTGAGACTCTGCATGCAAAAGAGCCCTAAACCACGTAAGCCATGAAATATAAGCAAGAATAATTTTCATTGTGTTAGTTACCTGAACTTTTGGGGTTGTTTGTTCTAGCAGCCTAGCATAGCTTATCCTGACTAATATTCACAGTGGCCTAAAGTTTCCTTATAAAAAAGAAACAGAAAAAAAAAAAAGAATTGGACCAGATTTAGAGCAGAATAAGTACATTAATAATAAACTGGCATGGGGAAATAGCAACTAGCATGAAGGTGGTATGAAAATAACTGAAGTTGAGAAAGACTAATGACACATAGCAAACTTCCAAGCTGGAGGAATATGGAAAACTTGTGTGTATACCCCATAAAGAAATGGCAGTGAACATCCCAGGACAGATCAGAAGGACCCAAGGATGCAGTCAGACAGTCGAGAACAGGAGCACCTAGGATCACCCAACTCTTACCATGGCTAAGGGGACGATGCCAACCAGGTCCTTCTGGCTGATGAAGATCTCAGACACGACAATGTCTGTGGTTTCTCTCCGTGGGTATTCAACCTGCCAGGTGATGGGCTGAGTTCCCGAGAGGCTGCTGAAGCTGGCTATTTCAAAGTTCATCTGCACAACCTCATTGAATACACTGCTGCTTCTAGAAGGGAGCAAAGGAAAAAAGCTTTAAGCTGACTTTGTTCAGTGGACTGACCCCCCTCTCCCTTTGGCCCTCCTTCTCCTCACGATTGTAACTAGAAGGTGAGAAAAAAGAAAATGCCTTGCAGGGGACATGGCGCCACTTCAAGTCAGGCACCTGGCAGCTGGGATGGAGAAGCACCCACAAGGGAAGGATCTGGGCAAAGAGACTTAAGCACTGAGCATTAACCTGCGTGTGTACGAATGAGGCCTGTGGACTGATTTTTTACCAGTGAGTTAATCCAGACTGGCTCACCCTTGCAGTATGGACCTTTGAGCTAAATGCACTCTCTTTATGTTCAATCTTGTAGGTGTGGCAGATGCTAAGGGTGGCTCAACTTACCATCTTTTTATCCCTCCCTAGCTTATTCCCCTGTCCTATCAAGGCTGTGAAGCATATAACGACACTTCCAGGCTCCCTTGCAGCTACATGTAGGTTTGCAGCAAAGTTTCCACCCATCAGGCCTGCTCCTCTGGGACCTGGATGGAGAAGCAGGTTTGGAAACAGCATCTGGAAAGGGGGTTAGGATTTCCTGGCAAGCACTCTGGGCCTGGTTCTTCTGGGGCTGCTGGGGTGGTTTTTCTGGCATCTAGATCCTCGGGTCATCATGCCAAGTAGCTAGCAGGGGTGTTTCCTCTGCAGGGATGGTCATTCTTCAGGTCTGTGTTTTATCCCTGGCTGCCTCATCCTTTGATATGCAGCAAATAAATTCAATGGCTCTCTAAGAGTTTCTGAACAGCATAGTATCCTTTAATGAAACCTCTTCTGCCTAGAGGCCTACTTAGCTAAGGGGACTCTGTTGTCTGCAACTAAAAGTTCTGATCAGTACCTTAAATCTGAGGTGGGCCCAGGTGTATGTACATTTAGCAAGCTTGCCCCAGAAATTCCTATGCTTTGGGAAATACTGACAGTGCACACACCTCATTTTTCAGATGATGAAATTAAGGCCCACAAAGGGAACTGGCTTGCTCACAGCCACACAGCCAGTCAGTGGCAGAGTCAAATGTAACACAGCATCTCCTGATTTCTAGTCCCATGTTCTTGACAGCCTCCTCTTCTGGGATAGATAGTTATCAGGTATGAAATCATAAGACACCAAGTGAGTTTCCCCAGACCAAGGTCAACAAGCTGGGATGTGGGAACCAAATCCAACTGCTGCCTGTTTTTACATAGTTTCACTGGAACTCAGCCTGGTCACATGTTCATGTTTCACCTCTGGCAGTTTTTGTGTTAGAACATGTTGAGTAATTGTGTCAGGAAATGTATAGCAAAGCCTAAAGTATTTATTATCAGGACATTTGCAGAAAAGTTTGCCACCACTTGTTTTAGGAAGTCAGAGAAAAGGAAGTTGGAAATGCTTTCTGGAGCTGCTGAATCCATAGACTAAACATTGGTAGAAATAAGAAGGAAAGGCTTTCTAGGTGTATCTCAGGCTGGTATCCACTGTTTCCAGGTGAATTGAGGGGGATTTTCCACCACACATCAAGAAGAAACACCAAATATGCTTAGACTCTGCATCCCAAGCAAGCACTGGTCCCCTTGTAGAGTGTTGGAGAAATGCTTCCTTTTGCTGGAGCTGAGAATCAGTGAAGGATGTACCCACCCAATATCTGGGGTTTGCTCAACAGCAGTGCTAGTTATTCACTCCAGTGCCCTCAGCCCTGCCAAGGCACTGGTACAGGAGGTAACGGGAAGGTTGGTGCACCCCCTAGCCCTGGGACTGAAGAATCTCCCTTATGCTCTTTGGGCTGGAAGTGGGGCCGAGATCACGATGTATAAGATGCTGGCTGTCCCTCTTGGGGGAAACCAAGTCCAGCGTCTGGAGTGAAACCAAGTGCAGTGCCTGGAGCACCAAGCCATGGGCTGTGCAATCTCAAGAGTGAATTATTTGCCCTGGGAAATGAGGGTGAAATGTCTGGAGTCTGGAATGTCTCCAAACTAAAAGACAAGTTCTAAGTCCGGCAGCTCAGGCCAGAGGGAATCAGCTGCTCATCTCAACTTCTGGAAATCCCTCCTGCGTGTTTTGGCCTGGTCTCTTTTATCACTGGGTGACAGATGCACCCTCATTTCAGGACATAATCTTGCTGTTTCAGCAAGAACCCCAGCCTTGGCCTCTTCTCATCTTAAGCAGAGCAGGGTACCAGCTGGCATGCTGGACATTCAGTGGCTATTTGATGAACTCTGTTTAGCAAACAACTCATTCCTTAGTGCTGGGTGAGCCAAAAATCCAGTTTCCCAAGACTCCATCATAGCCCCAAAGGGATGCCTATACTGGAATAACACTAGGAACTTTGCAGGATGTCTTTGATCCATACCCGTCTTTCTTCTCTTATAAAACTCTTCTCTTGAGCATCACAACAGCTCACATCACCTCTCTGAGACTCAGTTTCCCCATCTAGACAATTGAAATGAGGGCACTCCCATTGTACGCAGAAGGTGTGCAGAAGGGGCCAGCACAGCTTCTCCTCCAGCTGCACCCTTTCCCACTGAAATGACGCTAAAGAAGGCCATCAGGAGGGCACAGCGCTGGACAAGAGAAAAGAGGAGAGGTGTTTTTCTTTCTGGCTTTGAAAGATATTATGCTATATAATTTTCATGAGAAATGGGGTTACTGTCCTAGGGGATTCTGAAGTGAACATAAGAATAAAGACAGCAAACTGTCATGTATGAAATATCCCTGATGTACCAGGTTCCATGGTTACATTATTCTGAATCCTGCTACAAACCCTGACGGTGGAAATTACAATTCCTATTTTACCCAAGTGCCAGAGCAGAGACTTTCTTATATTTCTGCACCCAGGAAGTATGTCTGCATCTGCTGGGTCTTCAACCGTAGAGAGAAGGCAACAGCTGGGCAGGTGTCCATTCGAAGCATGCCACAGCCTGGCACTCGGTCTCCTACCGCATGTGGGCCAACTGAACTCAATCTTGGTCTCAGAACAGAAAAAATCAAACATTTCACAGTCTGAGGGATACTCTAGCCTTCCACAGAGCTGTACTGAATTCCGGGTCAGAGTGGCATCGGGGGCATGTGCCTATTAGAACTTTGAATCAGTTTTGCAGGGAGCTGGAGACCTCAGGCAAAGAGAAGAAACAATTCTGTGTCTACAGGAACCTCGGGCACGAGGCTGCAAATAAAGGCTATTCAAGAGTAACCGGACAGGGATAAGGGGGCCTCAAGGTTAGACACTCTGACTGAAGGCAAGGAATTCCCCTGGAAGGAACAGAATCGACTCTTGTATTTGTTTACTTCTGTGCAGCCATATCACTTCCTGCTCCCCCTTCCCACATGGCCTCCACGCTTTTCATCCCTAAAAACTGCACAATGTCATATATCCAAATTAAAGTCAGTTAAACTATACAGCTGACCCTTGGATGGCATGGGTTTGAATGGCACAGGTCCACTTCTATGTGGGTTAATTTTTTAAAATCTACAATAAAACTTTTTGGAGATTTGTGACAATTTGAAAAAATGTTCTTTTCTCTAGCTTACTTTATTGTAAGAATATAGCATATAATACGTGTAACATACAAAACGTGTTAATCAACTATTTCAATTATTGGTAAGGTTTCCAGGCCAACAGTGAGCTATTAGCAGTTAAGTTTTGGGGGAGTCAGAAGTTATACATGAATTTTCAACAGCAAGGGGGGTCAGCACCCCTAATGCCCACATTTGGGGTTCAACTGTGTTTTGAAATTTGAGCCTTTTGTGGGTGATGAGGGGAAAGAAGGCTATATGGTGCCTGTGGTCCCCACTCAGTTCATCCAACTGGACACATCACTCCTTCATTCCCACCAACGGCTGCCTTATGGGAAGGCAGGCTAGTGACACTGAGGGTGAATGATTTTTCTGGAGAAGCTGTAAATCTGGAGTTTTTCTGTAAAATATCTGGATTTTTAAGTATAAGAACCTTAACCCTTAGCCTCGATGTGTGGCTGAAACATCCATGTGGGCTGTTGTTTGACAATCTCTGGCTTAGGAAAATGGTAGCTCTGCATTCTGGAAGCAGCATTTCATAGCAGTGCTGTGATTTGGGGTGGGAGGCCCCTGTCCTAAGGATGATGCACTGTGGTGATTTCCAGGACCCTTAGTGTGCTGCAGGGTGGGACAGAGGTGGCCATGGGGCTGGAGTTGGCCCTAGTACCACCCTTTGCTTCCACTTACTCCTGCTACAGTAAAAGCAGCTCCAGCCTTACATGTTGTAAATATTGGACCTTCAGGATGTATTTTATACAATGAATGAAAAAGAAAGGTAGGGATGAAGGAAGGAATGAGATGAGGGAAGGAGAGAGGGAAGTCAGGTGTTCGAGCCAGCACTATAACCCACCCACGGCTCTTACGATTCCCACCATGGGCATCCAAACAGATCCTGAGTTCAGATTCCAGGTTCCCCCCTTACCAGCTGGGTAACTCTGGGCAACTGTGCCTCCTTGTCCTATTTGCAAAGTGTGGATGCTATGCCTTCCCCCTTCAGAGTTGATGTGAGGATAAGTAAGAGAGCAGATAAGTCTCCTGCACTCAGAACAGAGCCTGGCACCAGCCAACATCAATACATGTTAGCTGGTATTGTTTTTAACAGGATCTGGGCATTACATTTGTTCTCAGTGACGTTAGGTCTGACTGCCTCAAGCCCCCTAAAACATGCCCTCCATGGCTGGGCTGGGAGCTCCCTAAAGATAAGCCATAGCAGTGGTGCTGAGTCTCTGCCACTCATCAGACAGAGACACACAATGTGTGTACTATACAGACACATTATGTGATACTATACTATACATTTTCTTGGAGACCAAGAAAAGAAATCTGTCTGCAAGTCCCTCTGTGGTCGTTGCTCCCCTACTGTCTCTGAGCCAAACGAAATCTATGCTAAGCTTTTGTCTTGAAGAGACCAACAGCCCTCCATGTCAGACCTTATGGGGCTGTGATATTGTTGGAGAAATAAAGAGAGGAATTTAAACATTTAAGTGACTCCAGAGAGCACCCAGGAACCACCACTTGCTAAATCAATAGGGTAGATTTACTGCAGTAACTCTTGAAAGAAATTTTCAAAATCGGCTTTAAAAAAAAAAAAGACTCTTACTCAAAAGCAAACAAATTTCTCCAATAGTCACAATCAAGTTTGGACTACTAGAAACCCAATTTTCCAAACCTCTTGGCTATTGAACTCTTATCTTGGAGGAAAATGAAGTCTGGGGGTGCGTTAAGGGTCCATAATGTCTTTACCTCCCTACTATGGGATGTGAGGGATTTCAGCTTCGAAGCCAGCCCTCTTTGACAGCATATTGCCTACAGAAAGAAATGAGAGCAACAAAAAGAAGAAATCAATCTTATAATAGGGAAGCTGCTCTAGAACAGAATCATCCAAAACAGAATGTTTTATTCATTCTGCTTCATGTGTATTTCATGAAGGCAATGAACACATATTTCCCTCCGGGAAGGCTTTATTAGATTGTCCCATTGACCCCAACGTCAACACCAATGCCCCTGATCTCTGAGAGCTCTCCGCGGTGCTGAAGCACATCAGTGTGAGCCACAAGTTGCAAGCAACAGAACACACCTTGCACTGACTGATGAAGAAAAGGGGATTTAACAAGGTCTCAAAACTATTAGGAAATATGGAGAGAAAGACAGGGAAAATAGGTGGGAGCAAAGGAAAGGCACAAAATGAGGGCCCTGGACAAAACCAGCTCTAGACAGGACACCAGTGCTGATGGCAAAACTAATTTTCTACTGTCCTTGTTCCTTTGCATTATTAAGCAATGTGCTGCTGAGTGGGGGTATCTGATTGGCTGAGCTCAGAAGACACGCTCTAACCCAATATGCGAGGGCAGAGGACAGGAGAGGGCCTGCTATTGAGGGAATCCCCAGTTTCATCCCTGCTGTCTGCAGGTAGCACACAGGACAGAATTCGGGATGTGGGATAACGGTGAAGGGCAAAGGGAGGAGAAACATTTTTGAAGGTTGCCTTGTTTCCAAGCACAGTTGGATTAGATTATGAGTTTGGACTTAAAACTATTTTTGCCTTCTCTCTAACCCAGTCCCCAAAGCTTAAAGTTTTACAGGAGCAGAGAAATGTATGGAGGGGAGAGGAAAGACAGTACTTCACCTCAAATCATACTGATGGCCATGCCATTGTTTCAAAGGAGAGGCAACCCTTAGGGAAGTAATCTGAGCCTGTCATCCTATAAAGCAGGAGCTTTCAACCTCAGCTGAATGTTATGATCATCTGGGGATAATAAAAGAAAAACCACTGATACCTGGGTCTACTCAGGACCAAAGGAATCAGAATCTCAAGAGGTGCCACTCAGACATTAGTACTTTTAAAGCTCAGATGATTTTAATGCTCCGCCAAAGTCAACATTACTGTTATACACAAAAAGCTTCTTTCTCTGTGATCATTGAGTATTTTGCTTCTGAATTATTATTATTTTTAGTTTCCTAGTGTCTAGGCAGCAATTGTATTGGGTAGGTGTTACAACCACGGACTCTGAAATCAGACACACTTGGGTCTGAATTCTGACTTTTTCATTCAGTGGGGCCAGGTGGAGTCTTCTTGGGCAGGTTACTTAACCCATTAGGTCTCAGCTTTGGTGACAATCTGGAATTATTTGGTGCAGAAGTTTTAAAAAATTCTATGCCTGGCCTCACCACAGTGATCTTCCTCTCACTGGTCTGTAGTAGGGCCTGGACACTGGGATTCTGATGGACTCCCTGGGTGATTCTAATACCCAGCAAAGTTTAAGAACCACTAGCCTCACCTCTGCAGGAATCAATTTCTTGATCTGCAATAAGCCGCTCCCATGAGGCTGTTGCAAGGGTAAACAGTATAAACACATGTAGAGCTTAGTGCATATGATAGCAACTATATATCAAGTGGCAGCTCTTACATGACTACAATGTTTCTCCTGTCCCATAACCTGACAGGACATGCATCTCTTCATCCTTCCAAGGCTCTATGTCCTGGGATTCACTGAACACAGCAGGTGGGGAAAAGCAAGACATTACCCAAGCTCCCCAGGTTCTATCCTAATTGTCTCTCTTACGCATCAAGTTTGCACCCAGCTCTGCCCGATTTGGCTAGACTAGGTCCTGTCACTTATTTTCCTGGCTGCAGCAGAGCAGATGAGAGTGCACACCTCTCAGAGTCAAAGCCTCAGATGTGGATCCCACACTTGGCCTTGGGAGAGTTACTGATATCTCTGAAGGTGAGATATACACTCTGGTCAGGGAGGGTGTTGTGCCTATTTAGGGAGATAAACGTGCATGCTTAGCACACGTAGGAGCCTGGCACAGAGCTATGTAAACATTGACAGCAGATCCAATTAATAAAAGAAACAGGTTGGTGAGAGGGACACAGGTAAGCTGAACAAAACCACGGACCAAACTGATCCCTTGGTAGGCAGGGAGAGACATGGATGCTCCCAGTTCTTCTAGACCTCTCCTGTGGAAGCCCCCTCCGCTGGCCCCAGGGGTCTGCTGGTCACATAGCTGAGGGCTCACTATGGTCATGCATTCCTTCTGGTGCTGGTTTTTCCATGGTGTTTCCTGAAGTGGGACCTGTGTACCTAACAGACCAGGAGTGTATGATACATTAATTCTTAAGCTATATATGATATATATATCTTATGTATATATTTGCTAAAATATGAGCAAAATTAAGTCACACTTTAGTAAGTGCAGATGCCAAGAAGGCCTCCAAGGTCCGTCTGGAAGAGGCATGGCCCCACATGACACCCAGAAGATTCCTGGGGATTCTGCAGCCGCCACGGTGCTATCATGGTGGTCTCTGCCCTGGGGGCGGGGTGGGGGGCAGGGTGGGGGGGGAAGAACTGAGCTAATTCCTTCAGATTCAGCTGGGCCATGAGGCTGCCCAGGTGCAAGAGCATTTGGAGAGAGAAAGAACCCGGCCATCCTGGCTCCCAGTGATTCTGCCAGATAAGTTTATCTCCGTAGCAGAGTCTGGGGAGAACCAACAGTGGAATTGCCCAGAAAATTCCTATTTATTGTGAGAAATGATAGCTTTTGAAGACAGTTACATAGCAATCGAGAACCCATGAAGGCTCTGACTGATAAGGTGCTTTTCCTGATTCCAAAGAGACCCTAGAGAACATGCACTTTTCTAGCAGATATGGCAGAGGTGCAACAGAATTAGCTCAGGATACCAGGAGCAAGGACCTGAGGAGGAGCCCACCTCACCATCCAGCCTTCTAAGACCTGGCATGGTACAGGAAAGCATAGGATTTTCACCTTGTTCCAGGGAAGAGGACTGAAGGTAGCTGTCAGAGAGAGCAGAGGCAGGCCCTACCCAGGCCTCAGTCTCCCACAGAAGGGCATCCATGAGCAGCAAAAATGTCAGGGACGGTGCACCCAGACATCCAGTAGACACTCAGACACCTCATGAATGTCAGCATTGAGCAATAACTAGGCCCAAGCACAAGTCAACACCCCTATGGATGACATCACAGAGAGACCATCTGCAGACCTAGGGTTTCCCCCAGCCCAGAGTCATCACAACTCTCCCCACCTGGGTCAGCCTTGAGGAAAATCAGGGGGACCTCCACAGACTGACCAAGTATGTTTAAACCTGAAGTGCCTCAGCAAACTTGAAGTCAACCTAGTGGAATGGGGGATTAAGGCAGACATCAAGAGCATGACAGATACAGGAATTGAGTTGTACATATTGTTTGGCACACTGGGGCCTGTAGATTGGAAACATCCCCAGTACGCTTGTGAGCAGAAGCTGAAGGTGGCACAACAGATGTTTATGGAGTGACCGGTCTGAGCCCGGCCCTGGGATTAGCAATGCTTCCATCTTCCAAATCCAGATAAAACCACATCCCTCTCCCCCACTGCTGGTCTGCTCCTACTGCACCACTTTCTCCCCAGTTTATTCTCTTTTGACCTTCTCAGTACTGCTCAGAGCTGCCACGCTTCCTTCTACCTCAGCCTCTTTGCATGCACTTCCCTCCCAGACATTACCCCTCAGTGCACTCACCATCATCCAGAGCTCACTTGGCCCCTTTATCTGCACCACCACATGGCGCATTATACATTCACATGCATTTGGTCATCCACCATCGGCCTCCCCGCCTCCCCGCCTCCACCACGAGTTCCACGAAAGCGAGGACGTTACACCGTTCCCCGTTACACCCTCAGGATGCATCACAGTGCTGACCCACAGGAGGTGCTCAATAAATATTTGCTGAATGAACAATGAATGAGGGATTGCTCCAGGAGCTGTTCCCTGATATTCACACGTTCCTTTCATTCCACTAGTCTGGTTAATATTAATTTCCACTCAAGGAGGGAGTAGGAGTCTACTTAGCTGGAGAGGAGGGCAGAAGCATCCTTTGAAGCTATCAGCCTTTCCAGAAGGGTTGAATTCATTCCAAGAGAGAAGCAGGAAGCAGAGCCCACTTGGAGACCTTCCAGGGAAGACATGCTTCAAGGTCCACTACTAAAACTTTGTGTTTTCCAAGTATCACAGAAGACAGAAATTGGATCTGCTCCAAAGCTTGCTATTGAATTTTATGCCTGCTGAGCTCCACTCAATACATAATGAAGAGGCTGAATTAACTATGCAAAAGTATAATTTACAGTTAATGTTTGTAATTGATGAGTTGAGGGGCTCAGTGGCAGCACAAACTGCTCAGACTAAAAGGACCAGCGGGGATGAAGGGAAGTTTTACTCTTAGAATATAAGCCATGCTCTGCCCGGCCCCAGATCGTTCACCCATTCATCCACCCATCAAGCATTTGCTAAGGACCCACCTGTGCCAGGCACTGCCCTTTGATACCAAAGATACAGAAGGGACTGTACTGTAGTCCACAGCGGGCAGGTCACAGACTGCCATGAGGAGCCCCCAAACTGCTATCAGTTCTCCATTTATTTGGCTACAGATGGTGAGGAGACAGACTGGAGTCCAGAGGCAGTGCTATCTTGGAGGGCTTTTCTTTTGTCCTTGGTTCCCTCCTACAGCATCCAGCACTTTGCTTGTGGGGATACATCTTATCTCATTCAGGAAGAGTTTATGCTAACAATCTGCCCTCCTGTTTAATGTCCTAAGCCCAACCGCATGGTAGAATTACTTTGAAACTTCCCAGAAGGGCATGTTCAAGGGTAAAGCTGATTTGGGGGAAGCACACGTAAGCTGAACAAAAGGCAAGAAGCGGGGAATGCCCCTCAGGAGGAGAATGGTTGAAATGCAGAGCATCAGTAACTCTCCACGAACCTGCCATTTGCCACTGCTCAACAGAGAAATCAACTGAGGGGTGGCCCAGCTTGTCCTTACAAACTTTCCCTGCAGTTTCCGGAGGCCCCTCAGTGTCCTGGAGGCAGGCACAGGGCCAGGCCTCCTTGCAAAAGCTTTCCCTCTCAACTTGACTGAGTGTATTTGCACCACTTGGCATCTCCACTTCAGGAAAAGCCTTTATTAAGTGCCTTGAAAGCGTTCCTAATGGAAAATAGATGAGCTGAAAAGGACTGCCTCCATCCAAGAGAATCAAGTCTCCAGTTACACAAGAGGTTTGTACCGTGAAGATGACGAAGCGTTTGACTAAATCGGCATTAAGTGGATTTCAACAAGAAGAGCTCCTCAGTGGTGACGTGGAAGCCTGACAGGCTGTCCTACTATGTGCAGGAGGCAGGTCCTCCAAGCTGTGCTTCCCAGCGCCTCAGGACCCACATAAAAGGCAGCCCTCTGTGACGGGACATTGGATCTGGAATCAAGAAATGGCTATACATCCCAGTGCAACGGATATTTCTCATTTCAGAGCGTCCCAGGATGCATCCAATTGAATGCAGTTTAATAGCACAGCAGCTCCCTTTTGGAGAATCAGCCTTCTCCTGTTATACTGAGCTGCAATGGGAAGTTAATTTCTGGAGGTCTCCCTCACTTTAAAGGTTCAGTGGCCAACTCCTCCCTTTTTCCAGTTCTGTACGGCTGACCTGGCTTACCCGGGTGAGTGCGCCTTCCTGGGCCCTTGACAACAAGGGTTGCAGAGGAGGGAGAAAACAAGGAATGGCTGAGTCACGCCATTGCTCTGGCCAAGGCTACCTGATGGTTCTGCCTTGAGGTCCTGTCACAGTCACTACTGCCCTGTCCCCTGAATTTCGCTGTTCTCGTACTTTCCACCTCTTATGAAGTCCACCCTTCTGCCTCTTAGGATCTCATGACCTCCTAGTATGGTCATGTTGGCTTAAGTCACTCAGATTTGGTTTCTCTTTGCTTTGCAGCTAAAAACTGTGACCAATAAACCTGTTCTATCCTTGCCCTTCCCTGTACCTCAGTTTCCCTACAAGGAGGATATGGCAAAATGACCAGATAAAGCCTGTGCCGTGCTTTAACATGCTGGACGTGAAGGCGTTTATCCCACACCGGACGTCAGCACTTTGGGAAGGCAGAGCTTGGAGAAAGAGCATTCAGAGGATGGCTTGCCTTCCTCACATCCCCTGGAAGCTGCATCAGAAACTCCTTTCATCTCCAAACGGTTCCTTGGCTTCTGACTCCAAGGTGGTCTGACTTGCAAGGCAGGTATATGCCATGAACAAATGTCTCCTCTGTGAGCCATCACCAGCACAGCCAGAGAACTGGGTATGCAGGAAAGATGCAGTGGATGGAAAAATAAGACGAAGGGTCAAAACAGTATTTTCCCACTCTTTTCTCCAGGGAGCAGTGTTTTTCTTCTAGCTTCCCTGGCCATTCGGGCCCATCCTAAGAATAGAGTGCTTGCTGGCAGGTAGCTCACTTTCTTCTCCTATATGAGGGACGCAGCCACCCCCGGACGCAGTTTCCCTTCAGCAGCCGAGGAGGACAACTGGGGGCAGTGGGGGTGGGAGTTTTCAAATCAAAGGCACCGAAGCTGTAACTATTTAGTTGAGGCAATCCAAGGGGACCTGCAATCTAGAAAAAGCCATGCTTAGGTGTCTTGAAAACTGCCCAAAGTGAGAGAAAAGATGCTGAAATGAACCACGTCCTTTGAGAAATCAGTTTAAAGTCTGCAATTTCATCTCTGAGTAAACTCCGCTTAGGTGGACTCCCCAGACTGAGGGCTGCGGAGAATTGAAATAATACTGTGTTCAGCCTGGAAATGGAAACATTATCCTTCTTGAAAAATAGTTCCAATCCCAGAGCCCTGGCGTGCTGAAGTGTTATGAAGCCCCTGCAACTGCTGCTCTTTCACTTTCTTCAATGTGCAGCCTCGTTTGGGAAGGATCCTGGCCAGGACGGCAGCTCTGCATCCTCTGGGAGCAGGACCGGGGGGCCCAGCTACCCTTTGGCACCATGCCCCACTCGCTCCTTCACGAAATGTTTCCTGGGTGCCTACCACGTGCAAGGCGATTTTTGAGGAACTGGGGACACAGAGCAACAAAACAGAGACCCTGTGTGTCCCATAGAGCTTTTATTCTGGTGTTTGGGACTGGCAGGGGTTGTGGGGAGACTGACAGTAAACAGACTCACAGGCAGTGACAGAGGTGTTAATAGTGGATAAGGAACACTCAGCCTCACGCAGAGGTGCTTGAGCGATGGTAGCTCAAATATGATCCCATAGGTGCATCTCCTTGCCCTGGCCTCCCACACCGTAGGGGTCCTGCTGGGAATCTGTACAAAGGATACTCAGGCCCCAGAGAGGCTGTAGGAAGAGGGACTCACTTGGCCTAGTTTCTTTGTCCTCTTGTTTCCTCCACTGGAGCCCCATACCTTTTCCAGCCCTAGGAGGGCCAGCGGGGAGAATCAGACTCCTAACACCACCAGCCAGCACTCTGCCCAGGATTCTGTAGGCAAGCATGAGATGGTTGACTGGAATGAACACTGCAGTGTCCTGGGGAGGGAGTGGGGGACAGGAACCACATAACTTTCCTCCTGTCAGCACAACTGCCCAGTTAACTGGGTAGTGCTGGGTTCAAGGGGAAACAAATATGAGCCAGTATTTATGGTGCATCTGCACCACGCTGGGTCTTTAAGGTACATTAGCTCACACAGTCCTCAAAACGACCCTAAAAAGTAATCCAATTCGAGCTCACCAGAGCACCCAGAGCCTGTGAGATGGGACTTGAACCCAGAACTGCCAGAGCCCAATTCCCATGCAGGCATCAAACATATCCAGGCAAAACTCTGTGTTCTATCTGCTGTCTGTGTGACACTGGGCACGTGTCTCTGTGCTGAGATGTCACAACCACTCCGGAACTGGCTTAAAGATGAAAAACACCAAGCCTTCCAGCCCAGTTGAGGACAGAGATCTTCCCTTGCTTCAATTTGAAGAGAAAGGAGAGAAAAGACAGGAGATAAGGACAGAGGGGGAGTGAGACAGAGAGGGAGGGGAGGGAGCGCCGAGGACGAGGAGCCACCCAGGACCACCCCACGCCCACTGCAGCCACGCTAGCAGAAGGAGCGTGGTCTTCAGACCTCCCAGAAGGGCCCAGGCCTCTCAGTCCTTGGTGACGCCAAAAGGCAGGCCAGGCCCCAGAGGTCCAATGGCCCCAAGGAAAGTGACCTGGTGGGTCTCTGAGCCCTTGCTCTGGGGCTCTGGGGGCCGGCCACCTTGCTCTCCCCAGCCCTCCTGCAGGGAGCCGGCAGGTGCTTCCTCCTTGCTGTCCTGACAGGTGACCCTTCAGCCCTGGCTCCCATTTCCAGTGATGACAGAAAGCCTGGCACTTCTTGAGGTGGCCAGTTTCATCTGTCAGCAGCTGGCTTGCTAGAAAGTTCTTCTTTGTATGGTGTGGATATCTGCAGGAACATCCTGCTGTGGCCCCAGTGCAGCCCTGGGGAGCCACAGAGGACTTCATGCACTCCTTTATTTGTTCATTTGGCCAATCAGCCAATCATTTGTTCATATTCCAAGCATGTGACAAATGCTAGGATCTGCTGGAGGCATGTGGAGAATAGAAAGGTAAAGACACTAGTGCTTCCCTCCCATGGGGGCTCTATGAGGACCAGGGGCCAGTGAGTAGGACACAGGAATGAGTGACATACCCCAGGCAGACTCATGTGTGACAGCACCTTCTGTTCAGCCTGGTGTTGGGAGACGATAAAGAGCAGCAGGAACCCCGGGGACTCGGAGCCCACAACAGATGTCCTTGTAAAATCAGCGCAGGCTTTGCACTGCATGCAGGAAATAGACTCCTAGGTTTGCAAGCACATTCCTGACTTTCTTTTGCATCCTGCGCATAGCAGGCTAAAGCTACGGTCCTACAACCCAAGGTGATGCGCACCTAAAAGGCTCCAAGTACTCATAAATAAATTGGTAAATAGATGGATAAATAATACACACACACATGCAGTTTGGAAGGGGACCTTTGCACTATCTATTGCTTAATCTTTATTTTCTAATACTCTAGACCCTTGGCTCATTTCTTCATCTTTAAAATGGGACATGTGAAAAGTGTCCCCTCCCAGGGCCTTTACAAGGATGAAATGAGTTGATGTATAGAATGTGCTCTGAACACAGTGTGACCCAGAGCACACTCTCTGTTGGTGTTAGATTCTATTGCTGTTACTTTTATGACTATCATCCACTAGGGCAGGTCTCCAAACTTCAAATTTGGAACACACACCACCTGCATGACCTTTGGCCAATCTAAGTACCCTTTGCTTCGTTATTCACTCTGCATTTTCTCTGTAAATAGTCTCACATTTTCCTTAAACCTCATGCATTTACAAAACAGAGAATTTTACATCAGTCCATCAGGTTGGATATGAGGTCCACTGCAGAACAAAATAAACCAGGGGGACACACTTATGGTCATGCAGAAGTGCCCTGAGCCCAAAGGCTGCTCTGTAAGCTGCTCCTGTGGAGGATCCGGGGAGCATATGGGATGGGAGATCACTTGCTCTCTTTGTGATCTGACTGATCTGATGTCACCATGTGTGTGACCCACACAGAGCCATCTTACAAGATACTTTGGGAATGCTGATTTTGTGGCTTAACACCACTGCCAAGAGGTGGTGAACGAATAGCACCAGGAAATCCTGCCATCTTTATCCTTCCTCCTTCATGGCTCAAAGTGTCCACAATCCATACCCTAACTGAAAAGTGATGGCCAGTCACTTGGATCAGGGTCCCCAATCCCTTGCACTACCTTTCTCTCTACTCCCAGAGCGCTCTGCACTTGCTCACGTGATAAGCAGCTGCTTGGGCACCTTCTCAGGGAAGCCAAGGTTCCCAGTACCATGGAAAGGTTCCCAGGCTCTGACCCCAGTGTGGCTGCAGAGGTGCATTCAGGATGGAAAGACGTGGGGGAGATACAGCAAAACCGTCGCTATGGCGTGCTTACTGCTTGGGGTCCTTCTGGTCAATTTAGTTGAAATTGGCTTTATGTAAGTGGTGGTGGGGGGGGCAGCTTCCTTTTCACTTCTGTTGGGTTTCTGTTTACTATTTGCCACGTTTTTCTTTCCACAAAAAGCATGATTGTTTCTCTTAAAAGAAAGAGAAAGGAGAAAACAGGGAAGATGTGGAGGAAAGGTCTCAAACATCGTTAAGGAATATTGAAGTAAAAACAGCAGTTTGGTGGCTTTATTTGCTTACGTAACAGTGGAAAAATACAAGTCCGAATCCCATTTCACCCGGTAGCTGATAATCCTTTCAACCACACAGAACAGAATTCTGGTCTTGCAAACTAGGTCAGAGATTGCTAAATATATACTGTTAAATATATCTTTATACTATACACTATATACTTATATAAACACAATATATTAATATAAATAGATATATAAATTACATATGTGCCTACATTATATATTTATAACATGTTCAAGTATATTTGGCTATTGTAATTATTTACCATTTTTGACTCTTAGAGATACTTTAAAATGTAACACATGTACATAGTAACAAAGATGCATGCACAGCAAAAAATACGGTGTAAACAGGGTTTCTCTCCTATCCCTGATACTTAATTTCTCAAATCCTCTCACAAGGTAGTGCTTTCCAACAACCTGCTGTTTACAAGAATATTCTTTTGTTTCATTTTTTATTTTGAATTGCGGTAAAATACACATTACATAAAATTTACCACCCTAACCAGTTTTGAGCGTGTAGTTCAGGGGCATTAAGGGCATTCACACTGTTGTGCATCCATCCCTGCCTTCATCTCCAGAACTCCCTTCCTCTTGCAAAAGGGAGATGCTGCCCCCTTTGAACACTCACTCCCCACCTCCTGCCGCAGCCCCCAGCGCCCTCCATCCTACTCTCTGTCTCTGTAAATCTGACCCCTCATCTAGGTGGAATCGTACAGTGTTTGTCTCATTGTGATGGCTTATTTCACTTTGCATAATAATGTCCTCAAAAATGGGTGCTGAAGTGCCCCCTTCATTTTTTTTTAATCTCAAATGTTCACATGCCACACACACTGCTAGGTGTCTTGCTTTTTTCACTTAGTAATATTTCCATGAGAACTGTTCATAGCAGCCAATACAGACAGAACTCATTTTAAATGGCTGTATAATAGTCCACTGAGTGGCAGGGCCAGTGTTTATCAGCCAGGCGTTTCCAGCCCACCGGCAATGCTATACAAATGCTTGGGCAAACATGCCACATGCGTACTGCAGGGTGTGATTCATCAAGGGACCCTGCTGGGTCACAGGTTTGGGGCATTTAAAATCTCATATTATGAACTGCTATCCAAAGAGACGGTACCGCTGACGATCTCTATAGCGATGCCCTAGAATATTCATTTCCCACATCTGTGGTCATTTGGCTTGAAAAATTCAGGGCTCACAAAAGTGACCTCAGTCCATCTCATGGCCACAGGCACACAAGCAGTTGATTGTTGTTCAGGGATTCATTTTAGCCCCCAATGAACCATGCCTCCTGGAGTCAAGCCTTGTTTAGCAGCTCTAGGCTGGCCCTGTGATGGGTTTTGCCAAAGAGCACCTGGCAGAAGTGAGGCTGTGCTTGCCCCAGACCTAAGCCTTAAGAAGCTGTGAAACACACGTGGGCATGCGTGCACACGCACACACACACACAAATAATAATAGTAATAATGAAAACAGCCAGGGAAAACTCTGGGAGGTGATGGACGTGTTACTGTCTTGATGGCGGGGATGGTTTTATGGGTGCCTACTGATCCCCAAAACCTGAACTCATTGAGTTGTATACATTAAATAAGAACACAATTTTCCATGTCAATCAGACCTCAGTGAAGTGGTTAACACAAAAAGAAGGTGCGGCAGCTTCTGCTTTGTGCTCTGGGGAAGGCGCACCTCCCCCATCCCCAAGCTGGCCATGGGGAGCAGTCCAACCAGCCGTGGGTGAGCCCCACGGACAGGAACCAAGGCCCCAGCTTGTGCCCTGCCTGAGCTCCCAGCCAGCGGCAGCCAGCACCAATCTGCAGTCACAGAGTGAGGCCATCTCGGACACTGGGGACTGGGGAGCAGTGGCCACCTGATGCCATGGGAAGCAGTATGGGCTACCCCACCCCAAGGCTTACCCAGATTACAAGCATGTCATGAGCAGTAGAAAACACTGGTTGTAAAGTAAATTTTGGGGTGGTCTGTTACACAGCAAATTAACCTTAAAATCATTCAAACCACAGTAGAATATGTATAAAAGGTAGGAAGACAACCTGAGACCCCAAGAGTGTTCTTGGTTGGAGGGAAGAGACCCTGAGAACAACTACTTATGCTGGACTGTGCCAGGGGTTAAAAAAAGGTGTGTAGAAAGAGTTATGGTTCAAGAGGGGAAGAAACAACCCACTTTACGTTGGTAGGATTCAAGGAGGGCTTCATGGAGGAGGTGACATTTGCTCTGGGCCTCAAATGCTATTGCATCTTTCAAGCAGGAAACTCCAGAAAGTCCCTCATTAATTCATAATGGTTCTTGCTTCCTGGGAACTCCTTCCTACAGAGTCAGACTCAGTCAGGAGGTTTCCTTGGAAATGTATGTGGGTGGGGGCAGTGTGAGGCTGAGATGTAAAGTAATGTTGGAATTACTTCCAACACCAGCATCTCCAACTTACTTCAGGAGCAAGCCACCTGCCCTTTTAGCTTGGACTACAGGAATATGTCTGAGGACCAGTGCTTACTCTCAAGAGAATACCCAGGACTCACAGCCAGCAAGGGACATAGAGCTTTCTTTTGGCTTCTTGGGGTGGAAGGTGCACTGTAGGTCTTCCTCTAGGCACCTCCTTCGAGGGCTTCAAGACACCTACACAGCCAATAAGCAAAGATGCCCCAAGACCTCCTCCCTCTGTCTTGTCTTTGGGGGGGAATGGAATAGTGGGTGGGTGTCACTGCCACACTGGCAGGGGTTGCCAGCTTTAGTGGAGCTCACTTGGGCCTCACAGGGCTGCCAGGTCCCCCAGGCAAGGCTTGGGGTGCGCTGGTCAATGTGAGATGGAAATCCAGGGGTAGGGTTCCCTGCCTACCCCAAGCTCCAGCCCCCCAGCTAATGACGGAGCTCTCGGGACCCTACGTCCGCCTGAGCCCGGCATGTCGTGGGGCCAAGGGGACAGGATCAGCAGTCTTCCGATGAACAGCGAGACCTTCCAGAGGGTACTTCTTCGGACACAGACCCCTTTTGCACCTGGGGAGCAGCTCCTCATCCTTCAGAGCTCAGCTCAAATTCTCCTGTTGAGCATGCTTTTCCGGACCCCTATTTCCTCCCGCACTGCCTTCCCCCCCAACTCCAATTTCCCATATAAGAGAGACCTAGACTCTCACCACAGGAATATTTCATCCTGGTGTGTCACATGCCTTTTTCATTTTCAAAAATTTCTTATTTGGGCGTCGGGTTTAGAACTCTACCAGCCTCGAAGTCCATCTAGATAACCTGACGTTTGAGGCATCTATTGAATTGTGAGCTTGGAAATGACTCATAATTAGGGGTGCAAAATTAAAGATGTTTGGAAGCCAATAGTGCATACTGACTTAGTCATTTCCCTGTTGTGCCCTTTAGGTTGTTTGCAGTGTTTTTCTCTTATAAAGAAAGCCTCCACGAGTAGTCTCGATGCCTCTGTGAGTTCTGCAGGTAACCACTCAGAAATGGAACGGTCATCTCACTCACACATTGAATAGAAAATTCCAGATGGTTTCCAAATCGTCTGTACCAACTTAGAGTCCCACCTGGGGCAGCCGTGAGCCTGCCTTCCTGCACCCTCAGCAAGATGGAGCTGATCAAAGGCTTGAATTGACAACGATCTTATAGGTGAGAAAGGAATCTGATGGTTGCTTTATTGTGCATTTTCCTAATTCTCAGCAAAGCTGAGCACTTTTCCTTAAGTTTATTGGCAACTTTTATTTCCTTTCCAGCACATGTCCTATTCACCCTCTGTACCTATTTTTCACTGGGCTGTTTCTCCTTTCCTTATTATTGATACAGCTTCCCATGTGCTAACATGAGCTGCAAGTATTTTCAACTTCCCCTTCATATGCTTGTCACCAGAACAAAGCCCTGGGGATCATCCTTGTCTCTCTATCACCCACTCCCCGGATGCCACAGGCAGGGTGTTGTGTGCTGGGAAGACGCAGAAAGGCATCACGGAGTTCAAAGCCACTTGTTTGGGTCTGCTAAGCTGGGATGTGGCAGCTTCCTGCCGCTCTGAGCTCACAATGCCACTGCTCGTAATGGCACAAAACCATCGGCTATACATCACCCCCAATTCATCTCTTCAGGGGATGTGAATAAAACATCTGCTTTCTCCATTTCCTCCTAACTTTGTTCCTTTATGACTTGGCACCACTTGGATAGCCCTGAACCGGAGCCCCCTTGAGCTTATGCAGTAAAAAGAGAAGATGAGAAGTTGGGAAAATCGACATCAGCTGCCTGGCTCTGAAATACACTCCAGCTGGGTCTCAAATGTGTCTAACATCCTGGCTGGTCATTAGAATGGCCAACTTAGCATTTTAAAGACTGGGAAAGAGGTTCACATTCGAGGAGCCTGGGATTTTTTTTTTTTTCTAACCACCGTGATGAGAATCAATCGTCTTCAAAGGCAAGTCGAAGTGAACAGTGGAATGCCATGCAGCCCACCATGCACTGAGCTCCCTGCAGGGCACAGGAGAGGGTTTCACTTGCCCCGAAGGAAACAGGAGGCTGCGAGGGGCCTCCTCACCGACATATGCTGCACGTTTGTTCAAGGACTGGCTCCGTTTTGGAGCTCACTGTGATTTGCAAATTAAGCATGTCTTTTGTTAGTGTGTAGTTTAGAACGAAAGAAAACAAATTCCCAGAATAAGGACTCCAGCAGTGCCGCGACAGAGTCTGAGCGCTCCATCCGCGCCGGCCCATGCCCATGCTGCGCCTTGGCAACGGTTTTGCGTCGTTCCCCCGAAATTATTTTTCTCCTGCTCTGTTCGTTGGTTTGTAGCATCAAAATACTATTTGAGAGACTTTGGGCCATTGATTTAATTATACAAGGTGGGGGTGTAATTTGGGGGGGGGATACTCCACCCCAAATAAAGACCTCCAGTCACTTTTAACTGATGCTTTTAATGATTTTTTTTAAAACTTCCCATCCACAGGTAAGCTTCCTAGGAGAATAGGATCTAATTGGGAAATGATCTACACCTGATTAAATGCAGAATTGGGTAAGAAGTAGGCTTTGAAGGCAGAAATGACTTTGGATGGGTGAGGAAGAGAAAGGGTATTACTGGTTGGGAACCAGACGGAGCAAAGTCACCATGGGTACCCCCGGGGTCGGACAGAGGCGAGGGGAGGACTGGCTGAGGAAGGAGGCAAGGATTCAGGTTCATATTATTGGCTGTGACCTTTTGATGCGGTCCTGGAATGCTAGGGCAAGATGCCACCACCTGAGAGCCCCGCATCCCCCGTAGGGAGCGATCTACGGCAGGGAATGCTCAGATACCTCCAAGTGGGAATATCCTGGCTTGGGAGGTGGGAGGCCAGCAAGCAGCTTGCATAGCTGCAAGGCTTGACCTACATTCTAATTTCAAATGAATCCTTCTGTCATACAAGAGAAGGATTACAATGAAAGCTCTCTTGGCCTTTCAGAGTAGGAGGGGCGCCTGTTAGGATCACAAAGCTGCACCGGAGTGCAGAGAAGTGGCCCCAGACGGGGCACATGACTGCAGTTGTTTTTATGTTTCCCTCCTATTTATAGCAAACGACATTGGGTTCTTCATATTCAGGAATGGTGTAAAGTTTCCTCTTAAAGCAAATTTATATAAGCAGAAAAAAGATGAGTTGACTTTAATATAAAATACTGGCTAAATAATAATGGTACTTAGGATCTGTGGATATGGCCCAAATCATGAACAGCATTTGAGAAACTCGGCCACAGGGAGCTGGACTCACAGCTGTCACCTGCTGTCGGTGTGAGGAAGGTGTTACTTTGAGGCTTCTAACAGGTGCTGGGGTAGGACCAAAGCGCAGAGACCTGCTTAGCTGGACGGAGGAGGGCTCTTCCCATAGCCTGGGGAAGTTAAGGCAATTGCCGTCTTTTTGACCCCAAGATGAGATAGTAAAACTTTTAAAAGGTCAGTGGCCACTCTGGGAAGGCAAGGCCAGCGCGGAGAGCTGAGTTACCAGAGCAAAGCGCTCCAGCACCTGGAGGCGTGGTCCTGTCCCATTACGGGCCAAAGAGTTTACAGGAGGAATGTCTCCCCGGCTTGGGGCCGAAGCTCATCAGCTGGGTGTGTAACTTCACAGAAGCACAACTGTGATCCAAGGATGCCTGGGAAGGAGTGTGCCTGGCTCAGGGGAGGTGGGTCTCCCCAGCTCCGCCACTCCATGTCCAGCCAGGGCCTCAGCCTCTGGGTTTAAGTGGCAGGGCACCCCCACTCTTAAGTTGCCAGTTTTTCTCCCAACAGTGAAAAGAGACTGTAAGGACCGAGACTCAGAGCACAGGTTCATGCGGATGAAAGGTTAAAGAAGATGTGGTGTATATGCACAATGGACTATTAGCCACAAGAAAGGAGAAACTCCTGCCATTGCAACAGTATGGACAGCCCTCAGGGCATCCAAGTGAGATAAGCCAGAGAAAGATACTATATGGTATCAGCTGTATGTAAAATCTAAAAAAACCAAGACAAAAGTCCAACTCAGAGAAACAGCTAGGTTGAAGTAAAGCTAGGTTGGAGAAATGAATAGGTGCATGTGGTCCATGTACACGATGGACTAGGATTCAGCCATGAAAAGGCATAAAGTGCTGACTCAGCATGGATGAATCTAGAAAACATGAATCTGAGTGAAGACACCAGTCATAAAAGTCCACATATGTATGATTCCATCCAAATGAAATGTCCAGGACAGGCAAATCCATAGAGGCAGAGAGCAGATTAGTGGTTTCCAAGGGCTGGGGGAGGAAGGGAGGTCACGTGGCTGCTCACAGGCATGGGGTTTCCTTCCGGGATGAGGCTGTGCTCCAGGATGAGATGGTGATGGCTGTATAAGTATGTGAATATACTAAAACCCATGAGATTATACAGTCTAAAGGGGTGAATTTTATGGTATATGAATTATATCTCAATTTAAAAAATTGTGTGAGGAATGGAAGACAAGAGAGGCTGATTTTTAAAGCATCTTAAAAAGTGTTCTGAATAGTATTCGCCAGCACAGTAAAGTCTATTCACCTTCATCAACAATGAAAGCATGGATACAGAAATTGATGGCCTGCCTTCAAACTCCTGCAGCCCATTAGCTGTGAGGTCTCAGGCAAGTTGCTCGGTGTTAGTATCCTTGTGTGGAAGATAAGGGTGGCCGCAGTGGAGTGGTGTGACAACCACCAGCTGCAAAGCACTTCGCAGAATTTCCCAGAAATAGAAAGCTTGTAACATGTCAGCTATTATTACTGATAAAACGCAATGTCTGGAGTGCCACTTGTCACTCTCCCAACTTACTGATGCGATGGCAAGTCTCATGTCAAGGAAGATGGACTTAAATATAGGAACCATTGACCCAGGAGGACATGCCCATGGATGGGTAGTTTGAATTAACAGCACACAGAACTGCACCTTACAGATGTGGCCACCCTCGCCTTATTCAATGGCACACTCTTTCTTTGCCTGGATAATTTCAAAGGCTTCTGGAGACAGGGCTCTAACCCTAACCTCACTTGGGGACCCAGCTGGTTCTGCAGCATCAGCCCCTACCATGAATTACACCACATGGGCATGTGATGTCAGGAAAGGTAGATTTCAGCCTTTGACAATTTGGTGGTCACATAATGTAAGGAGAGGTTACAAAAGACTGAAATGGGACAAAAGATGACTGAGCCCCTTCAATGGAAAATTACACAGTTTAGAATGCAAGCGTCCTATCACCAGATTCCAGAGTGTGTGTGTTTTTCATCATCTTTGATCTATTTTACAATTCTGTAACTTGTACATAAAGGGTAGCATTGTAAATAATTCTTGTCGATGAACACACAAATTATGTCCAGTGGAGGGACAATTGATTTCTCCCCCACCCCAGTGGAAAAAGTCGGTTTTTCACCTACTTATAAATTTACTTCATGGCCTATATATGTCTCTGCTTTCTAGATGCTTCTTTGTACAGCTGTAACATTCTCCTGGCTCCCTCATTAATCACTGGCTAACTAAAATTTTTGACACATGTTCGTTTGATTTGTAAGTGTCATGATTTTACCATTTTGGGGAAAATTGTCCTGTAATGATGTAGAAGCTGGTTAAACTTACTAATTATTTCATAATCTTGCTGCCAAAAACATTAGAGAAAAGCATAGGGCCATCCATGCTCGAAGCAAGGGCAATGTCAGGTAATATGTGGGAGGGAGGCTTATAGGATCATTTGAGAGACAGACTTAGGTGACTGTCCTTTGTGCTGTCGCAGGCTACCTCTGCTGTGGTTGTTGTTTACCTACCCTGCCCTTAGAAAAGAGGCTGCAAACACAAACGTTTTCGGGCACCAGTCAGATAATGAAAATAGCCAGACTTAAATTAATAAGGATTGGTAAGGACAACAGGAGAATGTGTTGTTTGCTGAGCTGGCCAGACCCAGTGACACACTCACAAGCCTGTCTTCTGTGAAGGCTGAGGAATCTGCTCCCCCAGTGCCTCAGGGATGCCTGCTTTTGGCACCTGGAATCACCTGAGCTCATGGGTCTGGCTCTTGTGGGAAGGTCTGGTCTGCACTGAAGCACAGCCAGTTCTCTGGAATGGAATTCCCTCACCCGCTCTCAGGAAGGACAATGCAGATGGGGCCAGAGGAGCAGAGTGACTTCATACCGAGGAGCGTGGCTCTGAATCCATCAGCTCGGCAGGAGGTACCATGAGCCACAAGCAGATGCCTCTTGCCTTGTCTGAGCCTCATTCCTCATCTGCAAATGGGGTAGTAGCTTCTCACGGCAGGGATGTTGTCACAATTAGCTGAGTGGTAAACCCCCACCCCGTCCACAGCATGGAGCTGGCACTTGAGGCACACTGGCTATTATTTAAAAATGGTGATCCACATGTTAGCTTTGGAATGAATTAGACTTAAAGAAGGACTGAATTGCAACACTTCTGGGCAAGCTGCTTGAGAGACAAGAGCTGCAACGAGGAAGAGAGGGCACGTGCGTTTTACCACTGTTCAAAATTCCATGAAGAAACCCTCCTCTCTCCCTCCTGTCCATAGGCTCCACAGAGGGAGACCAAGATTATGTCAGTTTCAATGTTTCCACTGACAGATCATTCTAGAGACTTTTCAGACTGGATGAGATGATGTGAAATGTGCTATTTCCCCAAACGGGAAGGGTAGAGGGGGCTGGTCCAGGTGGGCTCATGCAGTGACACAGTCATATCATCAAGGACACACAAAACTCCCCCTTCCTGCTCTCCCACCCCCAGAGCCCTGGCCTTTGCTGTCAGACTTCTCTGGGACAGTTTCAAGATTGCTACAGTAACTCCAGCCATTGTACCTTCACACAAATACACCCAGAGCCTGAAGAAAGGGTGTCCCCCCTTCTGTCCAGAGCAGCAGCATACCTTCCATCCATTCTCTCCTCTGACTTGCTCACAGAACCCTGATTTGTTCAAGGTGGTGCTATGCCCAAGGCAAAGATGGTCACCTCCCCAGACACCCTTGCTGCTGGGGGTGGCCAGATGGGTCCTATCCAGCCACGAGGCATCTGCAGAAGTCTCCAGGGTGGCTTACATGAAATCTATTGTTCTTGTGGCCTACTGAGACAGACCTGTCTGGCCTTCATCTGTTGCCTTAGCCACACACCTTCCCCCATTTGTCCTACCTGGAACCCAAGTAAGATGTCTGGCAGTACAGCTGCTATCTTGTGAGCATCAGAAATGGAAGCATGTGCCAGAGACAGCAGAGCAGGAGGAGGAAGGAGCCTGGGTCCCTGGTGGATGGCTTTGTGGAGCCAGTAAACCCACCCGGACCTCACCTGGCCACTGTAGTATGTTCTCTGTTCATGGAATCGACAAAAACATCTATGAGGCCAGCAAAGGCACAGAAAAGGAAGAGAAAACTGAGCAGATTCTGGAAGGATGTCTAACTCCAGGCTCATTCAGCAGAACTGGTTTTTTTCCTAAAATGCATGTTCAGACAAGATTCATGCAGGACTATGAATACACTCAAGTGGCGTTAATTACTTGCAAAGGAAACTGACAACAGAAAGCACATCCCAGGTGGTGGTGCTCCCGTGAACGTCCCGGCTCACCGTGGGTCTTCTCTGTGTGACAGTCACGGGTGTGTGTGCTGGGAGTATTCTTGCCTTTACCTCTTCACTCCTCTTTGGTGCTAAAGGGCTTTAGGATGAGAAAGTAAGCCCAGCTGTCTTCACTCCTGATTCTATGCTTTTCCATATTTCTGCCTAATATGGTCAAGGTTCGTTCTCCCCCTCTCCTTTCCCTTCTCATGTTAAGTGAGTGATAATAAAAAAGCAACGAAAGTGATCAAAAGAGAGTGTGGCCAAGAAAGAAAGAATCCCAGGGCTTGCAGGGCAGAAATGACTTCAATACAGCTGAAGTCCGTCTTTGATTTTACTTAACTTTTTTTTTTTGTCTTTCATGATTTTGGCAAAAGATGGAATGCAATCAAGGTTCTATTTGAGGCAGCTGTGTAAGCAATTCTCGTTTAACTGGAGACAATGAAAAATTAATCCAAGCCAGCGTAACTAAGTTTTCATAGAAACAATGAAACCCCTTGAATATTATCATCCTCAACAGATGTTTGCTGACTGTCCTGATTTGCTAAATTACCTGTCAGGCTTTAGTACTCTCTGCTCCGGCGGTATGGCGTCCGGGCTCTGTCTTGGTGTTGTCCAGCTAATAAAAAGCTGGTGGCACAAATGGAAAATGTAAATTGTGCTTTCTTTTTCCTACCCCCCACCTTCCCTCTACTCTTTGCTTCTTGGTTAGAAAAGCCTCCATCTTGTAAGTTTTATGTGCATTCTTTAGAAACATACACACACACACACACGTTTTCTTTTTTCCCCAGCTAAGAAGTCATTAGGGCTTTTAACATGTGTCTTTGTAAAAGAGGCAGGGTAGAAACCATATTTGGACCTGATATTTTCTGCAGAAAGGAGAACTCAAAGGAATAGGCGCCAAAACCCTTGACACCCTTGCCTGACCAGTAACATCACTGAGGGCTCCTCCTCTCCTCTCTGACCTTGGCACCCCTGTTGTCCTCTCATGCATCCTGCTCCAGCCACACTGCAGGTCCTCGGACACACCTGGCACAGTCCCCAATCCAGCTAGTCGCCCCCTCTGCCTGGGACAGCCCTCCCAGCAGAGCCAGGAGGTGGACACCTGGAATTCTTTCAGGCGCCAGACCTCACCTCCTGCAGGAGGACTTGGCTGACAAGTCACACTCAACCAGCATCTCCTCCCACGCTTGCCTCAGTATCCCTCACTGGACCCATCTTCTGACATATGGCATGTTTATCTGTCCCCTCTCCTCTCTGGACTGTAAGCCATGGCAGAGAAGTGTCTTAGTCTATTTAGTGTGCTCAGGCTTGGGACAATGAGTGGCTGGAGCAGACAAGCATCTCAATACACGCGTATTGTAAACAAGTGAGATGGCAGGTTGCAGTCTACTGCACAAAACCCATGGAAGTGATTTCTTTTGGGTTTCCCCTTCACTGTGTTTCCTCTGGGAAAATTGTTCCCATTGACAGAGAGATGGGCCCTTGGAGTTTCACAGCAGCTAATGAGCTATGGAGACGCATGTGTGGCCCACTCCTGGTGAGGGTCTGGAGCTTCTTGGCCTCCGTTTTGTGCATCTCCTCTCTTGCCTTGACCTTTATTTCCTTCGTGTCACATGATGAGAGGCTGGGAAGCCACGCTCTGAGCTAGACTCAGCCACCTATCAGCTGTGTAAACTTAGAGCTTCAAATCTCTGTGCTTAAGCTTCCTCATCTATAAACCAGAGGTGACAATGGTCATCGTGTCATAGAGATGCTGAGATGAAGTGTGTTTGTGAAAAGTATTCAGAATGATATCTGGTGCAGGGCAAGCATGGTATAAGCATTTGCTTTTATTATTTACTGGAAATTTGTTTTCACTCCCTGAATCAGATGGAGGAGTGTGAATCACCTCAAATCCTTTGTACAACAGGGTTTGAGCATAAATAACAAATGCTGGGGTGAAGCCAGCAAGAGAACACGTCCCTTGACCCACATATCTTGGCTTACCTTTTTTTCCCAGGTCTTGGCCTCTTCCTTCCCACTGGAGCCGCCAGACTTCCATGAACCATTAAACTAAAGGTCCTCATCACTAAGGGCTCCATGGAAAGCACCTGGCCTGTCATTGCAAGGGCACAGTGCTTCTCTCTAACTTCAGGATGACCCCACTAAGGGATGTTTTGGGAAGGAAATGAAGCAACTATGCTGTTGAGTAAATACATCCCAGGGTCACCTTGTCCCTCAGTTGCAGACCTCTCCTGAAGACATGTGGGAGGAGATGAAGGAAATGTCTTTCCCCACTGGCCCTGCCAAGGGATGGGCTGTGCAGTGGATGTCGGTATCCTTTAGGGTCCCTCCCAGCCCTGCCTTTAGGTCCATGTGGTCTTGATGGGGTCCAGTGGTGCAGCCCAACTCAATCTTAGCACATTGAAGTGCAGCGCACACACCAACATGCTCAGATGAGGGCCTGGGCGGCAGAGTGGACCTCAGGACTCACATGGCCACAGCGACGGAGCTTCTCTCTGTTCGGCTAGACTGGAACTTGGGAAGTCCTCAGATTGAAGCTGCTATGTGACCATGAGAAACATGAGCTTGACTCCAATGGAGGGAAGCAGAAATCAAGCATCTTAAAACAGAGGCGGCTATGTTCTGTTGGCATCATTTGAAGTCAAATAATCTGGTGTGGAATTCAAGTTCACTCTCAGCTTTCTAGTTCTCTCCCACCACCGCCTTCCCTCAATTCAGTTTGGTTTGGCTTTTCTTTCTCTTGTACTGAAAGAGCAGTTTTGGTAAAATACAGGTCTATGTGGACCGTTCCCCAAAGGAGGTGTTATTAACATTCTGACTTGGGGAAGGGGTCTTGGAAGATCAGTCAGGCTTGAGTGGCCCTGGGCGGATTTGGAATTGGGTCCAGATGTCTTCTGAAGGATCAGGGAGCTGGATTCCCTCTCCAGAATGACACATCCACTGGGACTATGCCCCTTTTTCTAGTAATTGTCCTGGCAACAGCACAATAAGAAAACTATATCCTTCACGTTTGCCAGGCACTATTATAAGCTCTTTGTTTAATTCTCAAAGCGACTGTAGGAGGTAGATGCTATTATTGTCATTCCCTCAATTACAGGTGAGGAAACCTAGACACAGAGAAATTCAGCAAATTGGCAAAGTTCAGCTAGTACAACTAAGTATTAAAATCAGAATGTGGAAATTTTATTTCTATGTCCAAGCTCTGAACCCTCATGCTATCCTACCTACATGATGTGGCAGTGTAGCTGGGAATATGGCCATTTATCTACCCATCACTCCTCTTACGGAAGATTCAACAGAGAAGTTAACCTTACATAGGGAGGGTGTCACTCTTCCATTCATCCCCGGAAATCACTTCACTGGATTCTTACATCAGCCTGCCCTGCTTTAGGCTGACGGACTAGCATTCTGGGCTGTCTCCCCCGTGGTGTGGTTGCAATCAATACAGGACCAAAAACATTTCAAAATTTCAAGTGATAGTTCAGCCAGCCACATACATTTAAATACAATGAGTAAAGAAACAATGTTTTCAAGCTCAAAAAGTCAATAGGCTCCTTAGGAAAGTCTCCCCCAGACAATGTGGGTTGTCAGAGATGTGCACACAAAATGTCCATCATTTCCTCTCTATTAGACCTCTGTTCTTACTCATACCATCTTCTGTAGCAGCCTTTTTAAATCTGAACACCTAGAAGGCAAGGAATCTGAAAGATTATAGAGGGCTGTGGATTTCTTTAAATCTTTTATCTGTTCAGGTTATATTACATCCTTGACTTCCATGCAGTTCTTAGGGTTGGTCAAATGATGGGCAAGGATACATATTCTGGGTTTTGCAGAGAGGAATCCCCAACAGTGGTGAGTTTCTTGGAAAGAATATAAGATACAAAAGTAAAGTATAATTTGCTCCCTTTTACCTGAGAGGTGGTTTTGAATTAACTAGCCCTAATGTCTTTGAATCTCAGTTTCTTCATCTGTAACATGAAGATAAAGACTGGCTCAATTCTCAAAGGTTTGCTGTGATGATCAAATTAAACACATCCATCAAAATGCTCTGGTGAATCATAAAGCTCCATTCGGACACAAGGCATTTTTATGCCTCACATTTACAAATCCTAATCACTATTATTTTTAATCCCAAGAATATTTATACGAGCAATCCTGGAGCATGCATTATCTATCTATTGCTCTGCAACAAATTAACCCCTGAACTTTATGGCTAAAAACAGCACACATTTATTATCTCAGAGTTTCTATAGGTCAAGGACCCTGGAAAGGCTGAGATGGGTCCTGTCCACAATGAGGCTGCATGGAGGTGTTGGGCAAGGCTGGGTTTTATTTACCTGAAGTGCAGCTGGGAGGGGGTCAGCTTCCAAGCTCACATGGTTGTTGGGAGGATTCGGGCTCCTACAGGGATGCTGGCTAGAAGCTATTCTCCATCCTTTGCCATGTGGGCTTTGCCAATAGGCAAGCCAACAAGACAATGAAGAGATTCTGAGAGCAAAACAAAAGCCCCAGTCTTTGCAACCAAATCATAGAAGTGACATCCCACCACTCTTGGTTAGTAAGACATCCCATAACATCAGTGAAAAGTACGCCACCAGTCTAGCCCACCCTGAAGAGGACAGGACTACATAAGGGCATGGACCAGGGAAGAGGGATCTTTGGTCGGAAGCTGCCTACCCAAATCCAAAACTTGGCGTTTCCTCATTAACACCAGCTCTCATTATGGGCCAGGCCAACTCATTGGCTCTCGAGGGCAATCCCATGAGGCAGGAAATACAACCTCCATTTCAGAGCAGGAAACTGAGGCTCAGAGAACTTCAGTATCTTCTTCAAAGTTGCACAGCAAATAAGCTTCAGAGATTATTTCAATTGTAGGTCCTTCTCTCTCAACCACTTTGCTCTACTTCTGTTGTTTTTCTGTAAGATGGGCTAATACCCATATCTCAGGTTATTGTAATAATCAGAGGTTATCAGGGGCTGAACCAGAATTTCTGCATAGAAGAAGCACTGGGGCAGCCACCAGCTGTGGCAAACAGATGGCACTGCTGGATGCAGGGCTGGCGTATGCTGCTTTGGCATGGCGGCACTGTTTTAACTTGAATTTAATGTTGGCCTGGAGGGCTGCTGGGATGGTGCAGCCATGCCTGAAGCCCTTCCTAATCTACTCCTTAGCAAGGCCCCTAAAAGTAACTACTATCAGGGCAATATTTAGTGAGCACTTACTAAGTAACAAGCTGTTCTAGGTTTTTACATATTAAATCGCGTTTCATCCCACAACAATCTGATGTCTCCCATTTTACAGACAAGACCTCAGACCTGAAGACTAGTTTTTCCAAGGCTGTACAGAGCCAGGATTCAGAGCTGGGGAGCACAGGACATGGTGCCAGGACACAGCAGTGGCTCTGCAAATAGGGTGTCTGGTTTTCAGAGGTGGCCAGCTGCCCTGTGCCCTCCTGGCTCCTGTTTGTGCATTTGGACCCGCTTATTCTGCCCTCTGCTGTGAGCTCTCTCCCTCCTGCCTGGGTGACCTCCCACCAGGCTGGGCTCCTGGCATAGCCAAGAAGCTGGCTCTGATGAGTGATCCCTGGTATTCCTCCCTCATGCCCCTCTTCCGGGTCCCCTGCCCCCACCCGGGCTTCCATTCCACCTTCATCTTCTGCATATTTCAAATCCCTACTTGTGTTAGAGAGCACAATCTGTCCCCTTCTTCTATTCTGCCCTTCTCGCTTGGCACGCAGCTAACTGGATGAAAGGGGATACTTCCCAGCTTCCCTTGCAGCCAGGTGTGGCCAGGTACCTATGTTCTGCCCCTGGGATGGGATGGAAGTGAAACGTGCTGTCTTTAAACAGGAGAGGCAGACTCTCCGATTCCGTGCTGTTCCCCCCACGGGCTGGAGTCTACACAGGTGATGAGCTGTCTTGGGTAGTGACCACAGCAATGTCTCCAGATGATGGAGCAACCAGCCAGAAGGAGTTTGGGCCCCTAACACCCTTGCAGACTGGAGCTGCCTCACCAACACAAACATTAACCAAAGGAGAAATCAACTTCCATCTTGCTGAGTCAGAGACTTTGTGGGGAGGCGGGGTGGTCTCTGTCACAGCAGCTGACCCTTTTATCGGAGCCAATCCATGCCTACATGGTGACCTCCACGGTCCCCAAACAGTGACTGGCCGTTGTCTGCCCTGCTGCAGAAATGGGAGGTGTGTTGGTCTCCAGCTGAAGAGCTGGTGAAGTATTAAGGTGACTTGCTTTTATCCTTAACTTAAGCTTCACTGCTTCCTCCCAAGGTGGAAAATTAAAGGCATGATGGATGAGGTGTCTTGCCATTTAGCTGGCCTAGTTTACACACCACTGGTGAGAAAGTACTGCTCTTGAGATGAAACAAGTAAGGAATAATAAGGACCACTTAGGGAGAATTAATGTGATGTGGAAAACGGCAAGAAAAAAGCGATTAGGTTACCCAGGAAAGGCATGGAGAACAGCCCACAGAACAGCCTGTCACTGTGCCTTTGAGACGCAAGGGAGGGTCTGGAGGACTGAGTTATTTAAAGTTATTAGAATTATCTCTCTGTTAAGGGACTGCCTCTTTTCCATAGTCTTTTTTTTTTTCCCCTCCAAGAAGTGTTGCTGTGTTTTTTCCTGAGCAAAAACCTCAAGTATTTTGACACCTTGGGAAGTTAGGCTGTCATTTCAAAATGCTTGGTTCCAGTTGGTATGGAAGGCGGTAGAGGAGACGGGGGTCTCTGGTCCTGGGGAGCCTTGTGCAAGAAGATAGTGGTGGGAAGGTAGATAACTGTCCTTGCTGGGCCTATGGTACCAGCCTGATTTGCTGCTTCTGTCTTCCTGGGCCCCATGCCACTCTAGAGCAGCCCAGGAGCTGCTGGGATGGATTGGGAGCAACATTCTAAAATCCCACACCATGATTCCCACACTGGGTGTTGGTCTGAGGCCACTCACTACCCCAGTCACTCACATGGAAAGAAAATATGAGGACAAAGGGCTTGTTGGCAGTGTGTGGGTGAGGGGACTGTCTCCGTGGAGGGAGACATGTCAGTGGCCATGCCCTTTACCAATGCCTGACCATGTGACTCAGCTGGCCCACTTATGGGGTGTGTTTCACAGGCACAACCACAAACATGCAAGATGGTGTTCTGGAAAAGTAATTCAAAGTAGCATTTCCAGGCCAAAAACCAAATAACCTGAAGGCCAGTTAATCTGGGGTTAGTTAAATGATGCTGTATGCCACAATACACAGATGCTTTTAAAAAAGCAGAATAAAGAACTTTATGTACTGATCTGGAAAAATGACAAAGTATATTGTTAGGTGAAAAAAAGCAACATTGCTTTAAGTTGAAGTAGGGGAGGAAATACCTGTGTGTGTGCACATTTATATGCATAAAATATAAGTGTATGATCAAGTACAAACTCTGATAGCCTTGGGGAAGGGAGTAGGGTAAGTGGAGGGCAGGGTGGATATTTGCATTCTGGCTGGTCTCCATTTTGAGTTTGGAACTGTGTGAATGTATTACCTATCCTTCCCATCACCCTAAAGATAAATTAAGAGTAAAAAATAATAAAAGCAGAAGGGGGAAATGTGCCTTAGTAAAGTGACAAATAAAACCAAGCCTTAGACCTTTGGGGCTGGCTTATAAACAGTCAAAGCAAGGGATATTCAGTCCACAGGCACTCACAGACTTCTGCTATTCCTCTGACATGTGTGCTGGTAAACGTGTGTGTCAGAGGAACACCCTTAGAGTTCAGGCTACCCTGAGGGCGGGAGCAACCTCAGAGCCAAGCGGCCACTGGAACGTCAACAGCAGGGGCAGTAGGGAAGGTGATCGGATAAGCTTCCGGTGGGATGTGGGCATAATGTCTGAGCCAGCAGGACACTGTGGCTTCATGATTGATGTGTGCCACCAGTGGGAAAGAGCACTGTGTCTCTGTCACAGTTTTCATGCGAGACAGCCTGGGCCCCGTGTAAAAATGCCAGGAGACCCTTAGAAAAGATTTGCTTGGTGATAAATACAGGAACCCACCCTAACATGGGCATGTGACTTGGACCAGCTCCTTTCATCCTCACAAGGACTCCACTGTGAGGTGCTATATTAGTTACCATGTCACTTTCAGACAAGATCCGGAGACTGACTCCTCACACTCAACCACACAGCTTCCAAGGAGAAGAGCTGAGAGGAGCGTCCCAGCTGCCTGGTGAGCCCTGTGGCACTCTATGGCTTTGGGGAGACTTGGGGCTGCAGGCGCTGCAAGAGCACAGCATTTATATTCAATACAGAGAAAAATGCACATTTCATTTTCAAAAAAGGGAAATAGTTTATTTGCCCTGCTGCTTGACATTTTCTTGTGAAGACCACTCACCTATAAGAGGACCTCAACCTGAACAAGCCCCTTGATTTAAAGGCGTTAGGCAGGAGGCACAAACCAGCCTCTCGTGGCAGCTCGGTGGTGGCCAGGAGGGCTCTGGCACAGAGCCTCCACGTGTGGCGGTGACGGTGCTGTCCCCAAGGCCCTGTGCTTGCACCTGGTTTGCTCTCTGAGGACAGGAATGGAGGGCCTGTTCGGGGGAACAGCGCCACCCATGCCTGCGGGGAGGAAGGAGCCTCTGTGGCATGATCCGCGGCACCACTCCGCAGCCCTCCCTTACAGCTAATTACCGGTCTAACAAGAGCTGGAGGGATTCATTAATGTGATACGGTAGTAAGTCATTTCAAGACAGATGCTGAGAGATATATTATTTTATGTATTTTCAGTTTGAACTGAGCACCACATGTCAGCCTGTGATGGAAGGAAGGAAATGGAACCTTTCATTCTGGTAATGGACTGAGGCTCGGACACATAAAACCAAGAAGTAGGCTTCTGGAGGGGATGTGGGGCTGGGAACTGGTGGAAGAGGACAGGCCCTTCTGTATCTCTTCAACCAGCACCCTCTTCCTTGTGATGGGAGATGTAGAAGGATCTAGAATCAGACAGGATCTAGAACAGGGCTAACCTCATGGCTTTGCCATGAGAGCTCTCTGAGGCTGGCATGTACTTTGAGCTCTCTGGGGTACCAGTGTTTTCATTATATACTGCTGTGCCATAAATCACTCTTGAAACTTAGGGGCATAAAACAATTCTTTTACCATCTCTGTGAATTCTAAAGGGCTTAGCTGGGTGGCTGGTAGACACCATGCTCAGGGCCTCCCCCTGTGGGCTCCACACATGGCACAGCAGGGTTTTCTCACCACATGGCAACCTCAGGGCAACAGGACTGGTGCTCAAAGTTCCAGAGCTGGCACACTCTTTGTCAGCCAGTCACTAACATCTACCTGGTGTCAAGGGGAGCTGACAAAGACCCCCTTCCCTGCATGGAGGAGCAGTGAGACCATATGAGCATGTGTGATGGAGACGCTAAGAATGTGCCCATTGTGGACATTTTTGGAAAGCACCACCTGTGCCCAGGGCCATCACCTGAACACCAGTTATGTTCATATCCACCGTGTAGAGTTTGGTGTGCACACTGTGGTCACCCATTGTGGGCTCTCCTGGGTGCCAGGCCCTCCCCATCAGGTTCCTTCTCTGTAGAAGTATGCTGGCTTGCTTTGGGGACACAGACTTCCTCCATTGCAGGGCTGATCATCCGGGGCTCTGTACTTTCAAATAGCACAAAGCACTGGAGGAACCTGATGTCTGTTTCTGATGCCACATCCGTGGTGCTTGCCAGAACCTGCCCTCCCCTATCCAGGAAAATCTCCTCTTTGCAGGCTCCTTCAAAGCCTCTTCTCCACCTGTTCTCCCAACCCAGATGTTCCAGCAAGTTCTCATGGGAGTGTTTAGTTTCTATTGATAACAGGAAGCACCAATAATCTCAAACCATGTTAGTGTCTATCCTTCACCACAGCAGAAGGTGGGAGGAAGGGAAGCTTTTACGGAGAGCAATGTGCACCACTAAGTCCTCCTGCCACAGATGTGGGTGCGAGTCCCCATTAGTTCAGGGTGGGCTGAGTGGAGACACTCTTGACTTCTTCTGGGGACCCCTGTGGGATGCATGCTTCTGGCAGGAATTGGAAGATGTGCACTCAGGGAAGTTTGCCTAACAGGTTTCACGGGCCATCTCCAAATGTTTCTTAAGGAGAAGATGGGGCAATTTCCTTCAGGGAAAAGCAGTCCATTCATTCTGGCAATGGACTGCAGGGTTTTCTCACCACCTTCTTCTTAAGAAGAAGTCTGGGCAATTTCCTTCAGGGAAAAGCAGACTATCTTAGCATAGCATTCCCCTAAGGTCTGCTGAAACTGTTTACACTAAGCAGCTATGAACATGTTCATCTTCCAGAATTCTCTGAAAACAAGCAGCTGAGTATAGTTATGAATATATGGTCTGTAGTTGAGGCTGCTTAAATGAATACTAATGGACATGTTATTCACCATTTTCCATGATTTTTGCTTTTTGCAAAGCTCTTCTTTTATTATCTGCCTGATTTACTTCTCTTCCCTGTGGTGTCCCTTAAGCATGGTGACTGACTAGGGGCTTGGGTGCTGTGGCAGTGGTTGCAGTTCCAGGGAGAAAAGAGAATTGGAGGGGTGTCATTTGGGGATCTAAGGAAGTGCATGAACCCAGAGAATCCTCCTGTCCACACCATCGCAGATACCAGCTCCTACTGCCACACCAGAGCGGAAGCTGTGCGCAAGGAGAGCAGAAAGGAGAGAAAACCATGCCAAGCAGCAGCCTGGTGGGGCTGACACTTCAGGAAACCCGAAGGTGAGAACAAGGAACCAGGGACAGACATGTGTTTCCATCTGCCAGGAACACAGGAGGGTCCATCTGCTTTGGAGGGATCATGAGGGGGAAATGAGGAGACCCTGAGTCTGTGAAGGGCTGGCATCACTTATAAGCCCCCTAAAAGAGGCCCGCAGGTAAAGTCCTGGCTATTTTGTTGTAGACTTTATACCTTGAAGATGCAGGTATGATTTCAACCAAAGTGGAATGTGTGACTGGCTCAAATTGGACACTTTTACACATGATTCACTTGCTGATGAACAATTTTCCTTTTGTTTGACCTGCACATTGATTTAAAAAATTTGACCAAATGTTTAAAAATTGGAAGATTTCGTGATAGTCTGGGTTTTCAGCTGCACTAGAAAAACCCAGCGGTTAGGCAACAAAGGGCCTGCATTCATTTGCAAGGTTAGGTTATGAGATACCGGGACCTCCGTTTGCTGATGTTCTCTTTCTCCCTCAATCTCCTCACCTGTTTGCTCTGATAGAGCTCCTGGCAAGCACCAAGTGATGGAGGCCCTCGGTCCACCAGTCCTCAGCTGGGCCCTGCCGACAGCCATATGAGCTTGGCAGGGGGTCCTTCTCTGGTTAAGCCTTCAGATGAAAGCACAGATGCTGGCTGACACCTTGTTTGTGGCTTAGTGTGAGGCCCTCAACAAGAGGACACATTTAAGATGTGCCTGAAGTCCTAACCCACAGAAACTACAAAATAACAATCATGTTGTTTTAAACTTTTAAGTGTTGGGGTAATCTGTGACATAGCAGTAGATAACAAATGCACTTGGCCTTTGCTCTACAGGCAGAGAGAAGCAAGCCCTCCCTCCCCAGCAGAATCCATACCTTCCATGTCACCTCCTTTGAGCTGTGGTCCCAGGGGCTCCACAGCTTTAGGTTCTGTGAAGACAGGGTCTGGTCTGACTCAGTGGGTATCTACCTGGACCAGAGCATAGCACCTCACGCTTAGGTAACCAACACCTGTGCTTTCTGAAGCTCTCAGTGAGGATGTGTGAGTAGGCAACACCCGTCAGTGTGTGCTGGTAAACAAGCTTTGCAAAAAAAGACAAAAAAAAGGTCCTGTTTGCCAATTTCTGTGGTGTAAATACTGCCACTGTATATTCAATTTCGATTTCAAGCTTCCAACAGTCACTGAATGAGGGGTTGGGAAGAGTCATGCACCATCCAGTGGGCTTTCCCAGGCCGGACTGGTATGCGTTCAGCACACACGACACCTTTCTTGCCACATCTAAGACCTTCTAAGACATCTCCTGAAGGAACCTGAGACTGCAGAGTGTGGCCAGGCCTCCACAGCCACCCAGCTGGTGACTAGCCCGACTCCAACTCACAGTGTGAAAAAATGAAAGGGGGGAAACACTAGTGCCGAACCATGGTTCCCTCTGCTGAAATCCCTGCCATACCTGACCGTAGAAATACACAGTTTACACTCTCAGCAAACACAATGGGACCCAACGCAGAGTTCCTAGAAGACTTAGAACAAATAAACGGCCCAGGGACCATTCGGAACTTGTTACTGTGAGGCTTACCTCCCTTGCTCAGAGACATCTTCTGACCCTGATGAGAACTATTTACAACCATACACTCACTGCCTCTTAATTAACATATTCCCTTTTATTTGTATAATCAACACTAATCTCATGGGTTAATTAGACTTTATGTGCATTTGATTCAGGAAATTTATGTTAGCCTCTGATCTCCTGCTTCTAGTAAGGGACCTGTGCACTGCATTTCTTTCTGGCCATTTTTTTTTTCACTTTTGGTTGAAACATTTGGACACCCAATCCTCACCCCAGAGATGTATGAACAATCCATCTTGGGGTGATGATGGGAAGGCTGGTGTTTGAACCAGTGAGCTGTTCAGGACACCAGATGTTTCTGCTGGCTGCACATTAAAGGAAGGACAAAGGAAAGGGTTTATAGATAAAAGAACTTGGTGTTTCTAAACAAAGTGGAGAACTTGCAGGATTTCTCTTGGCAGGCTTCTGGTATTGACTTAAGAAAACGTGTCTAGTAAATGGAACATTTCTTCCTTGAGTGTTAATCCCCTCAAAAAAACACACAGATCATATGTATCAAGAGTCCTAAAAATGATCAAACTTTTTGGTTCTCAGAAGCTACCTTTAAGGGAAGAGAAGTGGGCGAAGATTCATGTGGAGGTGGTTTACTGTTGCATTATCTACAAATAAAACTTGGACACAAATTAAATGTCCAAAAATGCAGGTTTATTTCTTTATATAATACTACATCTATATTGTGGAATATTATGAAGCCATTAAGATGTTTTTGAGGATAATTAATGGCAAGAGAGAGGTCTTCAATATAAATGAAAGAACCTTAAAAATCTGTATGTAGATTATGATACCAAATTTGTAAAATAAATAAACCTACTCCATATTTTCTATATGCAAGTATTACATGTGTAGAAAACCCCACGTTAGGAGTGGGTTACTCTTAGGAGGTAAGGATATGGATAAATTATTTCAGTTTCCTCCTCATATAATTGTGTTGTACAAATATTCTAAAATGAGTATGTGTTGTTAGATACACAGAAAACAATTACTTAAAATAATAATCCAGGATGTCCGTGTAGAATGTCACATAGCATGTTCTTATTTATTATTGCCACTGATTGTCACCTCCTGTCTAAATCCCTCCTCTCCAAATCTCCACGTGTTCAGCAACCTGCATCTTCAAGTCCCCTCGTTGTGTGTTTTTCTGGAGGCTCCATTACAAAGGTGTGATTGACGAAATCACTGGCCCCTGGCAACTGAACTCAGTCTCCAGCCCCTCTCCCCTCCCAGACCAGAGTTCAGGGACCAAGAGTCCCAACCCTCTAAGGCCATGGTTGGTTCCACTGGCAGCCAGCCCCCACCTTAGGTGACCTCAGGGCTTTCCAAGGATCAGCTCATTAACATGGCAAAAGACACCTTCCTTGCTCTTCCTTGCTCTCCCAGGGAATTCCAAGGGTTCTGGGAGCTCAGGGCTAGGAACTGGCTGAAGACCAAATACATATTCCTTATTACAATCACAACATCACGCCCTTTGGCAAAGGGTGAGCCAAATGCAGGAAAGCAGCCTCTGAAAATCTAGGGAGGACAGTGGGGAGATGACAGCCCCAGGGACAGGAGCCCAGGTGCAGAGAAGGCAGGACCTCCACGAAGCAGAGCAGGCCTCCCCACAAGCCCCTGCTCCAAAGCCAGGAGAGCGGACCTCGAACAGTGCCCTCCCTCCTGCCCTGCGCTAATGCACTTGTGATGGCTTCCAGATGTCAGGCGGCTTCAACAGCTCCACCAGGCAGCTTTAGGGTGAGTCTGTGGTGGGGCCAGCCTCCTAGGCCCTGGGTCATGGGAACACATGCAGCCTCTGCACAGGGAGGTGGCGCCTCTTACCTGTTGCGCGCGGTGGGCCCCAGGCGCTGGCACACCACGGTGGTGGTGGTGTGCCTCCCGCCGTACCCCACCTCCTGCTTGGCGTCCCACTGCCGGGGCTCACTGCTCTGTGTGCTCAGGATGTTCACGCCCTTCTTCACCTTGGCTCTGCAGGGATGGACATGGGTAAGAGAGAGCACAGGATTAATGGCCGGCCTTTCCAGATGTGCCCAAGACCCACGAAGCTGCAATCATTGGCTTCTTTTCCCATTTTCACTTTTTTCTTAGCCGGTGACACAGACAGGTCAAGAGCACCAGATGGTGGTAGTGCTGGGAGGGGTGGCCTGATGGGTTGGGCCTCTGCTCGCAGAGTTGAGAGCTGTGGAACTTGCTGTCCAGGTCCAAGGTGAGGGGAAGGGGTCCCTGGACATGCCCTAAGCTAAGAAGGAGCACAGTAGAGCGGCCAGGAGGAAAGTCAGCCTGCCTGGGCTGGTCATCCTCAGTGACCCCCTGCTGAGACACCCGTGGCTGTCACCACAGGACAGCAGGTGCCGTCATCTGGTGGATAGAAGCTGGAGATGTGGCTGAACCTACAACCATGCGCCAACAGCCCCACAGCATGGGCCGATCCAGCCCCAGGTATCAGCAGTCCCCAGGGTGGGAAACCCCAGCCCGCGCTGAAACCAGTTTCCGCACTTTGCAGCTGTGTGACTTTGGGGAAATGATGGCCTCCTCTGTCTCACTTCCCACCTATGAATGGATATGATAACAACCCCATTATAAAGCTGTTGTGATGACCAAGTGTATTAAAACATATAAAGAGAAGGGAATGGTGTGAGGCATATATTAGGCATATACTGAGCACTAAATAAATGTCAGCCATTGCTGTTATTACTCCAGGGAGGGCCCCGACCTGCTGCAAGGGACATGCCAGGCCTCCGGAGGGCACACACCGGCCAAGGGGCACTCAGTCAAGACCAAAGAAAGGAGAGTTGCGTACAGGTCTGCTGTTCAGGCCACGTCTCTGCATCTCTGAACCTGTTTACTCATCAGTAGATGACGATAGAAACAGCAGACTGAGCAAATAATACCTCTTGTCCTCTGTCCCCAGGTCCCCTGAAAGGAGAAGTCATGGCACCATTTTTACAGGTGAAGGCCCCAGGGATGGGAGGAGACGCAGTGGCTGCGGGCAGCTCTGAGGATTGGAAGCGGGTGTCCACATGGGGAGATGAGGGGCAGAACTTCCAGCTGAGGCTCAGCTGGCCTTGAAAGGGCCTGTAGAGCTCAGGCCATGGAGCCCTTGGCCTCGGGGATCGACGAGTGGGAGGGTGTGGGCACCGATATAAGGAGGACTCACTAGAAGTCTGCTCGTGGGGCAGCCCGATGACCACTGACCCACATACACTGAACGCTGACTTTCCTAGGCCTCTCTTCCTCAAGTTGGACCTTCACCCTCCAGGAAAAACACCGGATTCTCGAGAAATCAGCCCTGACACCAGGGCTGCTCCAAACAGTCAGCCAGATGGCCGTCCAGTGAAGCTTGTAGTCAGCACGTCCCACCCCCGGGCTCAGAATTTCTAATGGCTTTTTAGGCCTCAGTCTTTCCTATGAGCAAACAAAAATTGCTAGACACTGAGAAAAGTCTCTATATGATAGAGAGACCAAAAGAGGAAAAAAGAAAAAGCAATCTGTAGGAAATAGAGCTGATGTAAGAAAGATCATAATTTAAAAAGCCATAAACTCATCCACATTCACAGATAGATACTGCAATCATGAAGAAAAAAAAGGAACACCTAGAAGGAGAAAAAATGAGCCCTTGGAAATTAAAAATATTACAGAAATGGAAAGCCAGTAGAATGGCTGATGGATACAGTTGATGAATTTATCCTAGGAAGAAAAAAGCAAAGAAATGGAAGACAGGAGAAAAGATACACTAAGAAGATTCCTTTGAGGGTCAAGATCTGAACAGAAACAAAAACACAGAGAAAAGGGAGACTCTGTGGAATGTGCAATGGAATAATTCAAGAAATTCAAAAGATTCAAGAAATATCCCCAAATTAAACGCCATGAGTTTTCCGGTTGGATGGGCCCCCTGGGTGATGAGCAATGGGACTGAGATAGAGCCACACCCAGGCACAGGATCGCAATGCGTCAGGGCACTGGGTCAAAGACCTGAGTTCTGCAGTCCTCCAGTGAGAAGAAGGGACGAGGGGTCAGAGTAGATGCAGATTCAGAACAGCTGCTCTGGGAACCTGGGTATAATGACAGATACCTCCAAAACTCAAAGGGGAAATGATTTTCACCATGGCATTCCACAGTCAGCCAAAACATGGGGAACATATTTCCAGATATGCAGGTTCTCCAAAAGTTACCTTCCACATCCTTGCTCAGAAAACCACTTGAAGCTGTCCTTGTTCAGGGGGTGAGTCTGAAAAGGAGTCCTGAGATACAGGAACAGAAAACCCCACACTCCCCCCAGAGGTGAAGGGGAGGGTCACAGTGGAGAGAGGTCCTGGGGCACAGCTGGGCACCAGCGTGGAGGGGATTCTGGTAACGGTGTCTTCAGGAAACTGAACTTTTCCTGCTAAATTTGATGGGAATGAATGTTCTGAGAGGAGATTGAGATAATCAGCAAAGAATTGGAGATAAGAAGAAGAACAAAATACACAGAAATTGAAGAAAAGGAATAAAACCAAATCAGCTTTTAATTCTGAAGATAAGAGATGATGCAGAAAGGGAAAAGTATTCATAGCTTAATACATGGTTTTACTGTAGTAAGTACACTTCCTTATGACATTTTAAGCATTGAATATGAATCTAGACAAAAAAGGATTATTATATTGCAAGGATAGAGCTGGCAAAGACTGTCCTTATGTGGAATAGAAAAGAGAGATACATCCTACCTGTCATTGTGGGGAATTTGTAGATATTGCCCTAAAACTCAAAGAAAGGAAAAGGTATCAATCTATCAGTTGGTAATTAGGACATAAATGCCAGGCCAGGTAAAAATGTTGCCTCTGTGCAGGCATAAAGGCAGTGAATGGGAATTGAGCCTCCATTTTATTTTAAATAGCTTTTAATTTTGACTTAGTTTGATAGACTATCTCAGCCCTGGTCTCTATTACCAGTCTTGTCTGTCTGTGAATGTTAAATGACCAATGATGCAGAACCATTTGACTCCTTAAATTATTGTGAAATTGCAGTTTATGCAGTAACAGCTGAAAAAAATCCCAGGTGCAGATGATCCTTGTATAAAAAGGGTAGAAGTAGCTGAGCAAATGCCACCACCAGGTGGTCACCATGAGGGAACCAAGGGGCTGAGGAGTGCTAACCACACCTCCACTTCTCAAACTTGGGGTATCCCAATTAGCATCAACCTCTAGAGCAGCGAGAGCACAGCAGTGGCAACCAGCACTTTTTCTTTAGAAACTTCTTCCAAGTTTAATGTTAAAAAGATTTGCTGAAGACACTTGTCACCTTGGCCACAAGGACCCCAGATGCACCTGAGGGACAAAGATTAAAGACACATTAGACCATCTGTCCCCTCACAGCAGGGACACCCCTTGCCTTTACTGCCCATAATAAACGCCTCCTGAAAAGTGACTTTGCTTGAAGTTGTTTTTGTTGCATTTGGATTTTGCTCAAGACTCTGGGTTTCAGTGAAGCTACAAATTGTTCTTTCCACTGAACAGTTCTTGAAAACTGGAGGATTCTCGTTGACAGGCGCAGCGGCTGGTTTATCTCCGTGTGGGGTGGGAGAATGAGCCACGGAGCTTGGAGACAGGCTTGAGTTTAAAAGGCCCATTTTCTTAATTAGGTGTTTTCTTTGGTGAGATCAACAGGTGTCCTGTCCACTTCTAGGAATTAGCTGTTACTGGAATTTGGGTCCTGGATGTCAGTGTCCTAATGTGCTGGTCTTAGGATGCTGGTGTCCAGGGCAGGGGCCAGAGGTGGGGGCTGCACCATCTCAGCATCCCCATGTTGAGAGGTGCACTGGCCTGGGCCCAGGAAACTGCTTCCAGCCCTGCTCTGCCTGTGATGGGATCTGTGACCTTGGCAGTTCACTCACTTGACCTCTGTTCTTTTACATCATCTGTCACTAGGGGGTGGCCTTATTCAGTGGCCCCAGCTTGCAGGACTGCTCTTGCTGGTATCAGGGAGATGATTTTGGATTCTCAGAGACAGTGCCACACGAGGCCACGCTGTCACTTCCACTGATCAGGTGGGCAGGGCCAATGGCTGTTCCCAGAAGCACTGTGCTGGGTGCTGTGCAGTATCCACATGGGACTCAGGCGAGGGCCTGCCCTGTGGTGCCTCTGAGCCGGGCTGGGTGCTCCGGAGCTGGCTCAGGCCACCTTCACAGCACACCTAGAGTCAATGCTACTATCCAGTTGTTCAGTGATTAAAACCCCCAAATACTCCTCCTCTTTTCAAAATGTGCTTGACTCAGGTGTAATGCAGGGTGATTAAGTGTTCCTTAAAGAAAATCAATGCTCAGTACAAATTCTGAAGATGGGAGGCCTAATTTCTATCCTCCAAGCCATCCATCTCAGGGTCAGCTATAATCTCCATGCCACATGCTCTCTCTAGAAGCTCCTCCAAGCCACAAGCTTCTAGAAGCTACTGAGAAGGCTGTGGCTAGAATGTGTGAGCATCTGTGCGCCTGCAGGAGGGGTGTGCGAGGGGGCTGGGTCCTACTTGTTCTCTAGTCCTGTAAGGCCGACTCTGCAGAGAGGACACATATGATCCTCAGAGTATGTGAAAATGGAAAAATGTAGAATTAGCTGCTATTATAATAGAATTAGTTACTATTATGGGTTCCACAACTGTACTTCTCTCCACAAACTCCCAGTACTTGAGAAAGTGGTCTTTCGTGGAGTCAGGGTCTTTACAGAGGTAATGAGGTTGAGGCGAGGTTATTACAGGCTCTAATCCAATGTGACTGGTGTCCTTACGTTCCTATAAGAAGGGGAAATTTGCAGACAGACACTATATGGGGAGCAGGCCCTCAGAACCCTCGGAAGGAGCCACGCCCACACACACCTGGACTTTGGGCTGCCAGCCTCCAGACCCTGAGGGAGTGTGTCCGTGGTTCAAGCCACCCCATCTGTGGCACTTGGCTTGCGGCTGCCCTGGCAGACAAATACGGTGGCCAACGTTAAAATAAAATCAAAACCTTCCACATAAAACTCAGGGTTTCTGCTTTTGAGCCCTTGTGATGTGCCCAGGTCCTAAAGCGGGGAGCTATGTGGATGGCCTGGTCTGGTCACACAAGCTCTTTAAAGGCAGTTTTCCCGGACCCACTGCAGACAGGGATATCAGCCTCCAGGCAGGACAAGGGTGCCCCCTGCTGGTGCTGGCCTTGAAGATGGAGGGGCCAGGAGCCAGGGAATGGGGATGGCCTTCAGGAGACAACTGCGGCCCCTCCCTGATGGCCAGCAGGGAGACAGGGCCCCAGTCCTACTACCACGGGAAACGGGTTCACCCGCAACCTGAGTGATCATGGAAGCAGGGTCGTCCCCAGATCCTTCAGACAGGAACCCAGCCTGGCTGACAACATGATTTCAGCCTTGAGACCCTAGCCCAGAATTCAGCTGAGCCAACCAAGACTTTTGACCACAGCCCTGTGAATAAAGCATGATCTTTTAAGCTGCTGAATGTGCAGTAACGTACACAGCCTGGAGAACGCTTACAGGGCCAGCGCTGCAGGAGCAGCAGCAAGCCCGGTGGGGCTGGGTGGACATTATGGGAACAGAAGCCCTGAGCTATGCCTCCGGTGGCATCCCAAACGGGACAGGAAGCAGGTCTGCATGGTGCCCACGTGGACTCCACCAGCTGGCTTCACTGCAGCTCCAGGTCTCCTCCTGCTGTCCTCATTCACGGACATGGAGGCTTCTCAGTTTAGGTTTGACTGGTATTTTGGGACAGACACTGTTTTGCTGCAGGGGGTTTGTTCTGTGAATTGCAGGATGCTTAGCTGCTTTGACTCAGGAGATGCCAAAAGCATCCGTCCCCGTCCCCAGACGTGACAACTCCAGGTATTGCCGAATGTCTTCTGAGAACCGGAGCTTTGTTGGATCCCTCTTGGCACGGAGCACACGATGGACCAAGTCACCCAACTTCCACCCAGGAAGCCAGTTTGTCCTCTAGGTTGGAGTAGGTGCCTCACTGCTGGCACCTCCCATTCCTTCTGTCCTTGAAGGCCTCCAACAAAGAGGCAGACTTTGGGGGCCAGCCACTCTGCCATAGGGGGACACCTACATCTATGAGTTGTGGCCTCTATAACTGGCACCCCCAAACTGTCCTCAGCAACATGCTTGGAGTACAGGCTGGACAATGAGGATAATGCAGCCCAGAGAATGGCTGCCTCAAGCAGAGCACAGGAGGTGTACCCATCTCTGGGTGCTGCAGAATAAAGGGGGTCACCTGCACTTGGTGTCTGCAGACTCCCCAGAAGGATTGAATGGATGGAGAGGAAGACCAGAGCACCTTCTAGGTGATAAAGGTCTATCAACAAGTGTCCCACCTCATGTCGCGGTCTCTGATATGTCTCCCCAAGAGGCCAGCCACACCGTGGCAAGAAGACGCCTGAAACAAACTTGGTGCTGCTGCTAGAATGTCATCAGGTAGGAATGGTGACCCTAGGCCCCTGGGCTGGCGGGAGGCTAGTACCTGTGAAATTCTCACTTGGGCTTCCCCAAACCCGCCCAACTGTTGACACATATTATACACATTCTGTAATACCATTTCTAAAATATTTTTCTCTAAACGAGCTACCTCCCTGTTGTTCATGAATCTCATAAAGTAACATCTCTTGCTGTTAGCATATGTATCACACTTGGAGGGCACCAACACATGTGTAATTTTAAACACAGAGTTTTCCTTCATAAATGCAGCTTTAATACACAATCTTTCAAAATCTGGAGGGAAAGGAAATCAAAAAGGTCCTGTGTAATATGAATATTGAAAATGTGTGTCCCACCAGTGACTTCCTGACCTGGGACAGGTGAGCTTCTGGGGGACAGTGGCCTTTTCCAGGCTGGGACCCAGTTCCTGCCCACCATGGCACCCCACTTTAGTCATTCCTAGATCACCTGTCAGAGTGGACTTTCTGCCAATGCCTATGGGAGAAGAGACCCCAGGAAGTGAGGCACAGGCTGGATCCAATGATGAAAAAATGTCCAATGGTTACCCCCACAGTTTCCTAAAATAAGTTGTGTGTTTGCACATATATGTGCATGTGTGTGTGTGCATTAGCTTGTGTGCCTGTGAAAAGCTTTCCATTGTCTCCACTGCACTTTAGTAAAAAGCTGTGTTTCTGCATGTGTGTGCGTGCATGAATGTGTGGGTCTGTGTATATGTGCACGTGCATGTGAGTGCACACGTGTGGGTGCATGGGCATGCATGTGCTTGTGAGCATGAATGTGTAGGTGCATACATACATACACATGCAAATGCTCCAACTGTCATCACTGCAGTTTCCGAAAAGACGTATGTGCACCTGTGTGCATGTGTGTGTAGCCACTGAAAGTCAGCCCTTTCCCGTGTACAGAACTCCTTGCCCCTGCCTGACTAAGATCTACAGCCACAACCAGTCCATCTGGAACAAATGGCCCTCACCTCTCTCAGGTCAGCCGTGGAAATGGCCATAGTAAAATATTTTCACTTGGGAATCTTGGTTTCATCTTCTGTTTGGCATATCAAACACTGACCCCTTTTGGCCATTACCTTTTTGCTGCCTCAAATTTGCCTTTGATCTTGGGTACTAATGAAATTTCTTTATCAGCAACTCATCGAATGTTTGAAGCCAAGTACAGCGTGCAGAGAACCCTGGGGCTTCTTAAGCACTGTGTTGCTCCAAGCTCTGTTATTTCTCTTCTCTGTTCTCCTGCTCCCAGGAAATGTGCTAACCTTTCTATTGCAAACTTTGGCACAAGGGATATTCATTCCTGATAAACACCAAGTTCTGCTTTCTAGGTTTGTTCCTAAAAACTCCCAATCCCACCGCCCCACAACTACTATTCTCTTCTTGCTTTGAAATATCTACTCGATCAACATAAACCAGTGGTATGCTGGCTGTTAAATTTTCAAGAATTTTGCAAGCTGGTTGTTAAAGTCAGTAATTCTTCAAACTAATTTCCTGAAAGTAACTATATCTCTAAGTGTCTCCAGATATTGTTTTGCTGGTTTGTTCCCACCAGAATCCTGATGAGACCAGCACATAGTACTGGCTGCTGTGCTAAAGTCTCTCTGATTTTTATTGCATCATGTGCCATGTCCACACGAGGTCCAGCTATATCTGGAATGAGCAGAGCTGTGGTAGACCAGCACTCCCAGGGCCAGATGAGATGGTATGTACCTGCTGGGAACAATGGTCAGGCACCAGTTTACAAAGGCTGTGAGAAGATGTGTAATTCTGGAGACATCAAAATTCAAGGGATCCTTTCACTTTGAAGCAAGAAGCTTTGTGGAGTCATGGAGTTTAAGGCAATGCTTCATGAAGCAGGGATCTATCCTTCTATTCCTGCATGCAAAGGTCCTATATGGTGTGCACCAATGGAGTCTAGTCCGCCCTGCCCTAAACTTTTGCCCCAGACATCACTGAACTATGCTCCCAGGTAGTGGGTCTCAACCACTCCCAGGGGACACGTGACAAAGTCTGGCAATGTTTGTGGGCATCACAACCAGGAGACGAAGGTACAGCTTTATCTAGTCTGTAGGGGCTGAATGGTGCCAAGGATCCTGCAATACACAGGACAGCCCCACAGCAAATGATTATGTGACCCCAACTCTCCACAGGGAGGCATGGAGACACCCCACTCTAAGGCAGGCACCCAGCCCACCTGAATGAGTCCGGCACATGGAAGGTGCCACAGCCGAATTACCAGAATCCCCCAAAATTTGTTGCTCTGAGATTATTGTGCTGTGATCCTACTTGTGCAGACATTAAGACCTTTTATGATCTTACCTTACCTGTTTCAGAAAGTATGCTGGCATAGTGCTAATTTAATTAGGGGAGAATAACCCACTGGGAGCATAGCTCATGCTGCAGCCCAGGTGCAATTCACTGCAGGGACCATGATGAGGACACAGAATTCTGATGGTGAGACTCCCCTGGCTGTGTCTGAATGCCCCCAACAGAAAACAAACCAATCCTTTCTGTGCCTTTATTTCCTGGAGTCTGTGGAGGTAGGGAAATTGCCATGGAGTTGGTGCTCTGCTGTGTCTGTAAGAAGATCCCACCACAAACAACTAACAGTTGTTATTAAAATTTCTGCAATCAGCCAGGTTCTTTGCTGAGTGTTTTCCATGTGTTACCTAACCAACAGAACAAAACAGAATATCACCTTGACATGTCACCAGAGAAATGAAAATTAAAATAACAGTAAGGTATCACTACACCCCCATCAGAATGGCCACAACACAGAACACTGACAGCGCCGAATGCTGGCAAGGATGTGCAGTATCAGGAGCTCTCCTTTGCTGCTGGTGAGAATGCAAAATGGTGCAGCTGCTTTGGAAGACTGTTTAGTGGTTTCTTACAAAACTAAATGTACTCTTACCATGAGATCCAGCAAACACACTATTTACCCAAAGGACTTTCAACTTACGTCCACACAAAGACCTGCACACAGATGTTTACAGCAGCTGTATTCATAATCACCCAAACTTGGAAGCACCCTAAGATGTCCTTCAGTAACAGAATGGACAAATTAACTGGTGCATCCAGACAATGGTATATTATTCAAGGCTATGAAAAAATGAGCTATCCAGCCATGAAAAGACATGGAGGAACCTTAAGTGCATATTTCTAAATGAAAGAAGCCATCTGAAAAGGCTTCATCCTGTATGATTCCAACTATATGACATCCTGGAAAAGGCAAAACTATGGAGATAATAAAAGATCAGGGCTTGCCAGGGAAAGAGGCACGGACGTGGAGCACAGGGGGTTTGTAGGTCAGTGAACCTACTCTGCAGGATACACCAATGGTGGATACAAGTCATCATGTACCTGTCCAAACCCCTAGAAGGCACACCACCAAGAATAAGCCCTAGTGAGAACTATGGACTCCGGGTGACGGCATGTCCATGCAGGTTCTTCAGCTGTGACAAATGTACCATCTGGTGGGGTCGGTGATGATGGGGGAGGCTGTGCTAATGTCAGGTAGGGGCACATGGGAAATCTTTCTACCTTCCTCTCAATTTTGTTGCAAACCTAAAACTGCTCTCAAAAATTAAACTCTTAAAAAAGCAATAAAGACTTCCTCCTAGCAAGTCTAATGAAGAGGTTCCATTACTAGATTCCTTCTGTGAAACAGGTGAGATAAAAAAGGTACAGAACAGCAAGAAAACAAGCTCAAGATCATGTGGGTGCCCAGTGGCAGGTTGGGGGTGGATCCACGCAGCCTGACTCTGGAGTTACAGTGGCCAGTGTGCCTACCTCCCCAGCAAAGGGATTGGGGATCCATCATAGGCTGCAGGCTTGGAAACACTGCCCCTGGTGCCATACTGTTCCCACTGTGGTAGGGAATATCATCTGGGGCAACACTCACACACACACAGACCCCACTCCTAACCTGACAGGCGACTGCATTACTCTTTAGTCAGGACCCACTGGTGTGAAAGCATGTACTGATAATAAACCTCTGAAGGGCAAAAGAGCCCATCCGTCCATTCTAGTAGGTCCCTGGTAAACTCCTTGTAGGGGTTGGCAGCTCCTTGACCAGCCAGGAAGACACTACAGGAGGAAGGTGGTTTTGGCACAGCTGACCCATCAATATTTGATGAGGCTGACCTACTAGCGAGCCCCTCAAAGAGCCCTGAGCCTCCACAGGACTGCCTTCCCAGTAAGGAGGTGCACACTCTGTCCTGATAACCCCGTAAGGCTAGACAGTGACGCTGAGCACCGACTCAGGTGGGAGGCAGCACCACATTGCAGCCGCTTTCATGACCAGCCAGGACCCCAGGAATTCATCTTTCTTTTGTTCTTATGTTGGGGTGTAATTCAGGATGCAGTGACCAACAACTGTTGCTTTCTGATCTTTCATGAATTTTCCCAAATTCCTTGCCTGGCCACAGCAGAGGTTCTTGGAGGGTGACCAAGAGCAACTTCCAAAGGGGACATGAGATTCCCAGCAATCAGGCAGTGTGCTGTGGTACCCAAAGCACATCCTTGGGCCCACTGCCTGGGTGCAAATCCTGTCTCTACCACCTTCTACACACTTTCTACTCTTGTTCCTTCATTCAAGGCCCTGCAGGGTCTGCCTCCCCACGTTCTCCCACCCACTGCCCCTATGACCTGATTTTTGCAGCCCTTGCTCCTGCCAATCCAGCCATGCTCAGCTGCTGGTGCTCCTGCCTCCGAGCCTTTTTCTAACTGTTCCTTCCTCTTGCATGCTCTTCCCTCAGATCTACATGCCTGATGTCCTCAACTCCCCTTTACCCAAATCTCACCGTTGACTGGTCTTTATAGAATGGGATCTGCTCTATCTTCTCTCTCCCTTATCCCACTTGAGTTTTCTCCATAGCCTTTATCACTACCTAACTATGTAATCATTTATTTTTTGTTGATGCATCTCCTCCACCTGAATGCAAACATCTTCAGAGCAAGGACTTCGCTCCTTTGGTCACTGCAGTGTTTCTGGGGTCTAGGAGAATGTGTGGGACATGAAAGGCATGCAAAGATATTTAATGAATAATTTTAATATTTAGTTCTCGAGTGATTGCCCTCGAACTGACACTGCACTTGGTTTCTGAAATAGAGATAAGGCCCCAAGTCACACTGGCAGACAGCTCATCTGTGACATTCAGCATTTTGGTGGTGTGTGTTTTCTGCTCTCAGTGCAGTAGCTTTTGGAGGTTGGCACAAGGAAACCTGCCATCTTGGCTTTGAGCTCTAAGGAGGCAAGACTGTAGTTACATGGTTCCCCTGCCACAAAGACAAACACAGGCCTTTGTGATGGGTGACACTTCATGTGCCATCGGCGGCCAATGACCCTGTTGGCTCAGACATCCTGTTTCTTCAGGAGGCCTTCACAGGTCTCTGTGGTAGTGGCTTGGCTCATCCATTGTCAGCTGCCTCTCAGGAACCTGAGGCACTGAGAAGTCACGTGCAGCTAGAAAGGGGCAAGGCTGATGCGCTCCAGAATCTGCATCCTTAACTCTTGCACTGCAAGAAATTGCATGTCTCTTGGGAGGGCATGTACAAAATTGGGATCATTCATTGAATGTCATTGACAGACAGCAAATCTGAACACTGAATATTATTGATTAGTAATGCTTTGGGCTGCAAAAATGTAGTGTAAAGAATGCTAAAGAAGGAAAAAAAGAATTGTCTCAAAGACCGGGGCCATTGGAGGCTGCTGCTGTGGGTCGGTGTCTCCATGATCGCTTGGATTTTCTCATTGTTTCCAGATAGTTGCCATAGGTCTTAGAAGCATGGTTTCACTCCCATCACAACCAGGGGAAGAAAACGATCTAGCATCACGAATAATGGCAACAGGCTTTGGCGTCAAAGGACCTTGTCCCTGGAACACCAGAGGATTCTCTTTATAACTCAGAGACAGAAGACAACCAAGGCTGGAATGGGAGTGGGAAAGGGACTATCTGGCCAGGGTCAGGGGCTGGTCATGAGCCATTCTCTCAGGCTGTGGGACAACCTACCTTCCGGGGGCCAGGGCACCTTCCCCTGCAATCTGAACAACCCCAGACGTGGATTAGCAGTAAGGTGGGGAAGAGGGCTGTGACACCTATCTGTCCCCTCAAACATCTGTATCTCCCGTGCCTGAGGGGCTCCTTCCAGATCAAGCTTCGGCAATTGCTAAGGTGGCCAAACAGAAGGGACGCAGGTCTTCTGTTCTTCCCTCGAGAAAGGGCTCGCCCACATTGACAGGGCTCTCCGGGTGAAGGGGGATAAGAAGGCTTTCAAGGAAGTTGTGACAAAGGGCGTTTCTTGTCTGGGTGAGCAGGGCGGCTGCATTCACAACCTAAGCCCATATGGTTACAGAGCATTGACATGCTACCTGGAGGGAATCCTATTGTTCCCACATGTCCCTTTCTGTGAGAAAAAGAAAAGAAAATGAGAGCAGGGAAGCCCATCCACCCCAAAACCTTCTTCGGAAGGACGTTCCAACCTGAAACTTCACCACAAAGCATTAAATATTCCTTAGAGCAGAATTTTAATGCATGGGCTTGCTTTTTCCCAATCCACAAATTACTGTTTGTGGCTTCCTTTTGGATGAATTCTGCCCTGGAGTATCTTCCAGGGATACAATTATATTCTTGGTTGCAAAAAAGATGAATGACAAAAGAAAGAAATATTATCCAGGGCCATAAATGACATCCTATCCACGAGCGAAATAGGGCTGAAGCCAGCAGAAGGGCTCTCTGCAGAGAAGCCACATGCACATAAGGGATCACTCTCATGGTTCATAGACATCATGTGGCAGCTCTTGTGGCTCAAAGACATCACGTGGTAACTCTAAAGTCCCAGAGAGACTCTTTCTGCACTGCTGATCTTTTGAACAGGAGCTCACATGGTGTAAAGCTATACAGCAACTGGAATTGTGCTCTATACATTTCCCAGTGTTTTCTGAAAGGTCCCTCACATCAAGCATACAGGTGACCAGGGCTATATCACACGCTTCTCCCTCCACAACAACATAATTTGCCTTACTACACAGGATCCACTCTATGTCATTCTGGTGAAGCTAGACTTGCATCCTCTCCAACTACCACATCCCCCGGCCATGGCGATTGGTCATGACTCAACCTCGGCCAGAGTTCTTTACAGATTTTCCCATGTAGTAACAGGAAAGAATGACCCTTTTAAAGGGTCATTAAACTGGGAAGTTGTGAGTCTGAAGCTCTTGTGGCCTCTGGTCTACCTTGTTTCCACTATTCCTGAGAAATAGCAGAGAGCCAGCACCTTGATGACACCATTCCAAACCCTGGGTCCAGCTCTGCTTGAATCTGACATTACCCCCAGACGTGTCAGCTAGGAAAGTGAATCAATTTCCTTTTTAAGAAAAAACTGTGGTAAAATATATGTAATGTCTAATTGAGGATCTTAACTATTTTAGGTATACAGTTGAGTGGCAGTAAATATATTTACATTGTTGTACAATCATCCCCACCAACCATCTCCAGAATTTCTCCATCATCCTGAACTGATATTTTGTACCCATTAAACATCAACTCCCCGCCTCCATCCCCAGCCCCTGGCACCCATCATTCTACTTTATAGCTCTTTGAATTTGACTCCTCTTGAGTATGTCTTATAGGTGGAATCTATAGTATTACTGGATCTGTCCTTTTGTGACTGGCTTATTTCACTGAGCATCATGTCCTCAAGGTTCACTCATGTTGCAGCAGGTGTCAGAATGTCCTTCCTTTTTATGCTGAGTAATATTCTATTATATGCATAGACCACATTCTGTTTATTCATCCATTGATAGACAATGGGCTGCTCCCACCTTTTGGCTATTGTGAATAGGGCTTCTGTGAATATTTGTGTACAATATTTCTTTGAGTTCCTGCTTTCAATTATTTTGTATATATGCTCAGTAGAATTACTGGATCATTCAATTTCCTTTTGTTTTTGCTGAAGAGGGTGAGTTGGAATTCTGTTACCTGCAGTCAAGAGCACCCTATTTGGTGTCAGCGATGCCTCTAACACCCATGCTTGCCTTCAACCGCATTTCAGTAATTATTTTGCATAGACATGAAACAAGTCAAACATTGTTCAATGTTTCTTAAACAGAAGTGCATTTCTAAAACTTTGGGAACTATTCTGACTGTTGTGTTTTCCAATGAAATCAGGAGCAATGTATCACCAGATAAATGTGGCAAAACACAACCAGGACAGTCATTTGTGCTTCCAGGCCCCAAAATGAATGAATGATGCAACCTCAGGGCCTTTGCATTTGCTATCCTTCTTCCCAGAATATTTCTCACTTACATTTTGGGGGGCTTGGCTTATTCTGATCATTTGACTCTTAGAGAGAGTATCCCTGTTGAGGCTGCCTTCATTAGACCTGCCCTTCACTTTCTAACACGATGCCCTATTTTAGCTTCCTCGCAGCACAAATTACCAACTGCAGGGTCTTATTTGTGGTTTTTCTACAGTGTGTCTTCCCAGTTGAATATAAGGACCAGGAGGACAGGAACCTTGTCTGTCTGGTTCATGGCTGTATCTCCCCAGTTAAAATAGGCATTCCATAGATACTTGTAGAAGGTGTGAGTGGACAGTCATTGAATGTTGTGGGTCCTGTAGTAATCACTGTGCTAAACGTGGCCCATAAATGGCTGAATTCCCCATGACCAGCATACCCCGTAGCTCTCAGATTGGGGAAGGGAGCAGAGGTTGCTGTGTGGATGAGTGTCACAGATGCGTGAGGCAGGGTGGGTGTCATGCATAGGGTACCCCTACCGCACTCAGTGGTCCTCAGTGGGTGGCCCAAGACCTCTAGGGCTCTCCAAACCCTTTAGAATGTGCCTAGATTCACCCTTCTCCCACTACATGTCTCCATGCAGCCAGGTGTCCTTCATGTACCTCACCATACATCCTATCAGCTCGAATGCAACAGCTAGGAGAATCCAGGTGCCTTCTCAGACACCATTTGCTCTTATCTTGGGAAATAATTATTTCTCATGAAATATATTATTTATGTTAACATGCAATGGGCTTACAGTTATTTTAAATGAAATATTATTAGCTATTGTAAAATCAGTTTTTAAAATGATGATCAGGTTTTATTTTCAGTACTGTAAATACTGATGAATGTAACCCAAAGACAGCTGCTTTTTTGGGGTTCTCAATAATTTTTAAGAGTATAAAGGGGTCCTAACACCAAAAAGTTGGAGGACCACTGATTTAGATACACAATCACAACACGGATGGCTCTTAGAACCTTGTACTACATGAACAAAGTAGAAAACAGAATGAATGCATGAATGAATAAGGCAAGACAGGGCTGTTTACAGACCGCTGATGAGGACGGCCTGGGGACTGAGCCCAATCGCTGCAAACCTTTGAATCTGAGGTCCAACAGAAAAGGAGAATAAAATAACAGAACCAAGCAGATTAATAAGGGCTCTGGTAGAAAAGATACCGGCTAATGGGAGTTGCACATAGATAGCAGATAGCTGTACCTGGGGGGCAGTGAGCAATCTGGAAATTCTTCATGGAGTCGGCTATGTCTGCTCCGGTCTTGCCATGAGTACATCTAGAAGCCAAGTGCACTGATGAGAGTAGAGCTCTGTGGCTCTGACAATACCCACAGATGTCTGAGCATGGTGTGGCATCTCCCTGCTTGCTGTGTGCATCACTAATTGTTATGACAGGATGTTACAAAAGCACGCATGAAATAGCTGCAGGGAACATACACCCCAGTGTTCTGGAGATAGCGTGGAGTTCAGATTCCCTCCCCTGTTGTCTGACCATGTGTCAGATCAATGTGTCCCAAGTCGGGGTCCAGAAGATGGTCTCCACTCTGCACACGATGCATAGCTGATGGTATATGACCAGAGAATCATTGGCCAAAGGTCTTATGCTTTTGGCTCTGTCTTAGGATATGGCACTAAGTCCTAAGTGAATTAGTTATGTTGTCATCTTTGCCTGACAGGTGGAGGCACGCAGCAGGTAAGCACATGGGCTGTAGCATGTAATGGGCTGGGATTCAGTTCTAGCTTTGCTGCTTATTATCTGTGCAACCTTGGGCAAGTGGCCTAACCTCTCTGAGCCCTGGTTTCCAATGATGTAAAATGGGGCTGCCTCATAGAACTGCGTGGATTAACGGATTTGTCAGCTGGAGCCCTCTGCTCAGTGTCTTGTGCCGAATTGGGTGCTGAGTAACTGGGAGGTATTGCCGTGGCTGTGTTACTATTATTATTACACTTGATTCCCCTACATAAAGATTCACTTTGGAGGTCGTCCCCAGCTCCAGCCCCCTTGGTGGATTAGCTCAGGATGCCAAGCCCTGTTGATGGAGGGTCAAGTTTTATTTTAAAATGATGAATCAGGACTCATTTAAATGGGATATATTTTAAGAATACATTTCCTTTAAAATGGAGGAAATGACCTCTGTGCTTAGGGACATGCTCTGGAGCCAGCTTGCTTAGGTTCAAATCCTGGCTGTACTCATGAGACCCAGAAAAATGTAATTACTTAACTTCCCTTGGCCTCGGTTTGGCAGGGATGAGGGTGACTTAGCCTGCAGGGGCACGGGGCTCCTTGGGACAAGTCCCTTGCTCTTGAAAGGAAAGAGGAAGGGATTTCTTTTTTTTTTTCCATTTAACCCAGGCATGTGTCCCATGAAGACCTGATGCATGGAGTTGTACAGCCATCTCGGGACTTTAAGGGGGAAATGTGAGGGTAAAGGCTACCGCAGCCTGGATGGAAGAGGGAAGTCGGCAAGAATTGAGTCTGAGGGAGTCAGTGAGCCCTGAACTATCCAACCCAGAGAGCACCACAGCTTCACCCCTTTTGTTTCATGAGATAATAAACCCACCTACTGGTGAAGTGCTCATTCCTCTTCTCCCTTTGACCAAGGCGGACATCACTCATCAGCCCTGCTAACCCCAGCTGAGGCTTCCCAGTGTCCAGCATGGTGCTCTGGAGGGCCCATGTCCAGCTGACCAGAGCATGAGAGAAGACTCACGGGCTACCCTGCTCCAGGTGATGCACAGAAGATACAGTCACGCACAGTGTTTTAAAATGTAGTTATTTTTAATGCCACTAGCAACATGTGGTATCATGCTAGTTCTGAAAAAATTCAAAAAACACATATGCACCCAGATTCACAAAGATCGACTACCTCCTCCCTTCACTGTTACAGTCTTCAATGGTTTGTTTGTTCTTCCCAATTATACTCAGAGCCAGGCAAGGCAGCAATTATGATCCCCAAATGGCAAATGAAGAAAATGATGCTCTACCAGCCACGGTGATAAAAAGTAAGGTTTAGAGCACCAAGGTCTCTGTGACATCCTGCCTGCTCGCATCAGGCTTATGATAGCAAACGGCTAGGTTTATCGTGCAGCTACATGGTAAAGGTTAAGCATCAGCTGTCAAAATACACACCTGAATTAAGGAGGAGGAGGAGGGAGAAGGAAAGGATGGTAGCCTCACCAGTATCAGGGAAATGAGAATCAGAACAATCTGAGGTTCCATTTCTCACCCTTCAAACAAGGAAAGAGTGGCATGGAGTGCTGGTGAAAGCATAAGGTAATAGGAATGCATTTCCTCTGTTGAATATAAGGTTGAGGAGAGCATAAAAATGGTTCAGCTACTTAGGATAGCCATAAAGCCGTGTTTGCTAACAATAAAAATGCTCTACCCTATGACCCACAGGTTTATTTCTCGCAATTCAGGGCAGAAAAATACCTGAGTACAAGGACGTGTGGATTCCTATGTTGATGCTGAGGGACAAAAATCAGGGTCACGTCTTGTGGTTTTCCCAGGATAGCCTAATGCATCCTTCCTTTCGCTCTGAGAAAGGCCCAGCTGGCCCAATGAAATACGGTCACCCCCAAACTGGAGATGGCTGAATGAACTGTACTATGGGCTGTGCAGTAGGAGGGATGGTGAGAGAGGGCACGCCCACTAACCTGGACTTTCTCCAGGACATACAGATGAGGAGAAAGATAAAGCAATGGAAAGTGACCTGGAATAGTGCTCCACATAAAACAATTCTAACATTTAAGCATATGTATAATATATATAAGTTCTACACAATAACATATAATACTGCGTGCTGTTTTTAGATGCCAAACACTTTTCTACATTCTGTTAAGTGTAAAACTCAATCTTTATACAAAGCTGCAGGGGAGGTAGAATTATTCCCTTATGATAGATGGAGCAACAGATGCTCAGAAGACCACACGGCTAGTAGGTTTTAAGCTGGAATTCAAACCAGAGAATCCCTGCCTCTACTTTCTGGAATCACAAGAGTGTGTATGTACATGCACACACACACCCAATGGTCACTTCAAGGGAGTGAGAGGGGAATCTAGATCGTAGCTGAAGATCAAAAGAAATACTACTTTATATGTAGTGTTAAAAAAAATTTACAACAGTAATTTACATATAATTTTTGTATAATTAAAGTGTAATAATATATATTTGAAAATCCACTGGAAAGAGGAGATGGTGTCTCAGCAGTGACTGAACATGTAGCATCAAGCCCTGTGTGTGCAACCCAGCTCCTTGTGTCCTGAACCATGACATCCCCCTTTTCCTAAGCACAAAGACCACAGGTCACTGGAACTGCGGGGTACAGGATGGTGCTGGAGCCTGCACAACACGGACACCATCTGAGTGTCCCTGTCTCTGTCTTCCTGTCTAAGCTATTGTTGATAAAACTGGTGGGTTAATTGCAAAACAACTCTGGACCAAAATAAAAGACTCCCAGATTATATGCCCAGGTGCTTTCCATTTCAATCTCATGAATTGTCATCACATTATTTCATTTTCTGCACAAACAAAACAGTGGCCCAGAAAATACAAGCTTTATCCACCAGGGGCCCAGAAAGGGCAGGGCTAAGCCTTAGAGCCTTCAGCACACATTTGTTTGTGCCACGTAAGATGTCGATTCTAATAAAAGAGAAAAGGCTGGAGCTTAACCATGCTTTCCCTCAGGGGTGAGGACTCCTGGTACCTGAATTTCAATGCTCCTTGCTGAAACTTTCCATGAGACGCAATCCCGAGGTCCCTGGCTTACAGGTTTATTCTGGTCTTTGAGGCTAAGCTCATTTGGTAGCTGACGTGCCCCATTTTGTATCTGTTGGAGACATTCCTCCCTGGCATTACACGAAGCTTTGCATAAATAGTTCAGTCCCAAGAAGTAAAATGCCGCCCCCGGCTCATCTAAACTCCTAGGCCCAAATCTCATTTCCATAAAACTGCCTTGGCCATAGGATGGACATGGTTGCTGGGTAACCATGAAACACTTTCACAACAACAACTTCTGCCATGTCTACATTAATGTCCTTTCCCCTAAATTCTATTATGAAAAGTCCCAACATACAGAGATGCTTAAAGAATTGAATAGCCAGCACACATATACCCAACTACTTACATTCTACCTTGAGCATCTTATTATGCTTGGTCATATAACACACACATATCCACCCATCTAACCATTCATTCCTCTATCCGTCTTATCTTTGGATTCACTTCAAAGTGTTACAGTACAATTGGCCCCTAAACATTTTAGAGTGCAAATGATTGACTTGAGTTCAATCTTTTTTTAAGATTTTTTTTTCATTTTGACATAGAAAACATATGACAAAATTTGCAAATTGCAGGCAGTGACATTCTCTACTCACCTATGCAACATTAACCCTACCAAGGTCCAGAACATAACAGTCACCCCAGAAGGCCCCCTCGTGCCCTCTTCCCAGTTACTAACCCCACCTCCCCAGACACATCCAGTATCCTAGATGTAGTTGCCTATTATGGAACTTCTTATAGGTGGAGTGGCACGGGATGTTGTCTTTTGTTTATGACATCTTTCACTTGGCATAATGCCTTTGCTATTCTTCCATGTACCACTTATCCACTCCTTTTAATTGCTGAACTGGGTTCCACTGTATGAATATCACCACAGTTTGTTTAGATATTCTGTTGACGGACACCTTAGGTATTTCTGGTTTTGGGCCATTATGAATAAAGCTGCTGTGAACATTTTAATCAATTCTTTTTGTGGATATTTTGATGGGATGTGTTTGTTTTAAAAATGTATCAAAGATACTTTCAACTGCAAATAAAAGGAAACTGAGTCAAAGGTGAGTAGTAGTCCCCCTGTTAATTCTGCTGCTTAGTGTTTCAGGGATGAGATGCATTTGGTCCTTGTAATTGGCCATCCTCAATGGCTTTTGCACTTTGGCCTGAATCCTCATGTACACAAAAAAGCTGCAACAGCTCCTGATATCATATCCTTAGCTTATCAAGTGCAAATGCATCTGTCAGGGGTGCAAGGCTGGCAATGCAGGAGAGCTATTGGTTTATGCCTCCCTCTTCATGCATTTCCCAGAAGATGCCTCTATATTTAAATGGCCAGAAATAAGTTACATGGTTGTCTCTACCATGCATGGAAGAGTATGGTTGGTAATGGCTGTTGGTTAGCTGACCAAGGAAGTCTGCCATGAAAGTTTAACTCAATTTTAACCAAGAAATTACCCAACATGTTAAGGATCGAGTTATATACATGGTAAGGCTGCTGCAGATTTGCATTTTAAGTGCCCAGACTCTGTTTGGGCAGTGTAGATGCCGCAAAGGTGTTCTACTCAAGTAGATATTATCTTCTGTTTCCTTCTGCAGGGACCCAGGATCAGCCTATCTAGCCTGCCTACTCTGCAACATATTTTACTTACTTAAAGTGTTTATTGTCCGAGCTTGCAGAGCAGGGAATTTCATCTGCTGCATTTGCCTATTACATCCCTAGTGCCTTAAATGGCTCTATAAATAGGTGTCAGATGAACAAGGGCTCCCACTGTCAAGGCAAGGAAGAGCCCTGAGGCCTGGATTTCAGTGCTGTCACTTCTTGCTGTTCAAAGTGGTCTCCCTCATGTTCACATAAAATATATTGGCTTGTTCTTTTGGGTGAAGGCGTTGCCTTTGAGGCCAAATCAGACCTTTGGAAATCCTGAGATCTGAACAAATTGTGTTGTTGTCCCGACCCTCCACTCGCAGACGCAGAAGCACCAAAATAAGACAAGATAATGGCTTAAGTGTGAGGAAGTCACGTTTGGCCATGGGTGAATTACTCTCTCCGTGATTCCGTTTTATCTCAGAATGGAGAGACTAGCAGAGCCTATATTGCAGCATCTTAGGGAGGATTAAATGAGAACCTATTAGTAACTTAGGACACAGTAAAGGCTATGTGAGCGCTTGTTAAACAGACAGAAACAGTTCCCCCATGAGCCTGCTTTCCTTTCTTTTGAACTATCCAATTATAAAATTCTTTGTAAACATTTCTGGTGCCTGGGTCTCTGGAGTGGCCTAAACGTGGATCAGTCTGCCCTCTCTTGCATTAATGGAACCCAGCACCGCTGTCTTTGCAAAAGGGATTGGCTCCTCCTTTGTGTGCTGGACAGGCCAGAGGCAGCTGACTGCTCTGCTTGGTCGTTGTTCTGCCTCTGAAGGATTTGAGCCTGAAACATCAGGAAAGGTGACGCTGAGTGACATCACCCAAGAGGCAATGCCACCTTCCCCGCAGTCTTCCTTGCTGCAGGGTCGGCATGGCCTGGAAGCTGTTTGTCCTTTGAAGTGGCTTTATCTCCACTATCTTTGGTTGCCTGTGAGGGGAAAGGCTGAGCAATTCTGTGTCGCAGCCATACCCCACTGGCCATCGTGAATGTGTGGGCTTTGCCAAAGGGATGCAGGACACAGCATCTGAAAGTATTCGTTCAATTAAAGGGAAAGTCCTCACAGCCTCTAGACAATTCTTCAGTAGAAAGAAATCTCTCCAGAGCCTACATCCCCATTTTTTTACCTGTCATCTCCTCTAATCAGCTTTTCCCTTCCTCCCCAAGGAGCAACGTTTGCATTATAATCGGAGATGCCAGGTTGCGTCTGAACAAGCTGGGGTGTCTTCCTCTCAGTTAACAGGACTCGCTGCATGCTAAGTAAATACTGACCATGAGGTCAGAGCCCCAGAGCTCAGAGTCTCTCCCAGGAGGCTGAGAGGTGGCTCTGCAGGTTGTACTTTTGTCCATCTTTTCTTTCTCCCTGACAAATGCAGGGGAAAAGGAATTAAGGTCAGTTTTGTGTTTTAGAATATGCACTGGGATTATATTTGAGATGGAAATCAATGTGATTTTCACTCCTGGTGTCATTCTGTCTCCTGACCCTTCCCTGTGGGGCTTGGGGTGAGTATTTTACACTTGGCACCTTGCCAAGTACTTCCACACTTTGAGACATTTCCACTTGCTGTTCCCTCCACTAGGAACAGTTTTTCCTCCTGGAATGGTGAGCAAATGGCTCTCTCCCTCCCTTCAAGCAGCTCTCTGCATAAACATCACCTTGGAGAGCCCGCCCCCAGCCAACAAGGGCACCCGAGACTGCTCAGCCCCACTTGCCTCTGGACACCCTCTTCTACATATGTTTCTTCCCAGCACCAGCTTGTCACCAATCTAGTCCTTATTCCATGATTTCCCCACCAAAAGGCCATCTCCTCTTGGAGATGGATTTTGCCAAACGCAAAGCCTACATCACGGCTTGGTTCAGTTGGTGTTCGATAGGTGTGTGTGTTAAGCGAACTCAGGTGGAGAGCATAGAAAAATAGCAAATTCTTGGCTTTTCACTGTTCAAAATGGAAGCATGAGCAATCCAGGAGTTGTACCCAGGCCACCCTCTTGGTGAGCTATGTGGACAGACTGTGTCCAGCTGGTGGGGGTACAGAACCATGCAACCTATGCAAAGAAATTTGGCACCCCCCCATCCAAACTATAAATGGCTTTCCTTTGACCCAGCAGTCCTGCTTTACTTAAACAACTTTAAGGAACTTACCCTACAGCTATGTGGACACACAGGTCAGTGTCATGTGTGCAGAAAGCTACCTGACGCGTAACTCTGAAAAACATTTCACCCATTATTTTTAATAACAGATATTTGGAAAACACCTGAGTTCTTGTTGAATAAATAAATTCTGGATGCCCTACTCAGTGAAATATTATGTGGCAAAGAAAAGGCTGAAAGAACTGGGTGTCCTGAGAGGGAAAAAGCCCTGGAGACACTGTTTGTGAAAAAATGGCAGGGTGAGACAGTATACACAGGGCATTTACTTCTGTGTAAGAAGGGAGGAGGGAAATAAGAAAATATCCTTTTTGCTTATATTTGTATAAAGAAAAATTGGAAGGAGACACAAAAAACCAGTGGAGTGGCCCTTGTAAGGGCAGGCTGTGGGGATGGCCATGAGGTGGTGTGCAGGCTATCTTTTCATATTGCTATGTTTTCTGAACTGTTTATTACCTTTTAAGAAAGAAAGACATTACTTGGAAGATAACAGTGGCATGGGGGCAGGGAGGGTTGCTGCGGCTGCCAGAGTGACCCACGGGGTTGTGGGTCATGCCCAGGTCTACCCAGCAGCCCCATGAGGGTCATCCACAGGGGAGCTGGGCACGAGGGGCTCTCGGCAGAACAGGAGCTTGGATGGTGACCCACAGAAGGTCCAACTTCCAGGGTCCTGGGGGATCATCTCCAAGCCCTTGAAATATCCTGCTGGGTAGGATGTCTTTGTTTGTCTAGGGCCTTGGGCTGGCCAGACGGCAGCAGTGGGACTCAGAGTGACACCACTTGGAGCCACACCAACAATATGGCTTATGGAAGGGCCCCTGAGTCACATGGCATCAGCTGGAGACTGGTCAGCTTCAGGGGTGGCCAGCGCTGCTTATGTGATGGGGCCCCAGTAAAGACCTTGGACACCAAGGCTCAGGGGAGCTTGGCAGCACTCCCTGCATGACGTCACGCATAGGGGCCATACTCCCTGCGTGACATCACACATCAGGGCCAGGGAGGTAATGCTGCCCTTACCCTCAGAGGGAGGGCAACTGGAACTCTGCCCTATGCTCCTGTTCCTATGGCTGATTTTAATCTGCACTCATCTTCATAATAACCACAATAGCAAATAAAAGAGCCTGCAGTAAGTTCTATGAGTCTCCTTAATGAATATCAGACCTGAAGTCAGTCTGAGGGTTCCCTGGACAGTGGGTGCCAGACTTGAGGGTGGCCTGGGAATTAGCGAAAATTGCCTCCAGTTTGTGATTGGCTGACTTCTCACTCCCTGACCAGAATGCCAGCTGCCCAGTGCTTAACTGGTTTATGGAAGGTGCTTCACAAATATCTTCTGAGTGCCCACAAGCAGCTCAGTTTGCAGGCGCAGATTCATACCTACTGCAGAGGAGACAGACAGGCAGGGTTTGCACCATGGTGCATAGTGTAGCTGGATCCAGATACATATGCCTTCTTGCTCAGCCACCAACAAACTGCAGAAACTTGGACCCCAAATGCCAAGGCCAGGCATGCAAGTACACAGTGCTCATGATGCGCAGAACCACTTCCACAGCTGTCCACTTGCTATGGGAGGGGGACTTCCAGCAGGACCCAGAAGGGAATGATGCTTGGCCAGCAGAAACACAACATGGAACTACTGAAATGCAGGTGGCCACAGACGGGTCAGCAGGGCACAGAGCTGCAAGTGTGGGAAGCAAGGAGCAGCGAGCACGGCACTAGAATGTCATGCCTGCAGCTGCAAGGCACAGGATGCTCAGGAGGTGATCCGCACCCATCCACGGGGCCCTCCTTCTCAGCATCTGAGAGCCTGACAGCATCCTTAATCCTGCCTGGGGCACACCCCCAGAGAACCATTCTGGCGTACTACCCCTCTGGCAGCCCAGTTGGAACCGTGGCTTACCGGGTTCATATCCATCTGATGGAAGTTGGATCAAAGCCAGAGAGCTTTGTGTTTGCTGCCAACCAACTCCAGTGATGCAGAAAACACAAGGCAGGCCTGCTGGACAACAGGCTACCAGAATTTACAAAAGCAGTGGGGAGGTGGAAACCAGAACAGTCCTTTTAGGGGAAAGCTTGCAAGGCATCAGCCTGGGAAAAATGCAGGATGGAAGGCAAGCAAATCTGGTTTATCTATTTTAAAGCACTGAAGAATCCTTCCTCTTGGCCAAGCATGTCCACAGCCTGCCAGCACTCACAGCCATGTATGAAGGGGGTCTGCGCGCAAGGCAGGCTCTGCCAGCACTGATTTGTCCACCTATAAATATTTTTATAGGGGGGCTGCTTTTGAGATCCATCAACCAAGAGGGATCACAAGTTTCAGAGAAAGAGTAAGTTACAATATTACAAGAAGCAGATAAATACCAAAGGAGGGAGAGAAATGACCCGAGGCCTCCACACTACTCCCCAACCACCCCTGAGACCAGCTCTGATTCACCGCCTGGGTCAGGCTCCAGGCAGGTGGCCCATCCCGGGCATGTGGCTGAGTGTCACAGGAAAAGTTTCTAACTTCTGCAGCATTCATCGGCCTGCTTTACTCTTTTCCTCCATGACTCTCTAATCAGTGAAAACCAAGGCATAATGAAAATGCGACAAAAACAGCAGAAATGGAGAACACAAGGAAAAGTTCAGTATTAGCATTCTGTCTGATCCTCTGGTAGCTGAATCGTATGTTACTCTCCTTCTTAGCAACAAAACATTTTCGCACCTGTGCCAAAGTAAGGAAGCCATACCTGTAGTATTTTTAGGGTTTATCACCAAACGCTGGGTGTTTGGGGTAAGCAGCCTCCATGCGTTCTCACCCCAGGCCTGCCTTCTTTCTGGGCAGCCTGTCAGGCCATCAACCCTGTGACCACTCCTGCCCCATCCTCTGGCCCTCCATGTGCCCATACCAGCTCACCACCTTCTCCTTGCTCGGTGGCGTCTGACCCCCATTCATTCATCCGGCTCGGTTCCGCAGCCCCAGCATGGCTGGGCTGGATGGGCAGACATGAACATGAGGTCAGAAGGGCTGCCCTCATAAAGCTTGGTTTTTCTTTAGGAGACAGAGAATCATGGAACTCTGCTACTCTGGTGAGTGCTCACCATCTCAACCACTCCATGACTGAACCTACAACTCAACTCCCTGAGCAGGAAGGCAGGGTGCCCTTGCGTCCTCTTCTCAGAAACCCTGAGAGGTCAAGGCCGGTGGGGCGGGTGAGGAGCTCAGAGAAGGCTTCCCTTTGGAGCTGGGACCTGGAGGGTGCACCGGAGTTGGCCAGACTTCCTCATGTCTCTCTTCGGCCTTTCCTGACCACTGGTCCCAGGCCCTTGCCCTCATCGCCCACCTCTGCTACATCAGCATCCTCTTCCCAGACCCTTCCTTCAACATTCAATGGGATGGTGTCAAACATTCCAGTTAGTCCTTATTACTGCCCAAAGCTACCAACTCTTTCATGAAAAAAATAAGTAAGAATAAATAAAATTGGCATGTTTCCTTAAAGGGAAACAAATATATTTTTTTTCTCAATAAAAGAAAACTTCCTACGAAAAGTCATAAAGCTTATTTATAATTGCTAGAAAATAGTAGGATAATTTCTGTCCTTCATTTCCATAACTATTTAGTGAGACTAATAATAAAAAGTAACACAACCCATCTGATGGAATTGCTAAGTAAGTTAGTTCATGTTGTCTGCATTTCTGCCACATATTAGGTTCTTAATAAATTTTCACTATACTTATGATTGTTATTAATAAATAAAACTCACTAAGAACATTCCATTGCCTCTGTTAAACTTTCTTCAAAGCAGTGATTACTTGGCAGGAGGGTGGGGTGGGTGAGGGATTGGAAGTAACTAGAGGGGGTGTGTATGGTGGCTTCTGGAGGTTGCTTAATATTCTTTCTCATGCTCTGGATTCTGGTTACATGCTGGTTCACTTTACAAAAATGGGAAGTTGCACACTTAATATCTTTTGTGCACTTTTCTGTATAAAGTTCCTACAGACCAAATAAGCACAGGGGAAGGACTTTATAAAGAAAGTAAGCCCCATATCAGGAATTAAGAGGCTAGGTGTTTCAAGTGGGAATATGTTGCACAGAAGGGTCTTGGTATAAACACTGGCTTACAAAACAAACAAAGAAGCCCCCTCCCCCCTTTAATCTCACATCAGGTTCTAAACTGCTCAACAACTCTGTTAAGTGGGCTCTGGCAATGGGTGGGGGCAAATCGGCCCTCGGGGCAGGCATAAACGGGCAGCCACAGGACTTGCGCAGCAGCCTGGGTGGGAGGACACGCTAGCACCTGTCCGTGCTCCAGCCCAGATGGCTGAGGAAGGGGAGGGGCATGGAAACCAGCAGCTGGGGTGGTGGGGGTTTGCAAGGTGGGGAAATCAGGGGTCTCAGGAGAAAGGGAAGCTGAGCAGGTAGAAGCAGGGCTAGTTACAAAGGAACTCCACACACGGAGGCCCTCAGAGAGCGCAGAGCTAGGGCCTCAGGCCCCAGTGGCTGGGGAGAGGGTCTGCAGGAGAGGGTCTGCACACAGCCCAGGCAGCACCGGGCAGCAGGGGCACTGACCCCTGCGCTCTTCTTTCCTGTCTCTGCTGTTGAGAGAACAACCAGTCATGGACTCCACATCTTGAGGGTCATGAGGGGAGTCACTCGAAGACAAAGCAGGGTAGTCAGGGTGAGTCTGGCCTTGGTTAACAGAGCCACAAGGTCAGTTATCAGCAAATATCCAGAGATCAGACTATACGTGAGATCCTGGTTAGAGCCACCTCTGCTGGGTTTTCACCATCTCCACTGACAGTCTGTTAATCCCACAGTAAAGGGAAGCCTCGATTTCCAAGGCCACAATCAATTTCCAATCATCAATACATATGATCGTCCACCCAGAAGCACATAGTGTCTCAAGAGCCTCCTTTCTCCTTTAAAGCTTGCTTCCAGGAGGAGTTTGCTCACTTAAACATGGATTTGTCAGCAGGAGAGTTTTCTCACACCTTTCGAAATATGTAAAACGTTTAAATGATCTGATGACTTGGGATGGCGGGCTGAGGTGGCATCCTCGGAAAGCAGCCCTCGAAGGAAAACACAGCAGCTCCCAGTCACATCCGTTAGAGACGCAAGTTTTTCAAAGGTATCTCACCGACATTTCTAGAGCCTTTTTCTAAAAGACAATCCAAGGAAATGAAGCTCACAGATGAAGCCCCAGGAGAAATCCTACCCTTTGGGTTCTCATCTGAAAGGTGAAGCCCCAGGGATGGTTAGGTCTTAGTAAAAGAAACAGCCTGTACAAAACATTCACCACGATTGCAAGAGTTTCAGTTTCTTCTCTCTCTCTCTCTCAATCCTAAAATCTCATTATCACATTTCTCTCCACTGTGGTTCCACATTTCTCAAGTACAATTAGGTCTGCAGGTGAAGGATACAGTAATGAAATAAAAAATAAAACAGGAGAGGGTCACTCAGGGCATAGGGCACCCCATGCTGGTTGGGAATTTTTTTTGTTCCAAACATCAGAAGCCCAACACAGACTGATGGAAGAGGGGGAAACGGTGGAAAGTGGGAAAGCAAACGTGTTTTAAATCAATCGTGGGTTCCATCAGGTCATCAGGACCTGGACTCTTTGCCGTGGCTCTGCTTTCCTCTGGACTGGCTTCATTTCAGGGCACTGTCTTTGTTGGTGGCCATGAAAGTGGCAGCCACTGCTTCATTATGCCAGCAGGAAGGGAGCACTCTTTTCCCACGCCTCCAGCCAAAGCCGCTGAACGGAGTCCTACTGAGAACCTCTGCGTCAGTCACACACATGAACCGTCACCATGACTCTGCTCGTTCTGGCTGAGGGCATATGTCCATTTCATGAGGGCATGTGCCCATTTCAGAAGCAAACATGATGGCCAGGGGGAACCAAACATGTTGATTGGCCAATTTTGCTTCACCTGGTGATGAGGATAGGGCAATGTGAGTCCCAGGAGGTGGAGGAGGGGTGGGCAGTACCAGCAGAAGTGGAAGCATGTGTTTTCAGAAGAAGGGGCGTGGTAGTCAGGCAGGTGGAAGTGACAGATGCCCACAGAACCCACAGGCACAGCCTCAGGTGACCACATCCAGTGTAAAGAAATTGACGCTCACGTATTGCTTCTTGTCCTTCCCAAATAACCCACCAGTTTCTCTTCTATAGTTGACCCTTAAACAACATGGGAGTTAGGAATGCTCTCTATGGTCAAAAATCCACATATACCTTTGATTCTCCAAAAACATAACTACTAAAAGCCTGGTTGACTGGAAGCCTTACTGATAACAAACAGCTGAGGAACACATATTTTGTATGTTATATGTACTATATACTGTATTCTTACAATAAAGTAAGCCAGAAAAAAGAACATACTTATTCCGATTGTCACAAATCTCCAAAATTTTCCCAACATGTTTACTGAAAAAAATCTGCACAGAAGTGGACCGGCGCAGCTCAGAAATGTTCATTACAGAACCCCTAACACTGACGTGGCTGCCAAGGCCCAGGGATGATCAGTGACTTGCTAATATTCAGTTAGGAAGTGATGCAGCTCGCTCCAAAACCCATGTATTTCTTTTTTTCTATTACTCTAGCCATCTTTCTGCAAACATAGTGAAGTGTTTAAAACTTTGTAGTTAGGAATTGCTAGGTACTGAAGTGTGTTCCCCTAAAAATCATATGTTAAAGCCCTCACCCCTATGCGACTTGTATTTGGAGATAGGAACTATAAGAAGGCAATAAAGTGAGGTAATAGGGTAGGCCTTCATCTGAAAGGATTTGTGTCCCTATAAGAAGAAGAGACACCAGAGAGCTCTCTCTCCTCATGCACGCCAAGAAGAGGTTGCGTGAGGTTTTTTCAAGAAGCGAGGAGGCAGCCATTGCAACCCAAGGAGACACCAACCTGCTAGCACCCGGATCTGAGATTTTCACTCTCCAGATCTGGCAAAATAAGTTTCTGTTGTTTAAGCTGCTTAGTCTGCAGTATTCTGTTATGGCAGTCCAAGCGGACTGATACAGCAACTGTAGCAGACTGTAGTTTCCAAAGGCAGTCCAATAATTACTTGCATTGCATATATTCATCTTCAGATGTGGCTTCGATAGTCTTCCCATTGTGAAGTGGGAGTCTGTCACACCCATTTGAAAGTAGGTGGGCTTTTGTGACCTAATGTGTGTGTTGGTGCTGCTTTGCATGATGTTGTGTGATTTCCAAGGCTAGGTCATAAAACGCTATTCAGATTCTAATTTGTCCCTGAGCGGCCATATACACAGTCTGGCTTCCCTGAGGCCACCATGTTGTGAGGGAGCCTCACTAACTCACATGGGAAGACTACATGGAAAGGCCCTGGGATGACTTGGGAGGGGAGCAGGGAGTGGGCAGAGAGAAGCCCAGCAGTTCCCAGCTGCAGCCACTGTCTGCTGTTTGCAACTACATGAGGGACCGTAAACTAATCCACCCACCCAAGTCCCTCCTAAGTTTCTGATCCACACAAACCATCACAGATAACAAAATTATTGCCACTGTTGTAAACCACTAAATTTGGGGGTGATTTGCTCAATGGCAGTAGACAGCTAGACCAGAGTCAAGACTTGATAGTCAGACCTAGGTTTGAATGCCAGACCTGACTGTGTGACCTTCAGTAAGATATTTAAGCTGTCTGGGCCTCTATTTCCTCATCTGTGGAATGGAGAGAATGATAGAACTTACCTCCTAGCACGATGAGAGAACCAAAGGAGGGCACAGAGTAGGCACATGGCAAGCACCCAATAAATGTTAGCTATTGTTATAATTGTTGTTTCAGCGTACCTATCTAAAATGTTGCCAATATAAAGAGATCAGTAACGTGAAAGGTGAGAATCAGGAGTTAGAGGACTAGCCCAACCCCCCACTTTCTGGATATATCCACAAGGTCCAAAAGCATAAATAGGTGGTCCACTGGAAGAAAAAGAACCACAGCAATTGGGCACAGAAAGGCATCATCAGGCTCTTCTCATCCAAACCAGAAACTTCTGCTCCTTGTCTGCATTTTGAGCTTCTCATTGTTTTGAACTGAAAAGTGGGAGAATTTTTCTGACTCTAAAAACGGTGCATCAAACTTGTCAGATAAACTCCAAAAGTCTCATGCATAGGTAATGCACCTTCAGATGTGAGTAACTCTGCTGTATTGAGGTCAATGATAGCCTTCAACTTTTCTTCACTTCCTTTAAAAGAAATTGTGATTTAAAGGTAGAGAACATCAAAAGTAAGCCCTCAAGAGTTAATGGGACCATTCTGGCTTGATGCCATGGCTTCTAAGAACCTGAATAATAAGACACATTTTACCCTTCATGTTTCAACAATGCTTGAGATAATGGCAGGGCTATTATTCCAGCCTCCGATTGACACCGCCTTCTAAAATGCTCTGTGACTGGTTAAGTGGGACTGAACGAGAAACACTCAGAACAGAGCAGATGGAAAGTTCTATGGATGTTTTCTATTCAAAAGGAAGAGAGCATCCTATCCTAGGCAGGAAGCCACCAAGACGCCATGACAAGAGGGAGTCTTTGGGTGGGAGTCACCCACTGGTGTGTTAGTCAGGGGTCTCCAGAGAAACAGAACCAGTAAGATAGGAACAGATGTGTAAGTGGAGATTGATTATGGGAATTGGTTCATGAAATTATTATGGAAGCTGAGAAATCCCATGATCTGCTTGCTGTCTGGCTGCAGAACCAGGAAAACCTGGGATATAATTCAGTCCTAGTCTGAAGGCCTGGAGGTGTCGGTAGTTGTGGTGTTGGTGTTAAGTCCTGGAGTCTAAAGGCCAGAGAACTAGGGGTTCTGATGTCCAAAGGCAAAAAAATTGGCTGTCTCAGTTTAAGAAAAGAGAGAATTTGCCCTTCCCCCATGTTTTGTTCTATTTGTGCCCTCAACAGATTGGACGGTGCCCTCCACACTGGTGAGGGCATCTTCTCTACTCATCTACACATTCAAATGCTTATCTCCTCCAGAAACACCCTCACGACACCTCAAAAAAGGTAATTTATCGGTTATCTAGGCACCCCTTAGTCCAAGTCGAGTTGACATATAAAATTAACCATCACAATTGGTGACATCAGAGCATCTGATGAAGGAGTGTTTTTTTTGCCTGAAGATAACCAGTTGCCCCAGCTCTGTTTGTTGAAAGACTATTGGTTCACCATTGAATTGTCTTGACACCCTTGACCATAAATCTTAGGTGTTCATTTCTAGACTCAATTCTATTCCATCTCTACATCTACATTTATAAATCTTTATGCCAGCACTGCACACTCCATATGTTGCAAAACTTACTGCAACTTTGTAGTAAGTTTTTCAAAGTTATTCTTCTTTTACAAAAATGTTTTTGCATATTCTATTTCCCTTGCATTTCCAAATGAATTTTAGGATCAGCTTGAAAATTTCTGCAAAACTGGCAGCCGGCATTTTGACAGGAATTACACTGCACCCATAGATCAATTTGGGGAATATTGCCATCTTAACAATAGTAAGTCTTCTAATCTCAGAACAAAAGATGCCTTTGTATTTTTCAGGTATTTTTTTACTTCTTTTAATCATATTTTGTAGTTTTCAGAGTATGAATCTTTTTAAAAATGCATTACTAGGTATTTTATTTTTTTGGTGCTATTGTAAATCAAATTGTTCCCTTAATTCCATATTCAGGTATTCATTGCTAGCATATAGAAGTACATTTTTTATATTGATCTTATATCCTGCATCCTTGCTGAACTCTTTATTTTTTCTACTTTTTAGTTGATTTCTTAGGGTCCTCTATGTACACCATCCAGTCATCTACATATGAGATAGTATTTGCTCCTTGCTTTCCAATCTGGATGCCTTTTATTTCTTTTCTCCTGCCTAGTTGCATTGGCTAGAAACTCCAGTACAATGTTGAATAGAAATTGTGGGAGTGGGCCTATCTTACAGAATCCATTTTATAGATAGTAGTAAGCAATATATACAAAGGTTTCTGCTTTCATAGAGACTACAGTTCTGTAAGAGGATCATTTAATCCAAATAAAAATGTATGCAAAATTTTAGATCCTTATAGAATTCATAAACCCTAGTGAGTTAGCCCAAAGACCATAAAGATGGTTGAGGAAGATTGAGAACCACCGGTCTGCAAGCAGCCATCTGAAACATCCCTTAGAAGGGATTAGTAGAGCCAAAAGAGCTGTCAGCAGGTAGCCAACAAGAGGACACCCAGGGTCTGGCAGTCTGCTAAGGCAAACCTGAACTTGAAAGTTGGTGGCACTAGTACACACCAAGTTCTTGAAAAGGAGGCAAGAAATGGTTGTCCAGGAGACATGCTGTAAGTACTAAGTCTGAAGGACAAGAACAAGCTCATAGATGAGGCATGGAGGCCAGGGGCAAGCACAGTGGGGCCTGGGCTGGAACGGGAAACAACAAAGAAATATACATAACATATATATTTAATTTGGGAGGTGGTCATAAATGTTATCAATCAGTCGATCAAGGTACTGCTGTCTAACAGGACTTTCTGAGACGATGCAAATGTTCTGTACTTTGCATTGTTCAATACGGTAACCAGAGGCCACAATTTTTCAAGCAGTAGGTAAATGCAGCCATCTTTGAAATCAGCTGCGGTATGAGCATTAACACCACAGGAATTGACAAGTGCCACAAACCAGGGCTTCACTTTTCACCATTAGAGAGTCAATCGCTAAACATTTTTTTTTTTTTTTTTGCATACCACTGGACATGCAGCTGATGAATACTTGAAATGTAACTGTTGCAAACTGAAGGACTTCATGTTTTAAACTTTATTTCATTATACTAGTTTTAACTTAACTGGACATGTGTGGCTAGTAGTTACTTTATTGACAGGACAGGTCTAGAAAACAAGACCAGTGGAATCTGTTCTGGGCAGAGTGGTCAGAGCTAAATTCTCCAATAAAGTGGGGTCTGGATGATGACAGGAGGGTTTGAGCCCAGTGGCTACAGGGGAAAGAGCACGTGACAATGATGCAACCATTATGTGTCTTGATAAGCAGTTGTCAACATTGATTAGAAGAGGAACTTCTCATTATCAGTTCATTGTACCTACTTTGAAAAAGGACAAGTGCAAAAGTCCAGACAGAGACAAAAGAAGGTCTTTCTTGGGTGGTTGATGTAAAACTGCTACTCCAGACAGAGACAAAAGTAGGTCTTTCTTGGGTGGTTTATGTAAAATTGCTAAGTGGTTAGATGCTGGTCTAATTCTCTGTTTGAGGGCTAGAACAATACGTGAAGGAGATCAGAGAAAGGGGCCATCAAAAGGGTGGCTTTAAGGGGCTCACAGAGCCAGGAGGAGGGGTAGGGAAGACAGGGGAGCAAAGTTCACTGAGCAGCCTGGAAGTGGAGACCCTGGCTCAGGGCCTGACGTGCCAGCAGGGAGCTAATCAGCCACATTCCCGCTTATAGCCTAAGCAACCAGCCTGCTTTTTGAGGACGTCCTGTTGCCTGCTTCTTCACTGTGGCTGTCGGCTGGGTTTAAGTAATGAGTTTCTAGACTGAAGTAGAAATTCACAACTGCAGGAGCATTCCGACTCCTTGTCTTGAGTTTCTCACCAGTACCAGCCCTAGAAATGCTGAATAGTGTATGCGTACGTGCGCACGTGTATGCTAAGTGTCCAAAAATACATTCCTGAGAACCTGCAATTATGTCGACAGGTGCTGTAGATTCTCCACAAACACTAGGTTCATGCTACATTGACAGGGAGATTAAATGGTAGCCAGGACTTCCCCTGGAATGAGGGGTCTTCCTGTCCAAATCTCCCCTCCCATGGTGTAATTTAGTTGTCATTGTTTCTTCAAAGATGGTAAGAATATAAAGAGGCAAGGGAGAAATAAAGGAAAGTCTGTTGTCAAGGAGACAGAATTCTTCCAGAAGCAGTGAGTCTTTCCAAAGTCTTCCGGACCCACGGAGTCTGTGTGGTAGAGATTTGGAAAATCCACTGGGGTAAATGTCTGAGCATGAAGGTGCTCTGTTTGTCAGGAGGGGCACCTTTTTGGCTCTTGGCATGTAGACACGTTGAGTCAATTTCCACCCAATTTATTTCCATTCATTGTGTTCAGTTTTGTTTGTTCACTTAATTACTTTTCTTATACTTGAAAAGTATTAGGTACCCCAGATCCTGCCTAACTCACCATGGTGTCAGCCTTGGAAATTGAAGTTAGGAATGGCCAAATAATGCTGTCACTTCTCAAAGTCAGACAGTATCACCTAGGGCTCCCAATAAAGGTGACAAGGATCTTTAGAATAATAATGCTCTGATATAAGACTGTGGAAAGTAAAACAAGCAATATGTTTACAAATGCCTCACCACACAGCCAATCTAACAATAATCTAGGTCAAGAAGGGATACATAGCTGGGTGGACAGTGGCTTTTTATCTCTGTCTCCATGAATTATCCTGTTGTCCAACTTCTAACATGAAATCAACCCACAATGTGTCAATCTCTGACTCCTAAATATGAAGAGAAATCTCTGAGTATCCAGGGGGAGGCCATTTTTTTTTTTGATTCGCCATCTCAGAGTCTAACCTTGAAGCATTACATGCTATAAACATGATATACGGCTGCTATAAAAGGAAAAGTGGATGAAAACCACGATGAGGAGGTAGAAAGGGAAAACACTTTGCCGTCCCTTAGAAACCTCTACCCCTCCATCAATGCACGAGTAGGGTTCAGCAAGATGGTAGGAAAGGCAAAAATGAAGTTTTGAAGCTTGAAACTCTTCTACGTCATCTTGTTAAGGATGGAGACCAGCGGTTTCATCACACCTCAGAGCAGGCTTCTCAATCTTGGTACTACTGACATTTGGAGACGGGTCAATCTTTGCTGTGGGGGCTGTCCCAGGCATTGTGGGCCTTTGGTAGCATCCGGTCTCCAACCACTATATGCCAGATGTATTGTGACAACTAAAAGTGTCCAAACCTTTCAAAATTGCCCTGGGGGAAATCCTCTCCCCCACCTCGCCACCCGGAACAACTACTTTAGATTTGGAAGGAGGACTTAGTATAACCTCTACGTCAAAGCCCAGGTCCCTCTCTTTAGATGGCTAAGGGTCTCTGCTCCAACACCCTCAAGTTTGTTTAAGGAGAAAGCCTGTTTCTTGGGCAGTTCACCTCTAGTTACTAAGAAAATTTTTCTTGAATTGAACTGAGCTCTCTGCCAGGAACTTCTTCCGATGATGTTTTCTTTCCTACATAATGGCCCTTTTAATATTTGACAGCAGCTCTTCTATCTCCCACAAGAAGAGCTATTATGATGAGAGCTATTACAAGGAGTCCTAGCAGGCGGGGGTCTGGGAAGGACAGGCAGCCAGAACGCAGAACTACTGGAAGGTCCAGGACACTGTGATGGGCTGCAGGTCAGCGTGCAATGCCCCTTGGCCAGCTGCGGCCCCGTGACCTCCCTCCATGGGCACTGTTCCCTAGAGCAGCAGCTTCTAGAGGGGCTCCTTCTCCCATTTCACTCTGCCCCTTCCCAGTTTTAAATCCTGGCCAGATCTGAGGTCTAATAAACCTCTCCCACTGAGAATTTAATAGTGAAAGCAGCTGCAAATGCCATTCCCCCGGGGTCTTTGCATCTCAAAGGGTCTATCTGGGACCAGCGATAAGGTCATCCAGTGATGTGCTGGTAACGGACTAACAACCAGGTCTCCAGAAAGCGCAAAAGCAGAACCTTGCTTGGCAGTGGTTCTGCATTCCTGGGCCATACATATTCGCAACATGGGCAGGGACCTGAAGAGCCTGTTAGGTAGCATTTGGATTTGATGGATGTTAATCATCTCAAGAGGGGAGGGAAAAAAAAGGGGGGTGGGCATTACGATTACCATGTATAGTGGGGGGGGGGCACGGGGAGGGCTGTGCAACACAGAGAAGACAAGTAGTGATTTCACAGCATCTTACTATGTTGATGGACAGTGACTGTGAATGGGGATGTGGGGGGGACTTGGTGAAGGGGGGAGCCTAGTAAACATAATGTCCTTCATGTAATTGTAGATTAATGATACCAAAATAAAATTTTTTAAAAAAAGAGTATAGGTAACAGTAACATAGAGTGTAATGTTTGGGAAGGGAGGCAATTTGACTGTTTATGAACTTTGTTTTTAATATAATTTATTAATTTATAATTTATACTGAGCTTCTGCTCTGTGCCAGGTGATATGGGATCTCCCCATCCCAAGAAATAATGGTCCCTGTCTTTAGGACACCAAAGGAGGCGCTGTGGGAACTCAGGCCTTTCATGGGTGGCTGTAGGCTCAGGGTCAAGGGGGGCTCCAGCAGGGAGAGGACTTGGTGGGCTTCAAACGCTGTGAATCGGGTGATCTGTCAGGACCCGCAGCACATCCCAGAATGGCTCTGTGTGCTGACAGCACTGGTACGGCACAGTGGCAAAGAATGGCGGTCCTAAGGCCAGACAGCCCGGCCGATGGCTTGGTCCCACTCCTTATATTTGTGCAACCTGGGGTAAACTCTAGAACCTTCCTCATTTCCTACGTTGAATACAAGTCCTTAGGGCTGTTGAGAGGGCTCTGTATGACCAAGTGCAGGCCAGTGTTGGAGTCACGGCTAGCACCTAATGAGCCCTAGTAAGCGTACCTGTTGCCAGTACTATTATTTTATTATTATTACCATGGTGCGTGTCTTCTCTTGCTCCAGCAGTTTAAGTCCCTGTACATCCAATAAAAGCAGAATTGATCACACGCAAGCCTGCATCCATTGGCAATTCACACTCACTCATGTGTTCAGGCATTTGGCTTGCATTTATTAAACACCTACTATTTGCTGGGAGCCGGGATGGTGACAAACACCACAGGACCAATCCCCGCCCCCCTGAGCCAATAGGAGGATCTATTTACAAACCCTCCTCAAACAGCTGAATCTTTCCTGATGAACTATGGGCTGAAAGATCACATGAGTGCGTGAATCATCCTCGCTCAGACAATTTGAACTCAGCAAGCCAACTGTTCCTCCTGTCTTCTCCCAAGGGTGTTAAGAGTCCTCATGCCAGCCTGGCCCTAGAAGGAATGGCCTTCTGGAGGCTGTTCAGGCCCACAGCCATACTCTTGACTAGGACAATAGATCTGTACTTTGAATGACGATATGGGGGACGCCTGGGAGTCCCCCAAAGCAGCTTTGATGAGGCCCTCAAAGGAGAAAGGTGCCCTGGCACTGCAACCCCGGCTCTGCAGGAGTATCTGTGCATTCACTGGGTCTGGGGCTTTAGCAGAGGGTAAGCCCACCTGATTCCCTAGCTCACGTGTGCCTCAGTTTTGCTTGGGGCCCAGACGCTGTCACTTCCTTTTACCTCCATGGTAGCTGCTGGAGCCATTCGATATAAATCTGTTAACCATTTATTTCTAGTACCAACTGAGGTGCAAATGACAGTCTAGCTTGGCTTAAGAAATATAGAGAAGAAATATAGATCCGGTAAGGAAGGCACAAACAGAATGATCACAGGAGCACACACTCATCAAATAGGCTGGGTTCCACTGTCCCTGAGTTCTAACACGACTCAAAAAGGAGATTTTGTTCAGACTTTTTCCCATAAGGGATTTTTCTTGGTAGAATTTTCATCCCTGAAGGAGTCCCTTTTAAGTGTGAGGCACTGTTTTACATAAGCTCTTTTTATTCTCATAATATGTACAAGAAAAGGATGTGGTTGTTATCATCACCATGATTCCCATTTTACAGAGGGGATACTGAGGTACACAGCTGGGTTGAGAAACTTGCTCCAAGTCACACTGCAGGTAAGTGAGCAGCACTGGGGCTGGTTCTAGCAAGTCTGGTTCCTGAGTCTCTGCTCTCAGCCAGAGGGTTGGCAAGTTATTTCCCATAAAAGGCCAGAGAGTAAATATTTGAGATTTCTTGGGCCATATGGTCCCTGTTGCAACCACTCCATTCTGCCATTGGGGTGTGAAGGCAGCCACAGCTGATATATAACAAATGAGCATGGCTGTGTTCCAATAAAACTTTATTTACGGACACCAGAATTTGAATTTGTATAATTTTCACTTGCCACAAAATATTTTCTCCTTCCAATTTGTTTTCAATCATTTAGAAGTGTAAACACCAGTGTTAGCCCATGAGCTGTACACACACAGGTGCAAGCCAGATTGGGCCAGGGGGTCACAGTTGGCCAACCCCCTACTCTTGGCCAATATGCTACACCGCCTGTATTTAGACACTGAATGATTTGGATTTGCTTGAACAGCACTGCCACAGGTCAGCGGTCTCCTTCTCTCTCTCTCTTTACTTTTTATTATGCAGATTCACGAGTACACACAAAAGTGGAGAGAATCCCCTGCTGCGGTAGCCACCCCTGTGAGAGCTGGTAACCCAAGTTGGGAGTGATGGGGACTGTGATGAAATGAGTGGGTGCATCTGAGTACCTGCGGAGTCCAAAAATGTAGGAGATGTTTGCCCTTGCTGTTATGCTGCACTTTAGAGCCAAAGGGTGGGTTTGAGGGCTGGGGCATTGTTTAACCAGCCTCTGGCAAGCTATCGGAAGGTACACAGGTCATCCTGAACAGCAGAATGGGTAAGGGACTTGACACGTTGAGTCAGAACATTAGGTGGGTGGGAACCAAGCACTCTCCATCCACCAGGGGATAAAAGGAGAATTGTGGGTGGTGCACCACCCAACAACATTTCTGAGTACCTTCTGGGCCAACACACGGGCTGTGCTTCTTCCCTGAGGGGCCATCTGCCTCCCACTCCTTTGCGAAGCCCCACTGGCCTCCTATAGGTAAAAGTGGCAGAAGTGAGCCTTTGCTCGTTTGCCACAAGATTTTATTTTCTTTAAGAACCATAAGTGCTTAGAGATTGGAAAAAAAAAAAATCAGTGTTTTTCAATAAACAGCTGATGGCTAAATTGAGGATGGAAATGCAGTCGTAATCATCCTGAATGAGCGCTTGTTAAGTGTCTATCTGCATGTGGTGCTGTGTGCAAGCTTTAAGGGAAATGATGCATTGACCTACTTTTCTCTGAGAAAAGTTTTTTTCACCTGTTTGGGTTTAGGTAGAGTTTGCAAACCATAACAGCTTTGCAAATAACACCTCATAAACCCAGAGACGTTTGCTTGTAGGACTGAGAAGCTGGAAGAGCTAGCAAAAAAGTGTCTTCATCTTGGCATGCCATCGTTTTCTTCTCTGGATAAAATGGACCTGTTGTTAGGAACATACAGTCATATCTTGATTTCCATCACGGAGTGGCCAACGTCCATTCTAAAGGGCCTCCAACTAGACTCAGCAGGATGGTATATATTGCATTAATTGCCCCAATTCTTTATTCCTTCCTGCAGCTCTGACATGTGATTTGCAATGGCCATTCCAATGACCAAGTAGGGAGTGGTTTCTTTCTCATTCCTCATCTCTGAGCTGAGCCACTGACTTACTTTAACTAACAGAACAAGGCAGAAGTGAAGGTGTGCCAGTCCAAGCTTTGGCCTCAAAATGCAATGGACTCTGTTGCCTGCTCCACTGGGCTCTGCTATTGCTAAAAGGACATTCCTGAGCCAGTTAGCCAGGAGGAGGTTGAGAGATTCACAGACCATAAGGGAGGCTGGCCAAGATTAGCAATGAAAACTGGCCCAGCCTAGCTAACCTTCAGAATGGAGAAAAAGAATACATGTTTGTTGTTTCAGGCCACTGAATTTGGGGGGACAGGTGGCTTGTTACACAGCAGTAGCTAACTGATGCAGCAACTGACTTTAAACTTAAGCAAGCCATCAGCAGGAAGCTAATTTTGCTGGGGAAACTGATTCAGATATATTCTAAATCAAAGTGAAAGTGAGGTTTTATGTTATGTACAGGTTTGGATTATCGGTAGTTATGTGGATAATTGAGACTCTGTCCTGCAAATTGGAAATTACAATAAAAGTCCTTATTTAGGGATATATAACAAATATAAAACATAATAAGATATAAAAATAGGATGTTCTCAATTCTGGCTGACACCACGTATTTATCTGAAGATCTATCACCTGGTCCTCCTCCTACCCCTCAGGAATTTGCTGATCTGGGGGTGAGGCACAGATACTTTCTCTGAGGCCCCCAGTGTGATTGTATAGTGCAGCCAGGGCTGGAAACACTGGGCTGCCTGGTGCTAACATCTAGGAGTTGAAGTGTGCTAGAGACTTTTAGCAAATTCCTTGGGCTTTTTTGCTAACACTAAATGTATTTCACAGTCACCACCAATATCAGATCAGACAGAGATTTCTTCCTACATGATTTTATGATGTAGATAGAAAATGTTCTGCTTCCAGGCTGCAGGCAACTGCAGGCCACATGAGAAATGTTCTTTTCTCTACCCTTTTCCTCTCATTAAAGCCTCCTAGTCATTAAGCCTGGTATGTGGTCCTGCTTTCACTCTGCATTGTACAAATTCTGAGATGTGAGGATATCTCCCCGAACGCTCTCTCTGGGCTACCATGTGCATTCTACGATCCTTTCCACAAACGGCAAGGCGTGATACCCCGTCTCAGGAGTGCTGAATCCATATCTCATGGGCACAGGTACTAGACTTTTCTGTTTCAGTTCCAAATAAATTAATCAATGGAGAGCCTTTCCTGGTGGCCCTGTGCCAGTCACAGGTAACACAGGGAAAACACAGGGTTTATCAGAAACCAATTGGAAAGGTGAGTTTGCCCTTTGCTGCCTGACAGGAGGAAGGCAGGCGCTCGGCTGCTAACTTGTTTCCCGTGGCCCAGAAGGTGGTTTGATTTATCTCCTGGATAAAGTTATAGAGTAGGAAGGATAGAATTTCCTGAGTTACATGGAAGATGTGGATGTGAGCAGGAAAAGGGAGCCACCTACCTCTCCAGATAGTCCCACTGTGGACATGCACCAGCTAAGGGACCACAGGCAGGCAGTGTGTCATGTCAGCAGAACAGGGGGCACGCAGGACCTACATCACATAGAAATCCTGGGAGGTTCAGTGAAATTGCACAAGCAACCTCTGTGCCTAATGTTCCTGCTAGGATCATGCTCGCATATTAAGTGCTCAGCAAATGCTAGTGTTAATAAAAACATTGGAAAGAGCTGCAAAAATGTAAATGAAAAAATAGTTGGGATTTGGTTGCACTATCTGCCTTTTTTCTCTACATGTTGTCCCCTGTTGGTTAAAGTGGTCTTCAGTAGATCATAAGCCTGAATACTTTTGTTTTTATTGAGATATAATTCATATGCCATATGACTCACCATCTTAAAGTATATTCAGTGTGCATTAATATATTCATAGAGTTGTGCGACCATCCCCACTATCTCATTCCAAAACATTCTTATCACCCCAAAAGGAAACCTTACACCCATTAGCCATCCCTCCCTGGTATCTGCAACCACTAATCTACTCACTGTTTCTGTGGATTTGACTATTCTGGACATTTTTTATAAATGGGATTACATACAAATGGAATGGAAATAAGTACAGAATGTGGCTCTGTGTCTAAAACTGAGTCATTTTTATCAGGAAAAAAATGCAAGTAAAAAATTCCGGGATGCCCAAGATATGGCATATGGGGAAGGGGTGGGGTGGGGGGGAACTGTTGTGACTTCCCCATCTGCCCCTCATCTCTGGTGTTAATACCGGCTCTCTTCACCTGCTGTCTGTGCTCCCGTGAATTCTGGAAGTGGGGTTGACACCCTGCCACACTCTGGTCCCCTGAGGCACTGCAGAACTGCTACCCTAGCCTGGCCTCCTGACCCCCACTCCCTTCCACACAGCCTCACTGCTGCCCTCCCACACGCTGTCCAGAAGCCCTGAGTAAACCATGGTCCTGAGCTGGGAAGTAGTCCATTGTTGAGACTGTCTGACAATTGCTCACATGTGGACAATCCCCATCAATTTGCACCAAGCCGCTGTTGTTAAGAAATGGGCAGGTTATTTCAGAGACTCACTATTTTCACCAATTTGAGAAGCTTGCCACTGTGAAGTTTTCAACAGACCACTGCTCAAAGGAGAGACATAGTCATAATTCCAGAATTCATAACAAACATGAGGGATTGCACGGCATGTCCCAAACAGGCCCTATTGTAATTTCCCCTCCTGGGATGTCAGAATTTTCTCCACTTCAATGAACATTCTCCTCGGGCATTCTAATTATAATGACGAATATCAAAATATTACCTCTGTTGTCGCTGTAATCTCACTTAAGAAAATGTGTTTGAATTTAAGAAGGATCGTTCTGTGGCTCTGCTGCAAAATAAACTGCGTCTTCCTTAAAGTTGTGCCGTCTGGCAGCTGGCAGAAGGATTCTCAGAGACCAGCGACCATTCTTATGGACCACCACCTGCCTGATACTTTCCTGGGGAATCACAGTGTGTGCTAAAGGCAGGGTAGCTGTGAGCAACAATTTAGGAAGCTGGAGATAAAGCTGGGGACACAGACTGCCGGCAAACTGTGGACCCAGAAAGCTTGTGGCTTCCCTCTGAAGGATATCCTGTCAGGCAGCGGTTCTCAAAGTATAGACCCTGAACCAGCAGCATCAGTGTCACCTGGGAACTCCTTAGAAATGCAGATTGCCGGGTCCTCTAGACTGGCCTGGCCAAGTCAGACACTCTGGGTTGGGACCTGGTAACCTATGTTTTCACCCTGAGCAGGGTGTTTCACCTTGAACAGGTCAAGGCCTTGAGATGATGCTGGTGCTCAGTCAAGTTTAGGAACCACTAAACAGCATCAGCATGTAAAGATGCCATGTCTGTAATGGGTTGAACAGTGACCCCCAAAGATATGTCCACACCCTGGAAACTGAATGTGACCTTGTCAGGAAAAAGAGTCTTTGTAGTTAAAGATTGCAAGATAAGATCATCCTGGATTTCCCAGGTGAGCCCTAAATCCCCCTGCAAGGGTCCTTTAAGAGACACATGGGAGAGACAAGGAGGAGAAGCCCTGCGATGGTGGAGGCCGAGACTGGAGCGGTATGGTCACCAGGGACGACCAGAGCCCCCAGAAGTTGGAAGAGGTGAGGAAGGATCCTCCCCTAAAGTCTTCAGAGAGGGCACGGCCATGTCCACCCCTTGATTATTTGGACATCTGGCCTCTAGGGTTGTGGGAGAATAAATGTCTGCTGTTTCCTGCCACCTAGTGTAGGGCACTGTTACAGCGGCTCTCAGAAACAAACACATGGCCTGACCTTGTGTACAGTGCAGACTCCTGGTCACGTGAACCTCAATTGCTATACCATGAGGTGTCATTTCAAAACTAAAGGAGGTAGGATGAGAAGAAATTTTTTTTAAGATCACCTATTCAAGGGCGCTTGACACATCTCCTCCTAGATGGACTGAGGCTGCTATAGACCATGTGTGTCCCCGCCAGATTCACATGTGGAAACTTAACCACTAGAGTGACTGTATTTGAAGTGCAGACTTCAGGAGGCAATAAGGTCATGAAGAGGGAGCCCCAGTGATGGGATCAGTGCCTTTATAGGAGATCCCAGAGCTCCCCTGCCCCTTCTGCCATGTGAGGACACCACGAGAAGATGCCATCTGTGGACCAGGAAGCAAACTCTCACCAGACACCCAATCTGCCAATCCTTAATCTTGGACATCCAGCCCCAATTTGTGGGGAATCAAAATGTGTGTTGTTTAAGCAACCCAGTCAGCAGTATTCTGTGACAGCAGCCCAAATGGACAAGGACAGAGGTCAAAGTTGACCCTTTGATTCCGGTGTCAGCCACAGACTTTTCTAATTCCGATATGGCTACTGTCTCTGCTTGAGATCCACAGCAGGCCTGCAACACCGATCATAAATACAGGGAATCCGATGTACACTGGAGCCTGCTTGAGCAGCTCTCATCTACTGCTTAGCTGTATCGATGTTCTGTGCCCAAAAGTAGAGGGACAGCTGCCAGGGGGCCTCTCCCAAGCTGCACAGAACTAACACACATTGGATAGATGGCAGAGGAAACTTCAACTTACACCCCTCAGAGTTCCCACACCTAATGGCCCATTAAAGCTCTGAGGAGTCCAGGATTGCAGAGGTACCTGACTTCATTTGATGAATCTAGTATTTGTCAAACACTTGTGGCTGCAGGACCTTCCTGCCCAAGAACTGCCAGCACCCCCCTAGAACATGACTGTCCTCGAGAACATCCGCAGGGGAGGCTGCGAGACCATACTGCACAGCAGAGAGATGCACGGGGTTGCTGTCAGTTCTCCATCGTGCATTTTCCTGAAGCCCTGAATTTCAACCACATGCCAGTGTCATGAACCGGCAGAAGCCTGCTGATGGCACAGACAGCACGCTCCTCCTGGGCAGTCTCCCTCAGAAGGCCGTGGCCACACCAGCACCTGCCAGCAGATTCATGTACAGATGTCTCAGAAAATGCTGTGGCTGGTGGACAGTGTGATTAGTTCATCAGTGTGACCCAAACACTCCTAGCCTACAATTATGTAGAGGGGTTTGATGTTTGGGGCACCCAGGATGTAGCTTTCCACACTCAATCAAGTATTTCCAAATTTCCTAATTTAGTGATGCCAGAAAATGGACTTCAAACTGTCCTCTTCTGCTTTATCTTTTATTTTTTTATATATATTATTTAACCAACACTTATGGGGTGCTTGTTTCAGGTCACAGACCATCTGAGCCCTTTGAGATACCAATTCATTCAATCTTCATCATAGCCCTACCAGGTAAGGAAGAACAGTTTTCTTGTTTTACAGATGAGAAGACACAGACACAGAGAGGTCAAGTAGCTTGCCCAAGGTCACACAGGCAGGAGGAGTGGAAGTGGGGAATCCAGCTCAGGCATCTCTCCCTAGGGTCTGTGCATGCAGGTACCATGCTATGTAAAGCTGATTCTCCCTCAAAACTTTCCTCCCGTTTTAAATCTGTCTAGCAGAGATAACTTTTAAAACTCTTATCTTACTCAGCTATCTCTTTGCTTCACAGCTACGCCAGGGAGGGGCAAGGCTTGACAACCCCTCCCATTTTCTTTAGCAGATGTTAAGACCAAGATTCAGACCCCAGTCAGAATTAATCCTATCAGCCACAACTGGGGGACAGTCTGCACTTTCAAATCCCAAAATTAATGCCGTAATATCTTGGCTAAAGGGATGATACACACAAAATATAGCATGAAGGAAACAATGTAAAAGGTTTAAAAAAACAGAAATTCTCAACTGAGGGCGATTTTGCCCCTTTGGGGAAGTTCACCATGTCTGGAGACATTTCTGGTAACTTCCACACTGTCAGCAGGGGTTGGGGGCTGGGGGGTTCTGGAGCCTCATGGATGAGATGCTGCTAAATGCTCTGCATTGCACAGGATGGTCTTCAACCCAAAGAAGCACCTGGCTCCAAACCTCAATCATGCCAAGGTTGAGGAACCCAGGTTTAAAGATCGCTTACAACATAGTCAATTGCAGAAAAACATTAAGTATGGAAAAAATGCACAATCTAAAGCAAGAGTTGAGCAACCATGGCCCATGGATCTGATACAAGCCTGATGATTAGTGCTGTAAATAGAGTTTTATTGGAATGCAGCACTCATGTATTTACATATTGTCTATGGCTGCTTTTGCAATATGATGGCAGAGTTGCAAAGATTATCAATTGGTCCATTAAGAACAAATTTGCCCACCAATATAAGGGGTCCCTCAAAGCTTGGATGCATTCCCCTTGCATAGTAAATTCAATCGAACAGAGTTCTGTGGTCACTCCCTATGTGCTTAGCTGGGTGGGACTCAGTCTCAATGGGACCTGATTGATTCTTCAGTGTGTGTGCAACTGCTAGTTTCAGTATGTGCATTCTACCTCTGTGGCCTTCCCTCCACTAGCCTGGAGTTTTTCCTCTCAAATCAGCAACTGTTGGAATCAGCTGGTCAAGATCAGGATATAACAGAGAAGCAGGTGATTAACAGGCCATTAGAAGATCCTGTACCACTGCCTGAGCTAAAGAACCAGGGAAATCAATTATGCTGGGTCCTAAAGGAAATCCAGATGGGAGGTGACAAACATTTCCTCGCCGTCAAAGTCCACTGGCTTGAAACTGTCCATCAGCACCAGGGCAGTGCAGAGTTAGAAGCCACTTTTTCTGCCTTGGTGGGTCACCATTCTTCTCACCTCCTAGCAAAAATGACATAAATGGCCACCAGCAAGCCCGACATCCTGCCCACACACATGCCACTCCAGTTTTTCAGGCCTGGTCCACTCAGAACATGGAACTTTTCAAATCAGTGTTTTTCAAATTGCAAGCCATTCTGTGTTTTGAAATCAGTTGAGTGGGTGCCATGCAGCCTCTTATCAGTAATGAAGAGCAGATAGAGAATTAATCAGTTTGTCCTACAAAGCAAAAGTAAATATTGTTTTGTGAAATTTCTTTTTAGATACAAGTATACATAAATGTGCATGTTTGTAAGTCTTATTCAGCCCCAGGCAAGTTCACTATGGATTCACTGAGACCGAGGAATGACAATGGAACATTCTTGGAGTGAAAGGGTTTATACCCAACTTTATTCCCAAGGTGACAGGTCAATCACTAGAATCCCATCCACTCAGAGCGAGTCTGCATGCAGCAAGCCAGTCACTGCCTCTGGGCCTTTGTACCCTAGTACCCCCAGCAGCCGTCTCAGTCTCTGTCCTTGGTGCTGCCACCACTCCAGACTCTGCTGTCCTGCAGTCTTGCAGCCTTGCAGCCCTGCAGCCATGCAGCAGCCATACAGCCATGCCACCATGTCGCCCAGAGCACTAGGCAGAGTTCTTCATATAGGATCAATAGCAGCATATTGCCCACATGTGTAGAGAGCTAGCTAACCAGGGCCAGGTGAGAATCCTGGCCATAGGAACCTTACTTTATCCACAATGTATATACACATACAGACATGATATAAGGCTACATGTTTATAGGGAAAATCAAAGTTCCTATGGCTAGGATCCTCACCTGCTCCTAAACTGTTATGGAAAACCAGAAAACCTGGACGGGACCACTGACGGAAAAACCAGGCAGCACTTGGAGGTCTTGGAGGGTGAAGGTTTATTTTACACCGGCGGGCTCAGAGGAGAGTGATCTCCAAAGGTCTGAGCCCCGAGTACAGCAGGGCCATGCTTTTTATACCTTTACTACAAAGCTAGAGGGGAGTCAGCACCCAGGAACCGTTGCAGTGGGAACTATTAAGTCACTATAGGTGTATTCAGGATGCTAGTTATATTTTAATCCATTTCTGTAAAGGTTACTAGGATACCATATTATAAACGAATGGGCTTCTATGACTATGATCAATTAGCTGTTGCATACCACTGAGTCCCGGGGTGGGGGGGATACATTGCTACATTGTTTCAATCCCAAGCACCGAGAACCTTGTGATTCCTCTACATTCCTGAAGCCTTAACAGAATCCCTGTTTCCTTGGCTTTCTTGGCTTCCCACCACACCTGCCGAGAGGGGGAGGGACTTGAGAATTTTATAAGTATTTCCTCACCAAAACTACTTGATAGTGTAATTGGCCTACTGAGTGGGCTAATGCTTCCACACCTGCTATGCTTCCACACCCGTTGGGGATGAGCTATTATTGTCAGTGTTACTATACAAAGAGCTCTGCCCAGAGGCAGAGCCTGTAGAGGGACAGTGAACGCTCCAGAGGCAAACATGATTGGAGCACTCAATCTGCCACCATGAGAATAAAGCTTGGTGTAAACTTTCACTCTAAATGTTCCATTGTTGTTCTTTGGTCTCACTGAATCCAGAGTGAACTTGCCTGGGGGCAATTCACTTAGGCGAGACAATGTTATAGAGATTTGTTTTGTGTAATTGTATATATTGTCTAAGTCATAATGTAAGATGTATTTTGGTGCATAATAAAAAATGGTTGTGAAATCCTACCTAAATGTATCTATATTATCTGAGATACTACAGCTCTTGTCTAAATGGCTTAAATTGCTGGTACAGAATGAAGAAGTCAGAGAGAAGTATTTTCATTTCCTCCTATTATGGAACCACAGGCCGCACACAGGCAGTAGTATCCTTTGGCTTCCCCTAAGGGTTTGATCTGGTTTCAGCCAAGGGACTATCTGCCTACCAGGGATGAGTTCAATTCTTTGTGTTTCTAAGGCCAAAGAAAGCAAAGTATCAGAGTGCTAGGAAAAATAATGTCCAACATTTTCCACACTTAGTCTTTTGAATATTTTTATGATTTTTGTTAGAACCATAACTCACATTCTATTACTTAATGTTTTAACAGATTTCTGTTTTGTCCTAAGCAGTAATATGTGCAATTGCAGACTTTTTCCCATAAAGCACATACAACTAACCACAGAAGTATATAAATAAAAATGTTTATATGCCACCCAAATTCCTTGGCACATTGGGTACTTTCAGGGCTCTTGACCTTGCCCAGCTCTTGCCATTGCTTCCCCTCACAGAGGGCCCAGTGGTCCCTGCAAATGCAGATTTTATCCTTCCCTACTCAGTGGCTTCCTCGTGCTCTTGTCAGAAGGCCCAAACCCCCAGTTACCCTGCTCCTGCCTTGCTCAGGTCCTCTCACTAGGGCCTCTGACCTTCTATCATTCTTGTTGCCTCAAGGCTGGAACTTCCATCTGCACTGCTTTCTCTTTGCACAATTAATACCTTCACACCGCTCACGGAGGGCTCACCTGAACAGGTGCACGAGCACCTGTTCGCCTCAGCACTGCCTAGCATCCTCATCAGATCTTGCCCTGCCCTCATCCGACTCCCTGCAGAGCCATGCCCTCCCTTACCCTCCCAAGGAGCACCTTGCACGTTTCCCTTTGCATACCCCACAAAGACATGGCTCCTACAGTGCTTGTGTGCCCATCAGCCCTCCTCCCATCTCCTCCATTGGACCATAAGCCTCCTGTGGGTAGGGACCGACACATGACAGGCACACAGCACGTTTGAATGGACAGGTGAACAGAGAGACAAATGGACAGAAGCACATGAATATTTTGCAGATGGATAAATGGGGACTGAGAACTGTGGAGGCGTATCTCTAACGCAGCTAATCAGAGACCACATATTAAAACTCAAGTCTTGGCTTCTTCTCCTGCTCTCCCCTACATGCCACACTTCTTTGAAGAAACCTAAAAAGCATTCAGCCAGATAATCCAGGAACATATTCCAAATTAGCCCCAGGTCATTGCTTGGGGGACCCTCTTCCTCTATCAGCTCTGCGTCAGGCCCCAAATCTGAACTGACTCCTGCTACTGAGAGGTTTAGATGCCGATTAGTTCCAGTCCACGGAATAACAACTGGAAAGAGAGGAAAACAAAACTCAGCTCAATTGGCTTACAATCATCCCTAACAATCATCCTCTTGATTAGCCACCTCGTTAAAACATAAACTAATTTAATCCAATCATTTAAGCAATAGCCCAGCCAGCACACCCATTACCATCCGAAGCTCCATCATGTTCACTCTCGACAAGACATGACAATTTGGCGTTTTTATTAAGAATATGAATCTCCTGCTGGTGTGGAGAAGAAAATGCCTGGCAGCTGCCGTTCTCCCATTGTTTCTGCACGCCAATAGCTGCTTTTTATAATTTCCCCAACAAAGCGATTAGGGAAGAAACCACCCAAACATGCCCAGAGTCTGAGATGATAGTGGGTATAAATAGTTCATAAGGAGGATTTTCTTCCCAATTAGCAATGTGTCTGATGCTTGCAATAGAAATGCAGCAAATCCCCACTGGATGGAGGTTTTCGATGGCCGCTGGGACGGAGGACACTCGTCCCTCTCCTGCTCACGGACGCAGGCTTGGAATCTGCACAGGTTCTGCCCTTCACCTGCAAACCTGCCCGCTCCAGGGCTCCACAGGGTGTTCGCTGGGTTTTCCAGGGTGGATCAACACCTTCCTCCTTGGCACATCTGGAGCTTTGCCTCGTTCCACATGAAGCTGAGTTCAGGGGGCAGGCTGGGCAGTAATGGTTAATACCTCAGTACCACTTCAGGTCTCCTTCCTTGCCTGCTGAAATGCCTGTATTAGTTAGGGGAATGCTGGCTGTTGAAACAAGTAAAGCCCAAATTACCGTTAACACAATAAAAGTTTATTTATTACTCATATAACAGTCCAGTGCAGGCACATGGTTGGTGGGTGGCTTTCCTGCACACAGGCACTTACAGGTTCAGGCTTCTCCCATCTTGGAGCTGGCCCACCACTCAGAGCCTCAGCAATCTCTGCACCCAGCCAGAGGTTAAAGGAAGAGAGCACAGGGAAGGTGCGCACATGGTCACCTGGAGGGCACCCATGCCAGTTCTGTTCACATTGTACTGGCAAGAGATGGAGCCTCCAATACATGCCCCCTTCGCCCCAAGACGAGCTTGGGAATATAGCGCAGGGTACTTCCAGGACAACTCAATCCAAGGAAACAGCGCTCCTCCCAAAGAAACAGCACCGGACTCCAACAAATTTTACAGATGACCATTTTCTTTGGCAGATACACACACAGACCTTCAGACATTTTTGTGCACAGCTATAGATATAGGAACTTTTGTAAGTTCTCAAATGAAAGGAAACGAAATAAAATGAGGAGAAAAATAGGTGGTTGAGCCTGGCTTTCCTTCAACGAAGAGCTCCACTGTCTGGCCAAGCCCTTCCTGGTTTCTACCTTCATAAAGCTTAGTTTTTATATAAATAGTTGGCTTTTACTCCATGTTGCAAACAGTCCTGGGGAAACCAGAAAGAAACACCCGAGAGCCACAAGGGAAAACAATGAATGCTCAAATAAGGAAATAAAAAGTCCAGTGCTATTTCTCCAAGGGGTCCCTTCAGTCACCCCATTGTAAGCTGTCTCTCACTTTTCCTCAGATCTGCTGATGCCTCCACCATATCTGCTCACAATCCCACCCTTTAAAGTCTCCCTGAAGAAATTCTTTATGATGCCAACATGTGCTTCCCAGTTCCATGTTTTTCTAAGAGAAGAACTCTCAGTAGCTCCCAGTGAATGAGATACTTCCTTCCGGATGCTTCATCCTCTGTGAAACCATCTAGCTGACAAATGGCGGTTGAGCACCTACTGTGTAACAGGCACTGTGTGGGGACTGGGGGAGGCCAGATGGAGGGGAGCAGTTCTGCCCACCAGACGCCCCAGGGCAGAGGGCCTCACTGAGTGAGGGGGGATATCATATGGCACCACAGGCTGAACTCCTGTGAATGGAGGAGCCCTGCCAAAATGGGCACCCCAAGTGCAGTGGGGCACCTTTCAGAGCTTTTAGCAGAAGTTGCTGAGGCATTCTGATTCATGTTGTCTGAAAGTCTCTTGGCTGCCTGTGGAGAATAGATTGTGGGGTGAAGTGGAAGCCAGAGCACTCACTGGGGTCCCCCTGGAAGGGATGAAGGCAGCTGGATGCAGAGATGGGGGAGAGGGGAAAGCTGGTCAGAGTCGGGGTATATCTGGAGTAGGGTGGCAGGACTTGCTGAGCAGTAAAGGGAAAAGCCTAGCTGACTTGGACTTGGGGTGGGAAGTGGTGCATTTCCTGTGATAAACAGTGTGCACGTGGAAAGCTGGCTGCTGGGCAGTCTTTGGTGGGGTGGGGTTGGCAGTGGAAGCCCCTGGTCAATGGGCTGTGGGTTTTACTCTTGCTTTTTGCCATGGTTTGATACAGACAGGGAACAGTAGGTACCCAAATGGGAACATCAAAGTTAAGGCTGATTTACAAGGCAAGAAAGGAGGGGAGAGCTTAGGGACTCCCACCTACAATACACCCTAGGTCCTGCCTACTTTTCCAGGCCTCCTTCCACACTCTAGCCATGGTCACCTACCTGCCCTTGGAATGTGCAGGCTTGTTTTCTGCTTGGACTGTCCTCCCTCTTGGTCCACCCTCCCCTCAGACCCTCCCATGGCCAGATCTCCCGTGATTCATGCTCTGTTCAATGTCATTGCTCGGGACAAATGTCCCTGACAACCTGATCAAAAATACCCACTCTCACAATCCTACTTTCTGTTCATCAAAACACTCATTGGAATCTGAAATTATCTTGTGTCTGCACTTATTTGCTTATTCTTTGTACGTGTCTCACTCCTGAAATGTAAGCTCTTAGGGGAAAGGTTTCTTGGACTGTCTTAGTCACAGACATGCAGTAAGAGCATCTGACACATATGAGGTGCTCACTAAATCTATGCTGAATAATAAAAAGTCTACCATAATTATCAGTTACCTTCCTTTTTTACTTACTGTAGACTACTCTATTTCGTCCCACTTTTGTAAAGAGTGGACACTGTATGTATTCCCAGAGGCCCAAGGAGATGAGATGGCAGGGTGAAGAAGGCTCCCACCTTCTGTGGCATATACAAGCGTGATGTTCAAGGTTATTTGATGGCTCACCTGAGAGGCGGCAGAAACCTTCCAGGTATGGAGTGAAGTGCTATCCAAATAGCACTGAGCTGTCTAACTCAGAAGCCTCTATATGAGTGGGTCCTAGGCCAGGAACTACACCAGCCCCAGAGAATGGAGCTCTCCAAAGCAAAGCTGAAGCTTCTTCGGGGGATTCAACGGGTGAAGTCTGGCCTCTAGCACATACATGGCCTTAGAGTGGATTGCAACAGAGTTCCCTCGAGCAGACACAGCCCCATGGGGTGGGTCCTGGGCTAATGAGGCATAGGTGGGCTGCATTTCAGCCACATCATCACCTCAGCTGAGCCCACCTGAGCGCTGAACAACCAATACAACTATGCAGAGCAATCCTGGGGAGTAGGGAGGGACGGCCCTGAAGTGAAGTGCAACGAAAACTCTGCTTCACTTTTTGGGGTCTCAACATGAAAGTATTCAGGCCAAATCATTTTCCTAGACCTTCATCTCATCTTATCTTTTCTTTCTCCCTCCCTTTCTTTCTCTTGGGGGGTTGGGCAGGGGGAGTGACCTATATAAAGTAGTTAAATAACTCAAAGCATTTTAAATGTCTTTAGACGGGACATGCATTCGCTTATCAATTACCCGGAGATCCTACCACTCCTCTGTTAATTGCTCCCTTCCCAATGCACAACCTTATATTCTCTGGCTGGCCTCTTGTGGCATCTGAACGAAGAGAATCAGAAAATGCAGGAAAAGATTTTAGAACTCCAACTGTCTCTTTTTTCCCCTTCTAATTAACAGCTGCCAGGAGCAAACTTTCTGAGGTCACACTTGCACACAGAGAAGATAAATGGTTTTTTAATTTGGGTCACAGACAAGGTCCCCAATAGAACTATGTTATTGTTATTTTTTTCTCAAACATGCCTTCATTAACTTTCTTTTAAGAAATAGTACAAAGAAGTCCAAGATGTTTGATGAACACACTTCTTCTCTCTAGCTACTCATTTTCATATTAAGTAAGTGCGGGCCAAGCCATTAGAAAGCAGGGACTGCCCCAGGCCTGCTTCTCTTTTCTCTGCTAAGGTCTCCATCAGGCCCAGCCCCCAAAGAAATGTTATACTGTGAAGAACTCCACTCTCAAGAGCCCGAGGCCCACTGGTGACTGAATGCACCTAGAGTAGATTTCGGGTGGGTAACAGACAAGAGTACCCGTGACCTTCCCCGACAAAGTATGGGCCCAATGGAAACAGCAGCTTCCTCCTGGGAAGATGCTATAGTTGCCCAAAATCTGCTGTGCGGCTTGTCCAGAGTCCATTCTCTGGTTTTCTGGGGATACCTTTTCTTATGGGTTGCCATCACCACTCAGTGTGGCTCAGCAAGACCCACCCTCTTGCTGAGGGTTAACACAATGGTCAAGCCAGACCAAGATGATTCAGAGCTGGGTTCAGGAACAGCCAGCCCTGTGACCCAGTTTGGGCCATTGAGAACCAGCCTCAGGACTTTGGCTTAAACAACTAGACTTGCCAGGCCAAAGGGACATAGATCTGGGTTTGCTGGCAGCCACCTGGCTACCCTGTGAGAAGAGGCTTCCTCGGAACGAGGCCATCATAGCGGAAAGCAGAGGTGAGCATTGAACAAAAAGGCAGTAATAACCTGAAGACACTGTTGTTGGCCTTTGATCCAGCCAAGCCTGAAGCTTGCACTATCCTTGGACCGCCACCTGTTTTCATTTCAATCAATGGCTCCCACCCCTGACCCAAACATCCTACCACCAACTTCTGACAACCAATGACCCAATCCTGGCCAGGGCACCTGTCTCCTGTATCTCTGAAATGCAGCCCCTCCTCTCTTCCCCAACTGCAGTGACTCAGCCCCTAATTCCTTCCCTGTTCAGCTCCCACCTTCCTACCCCTCCTCTACCCAGCAGCTCATAGGACTTCCCTAAAATGCAATTCAAATCCCATGACATTCCCCTGCATTCCAGTAATACATGGCTACCTAATGTAGCCATGAGTCTGAGGTCTGGTCACTAGGCTGTCAGCAGAAGTGATAATGTGCAACCTTTACATGGTGTTTACCCAACAGCAGTGTGCCAGAGGTGTCCCAGGCCAGCTTGTACTGTAGGCACCTCTCGTCAGCTCCACATTCATGTCAGAGCTTGAAACTGGTCACGGTGGGATCATTACACTATGGCAATTGAAAAAAGCAGCAAATTCACTTCAAGCTGCCTCTGGGGCTAGAGCATGAACTCAGGCGGGCAGCGCTGGCCCCACACCAGCCCCATTGCCAGCATGTGGGCCAGCGTTTGTGTGATTTGCCATTTGCCTCTACCATCCAGGGCTCAGTGTGTGCACAACCTGCCATTTATAAGCACCAATAACATGGAGGTCGTGTCTACTCCTTACCCACAGAACAAGTTCTGCTATTTCTACTTTGCTGATTAAAATGACTTGTTGGTGGAAAATCTGCTCCACCCAGCAATGTAATTAAGCAGCCCTGTTTCACTAGCAAGTTCACATTCAATCAATGTCACATCTCACTGGGAGAAGTTACCTTTTCTTGCAATGAATGCGAATCTGCTCTACCTTCCCCACTTACTGGCTCTTGACAGTTGGCAGGGCGAAAATGTAACTGCCATGAGCAGGGTGCACATAATCCCACCAGAATCCTAAGCCGAGGTGCCCAACCACCAAGCATGCAGGTGACTCCCAACTTTCCACGTCTGCTCTTTCTGGTTATCCAGCTCCATTTGGGGACAGAGTCTGGGGCTGGAGTGACACTGCATTCAGATGGCGGATCCCGTCCCTGCAGACCCACTTATTGGGATTTGACAGTCATGATTTATTTATCGAGCAGCTCTTTGTTTTAAGCCATAATCACACCTAAGACTCATCTCAAGCTTACTTGGAGTATTGAACCCGAACATTCAGATGTTTCCTGGCATTATAGTCCTAGTAGAAGGAGAAAAGGGAAAATATCCTAACTCTTTAAAAAAATTTTTCAGTTATATGGTCTCAAGTCTCTACCTTTCACAGTTAATTGTGTTGATCTTTCCAGGGGGCAAGAAATGAGCTCACACCATCCCTACTCAACCACCGTGTATAGGCAAGCCACCCCACCTGCTCTCTGCCTGGAAGCCAGTTCCCAAGAATCAGCCACCTTCTTCAGAGAGACTGGAGAACCAGGTCCCTGTGTCCAGGAAGGGCAGGGCCATCGGGACTCTGACACGGGCCAAAGGTCAGGATACATCAGAATGTCTGTTTACACAGAAATCTCTTTTCTAATATATCTGCTACTGTTGGTTTTATTATGTTTTTGGGTTGAGAGTTTGGGGTTGCACATGGGAGATAGGAATAAGATAAATCATGCCCCAAATCACTCGGGCCATTTTCTCTTCAGGGCAAGCTATGAAGCTCCCATTCTCTCCTGCGTCTTTTGCACACCTGCTAATTACAATGCGAGGCTCTCAGAGTAGGTGTGAAGATCGAGGTCCATACATGCTCTGGTGGAGGGCTTGGCACACGTGTTCTGCAAAGGGCCAGAGAGCAAATATTTCAGGCCTTGCAGGTTGAGTGGTAAAACTGAGGGTGCTATGTCAGTACTCATCTAACGAGAGGAAACAAACCTCTACAAAGGTATTATCTAGTTGTCAAGTTGTAGCCGCATCCCCTTGCCCAAGCACAGTGGGAAGGAACGGGGTCCCACGGAGAACTGTCTGCTACCACAAGTCTGTCATCCTAGCACAGAGGTGGCTACAGGTGATGCAGAAAATAACAGCGTGGCCATATTCTAATAAAATGTTATTTGTCACATGAAGTAATACTCTTCGTTTTTTTCCCCAGTCATTAAAAAAATGTACAAATCATTCTTAGTCCATAGGCTGTACAAAAGTAGGTGGCAGGCTTGACTTGACCCTTGGGCCGTAGTTGCCTGACCCCAGAGAAGATCAGCCACCAGTATGACATGCGGAGTGTCCCGGGCTTGTAGGACTGCTTTGTTTGGTTAGTTGTTTAACCTTTGATTAAAAGAAACTCCATTGAACTCAATGTTTCCCTGGATCTTCCCTGTGCTAGACCTGAGGGGCTGGGGTGGATGAGATGCAGCTCAGGGCCACAGGGAAGCTTGGGTCAAGGGCAGCAATGGCCACAGTGACATGCGGTGTGAGCTCATGGGGCAGGAGACTGCCTCTCTGCAGGGTCCTCAAGAGTCCAGGTATGACTTCTCCAGGCACGAGTGAGCATGATTAAAATGTACAAATCATTTTAGGTGAACCGCCCAGTGAAAAAGCAAAGAGCCTCAGAGCCCACAGCACATGGCCAAGTCCTGAACCTGGTGGATGTGGCCACAGGGGAGACAAAGGTGTACGGTCTGACCAATCAGCATTGGAGGCTGACGGGAGCTTTGTGGCACCGTGTGCGGGGACACCTGTGTGGTGCTTGGAAGCCGCCTCTCTTCCTCCCCACGCTGCTCCCATGTCCCCTCTGACCACTCGTGTGTAGGAAAGCGCTAACAATCCTATTACCTCCTCCCACGGATGAAGGGCTTCACTGGGGGTGGCAGTGTCCAGCTTGAGGATCTCTGGATCATACAAAGGATATACAGATACAGAGGCCAGTATTAAGCACCTGTCTTTCAAGTGTGAGCAACACATTAAATCCCAAGACCCAGGAAGGAGGAATCATATCAGGTCTATTGGACACAAACACACCTGCCACCCTGCTGATAAATGTGGAGGACTTTAATGTTTGTTATTTATTTGATTCATATTTAATTTAGACCAGATCAATCATCTACTTTTTTAATGAATACTATGAATGACAGAAGATGAAAGGATTCCGTGGCGTCCCATCTTAGATTCACTTAGTACCACATTTAGAAAAGTCTTCTTTTAATCACCTTGACCTAATTTTAATCTTCCACCCAGCACTAAATGTATAGTTCCCAGAAATATCATTTAACCCTGGGAGGAAATGCTTGAAAAACTATTATTGCACACATCTATAATGTTTTATCTCCTGAGAGCTCTAGGCTTCCTACAAAGAATGCTGGAAGGATGCAAAGGAACTGCCGGCATTTTTAAACATCAAAGCCAAGCAGAGAAGAGGGGAGATGTCAAGATGAACAGAGCTGGGGGTGGGAGGCAGGGAAAGAGTAGGAAGGAGGAGGAATAGGGAGGCATCAGCATGAAGAAATAAAATGGGCAGGACAGCACTTTTGGACAACCACCTTACCCTTCCATGGAGTGCCCTGCACCAAAACTGGTGGAGGCAGTGTGACAGTCCCAAGTCTGGAAGCCCCATCACCAAGGCTGGGCAAAGACCACCACTGAGGTCTGCAATGCACCTTTTAAGACTCAGTTAACTGTTTTCTCCCTTTCACTATTGGCTTCATCCTAAAGTCTGGAGGTACATGAATGCCTGCTGAATTCTATGCATCACATCAGAAACAATGACACCTCGAGAAAGGAGGGGAACCTTCTCTCAAGTGACACAAATAGGGATCTGTGTCCATTCTCCAATCAGTTAGTGGTTGGACAGATAGATTTTCCTTATCCAGCTGTGAGAGTTTTAAGATGTGGTCCCCAATATCTTGACACTTTCTTCCTCAAAGGTAAGGTCCATGGCCCCTATCATGAACGTGAGCATTCTGTAATAGCTTCAATGGCAGAAAGTATGCACTTGAATTCCAAGGCCAGGTCCCAGAAAGATCTCTTGCAATGCTTTCTCTGAGGGAAGCCAGCTGCCATGTAGGAAACCTGACCCCAGGGCCACTGCATTGGTGAGATCATGTACAGGAGTGCCAACTAATGGTCCTGCTCAGCTTCCATCTCCCAGCCATTGGAGTGTGTCATTGTAGATGTCCAGCCTAGTAGAGCTCTCAGATCTTCTTGGCTCCAACCAGTATCTCTACAAGCTCATGAGGAACCCAAGAAGAGAACGGCCCCAGTAAAGCCTGTCCCACGAAATCATGTGCAAAACAAAATGGTTATCTTAAGCTTCTAGGTTTCAAGGTAATTTGTGGACAATAGTAGAATCCAGATGACTAATCCCATCAACTTCTGGAGCTGGGGGTGAGGAAGGGGGATCAACATTCCCGGAGGCCCATGAACCTAGGATGAATCAGGAAACTGTTAAGGTGGAGAGAATGGATGCTGGGTAAGCAACTGGCAGTGATTTCTACAACTCTGAAAAATTCAGTGCATTAACACCCTTAAGTTAATTTGCACAAAGCATTCACATAGTGCCTGGCATATAATAAAAACTTGATAAATGATAGTTATTTCTACTATTATTCTATGTGCAAATGTACGTAAGAGCTTCTTATATTCCTTCCCACGGAGTTCACAAGTAAAATTTGGTTATCTTGTCTACTTCCTCGTTGATCTACACAGGAAAAAATGTGCAGAGGCAAAGACAAATAAATCTTCCTTTCAAAGAAAAAGGACCCCACGGTGAAATCTTTTCATTCTGCCTTTTATTTCTCCTTCTCCACCTCCTGAATCATGGTCTCCACTCATTCTCCTTTACCTTTTCCTACAGGTGTCTTTCCATATTGGCATTTTTATCAAATCCAAATACTAAAGTGTTGAATTTTGCCATGCCAATCTTCCATCTCTCCTGTTTTCCTATAGACAGCCAAAAAGACCATTCTCCAGCTCTTCCCTCTTCTTATCTAAAACAGCTCCAACCGCTGAGGGCTAGCCCTCCAAAAACACGCACCAGCCACAGCCATCCACTTTTTCTATATGCTTCCTAGCTTATTTGGTTCCAGTGTGCTTCTAATCTAGAGGGCAGACTGTTGTGGATTTCTACCAGAGGTGGCTGGCACTGTCATTCCAACCCTTCCTGTCCTTTCACAAGGGGCCTTTGTAACTGTTCCCACCAAGAGCCAGAGGTTCCCCCTTCTTGATCCTGGGCTGGTCTGCTGACTTGCTTTGAGCTTGGCTTCTGTATTTGTTCTCTTGAAGTCTTGGGCTGCCATGTGAAGAAGCTCAGCTACGATGCTAGGAAGGCCATTTAGAGAAAGAGACTGCAGAGGATGAAAGACAAGGAAAGAGGAGCCCCAGCTGAGAGCCCAGGCAGAGGAGTAAGGCCATTCTGGAGCTTGCAGCCCAAAGTACAGGCACATGAGGAAGCACAGCCTACATCGCATGAGGCAGGGGCCAGCACCCTAGCTGACCTCATTGGAACAGCCCAGGGCATTGTGGGCAAGCCAAAGCTGTGGTTTCAGCCACTGAGTTTGGGGGTGTTACACTATGCAGTCCCAGAAAACCAGCCAGGTGAACCATCTCCTGGGGACCCTTGGTCATGCTACAATGACTAAAGATTCAACGAGCTCTTGTTTTGCACCTCTGCTATTTTGGACAGAAGGCATGCACTCAACGCACTGGAACAGCCACACGTGTATTCCTTGACACAAACGTTTTTGTACCCTATCCATATACTAAAACTTCTATAATTGGCTTAATATTTTTCTATACAACAATTTGCCCTTTTTACTTACAAATTTACTAGAAAATGAAACTTCGTATCACTATAATGAATGGAAAACTTGCATCATTTGGAAGGTTACTATAACACTAAATATGTAATTATTAGTGTTTGAAGATACTGACGCATGGATGAACCACAATGTACCAACTGTACTCCAGAAATTGCATGGAGGACACCGTGAACATGGCTTATTTTTCTGTTCCTTGTCTTCCCTCTCTTTTTCAAATCATTTCTGGATATGAGAATGGTCAAAGAATACTGAAGAAGGTTTCATTTTTGCTTTAATTTTTGTTCTTTGCACTTATCAACAAACTTTGAAGTTACTCTATTTTATCTGATAATTGACCGCCTACCTATAAATTGTTAAGGCCCATTATGGCTCTTTTCTGCCTGTCCTGCTCATTTTTATATCATCAATATATAGAGACAGAACTTAATAGATGCTTAATAAATATGTATTAACTAAAGGAATAAATGAATAAATTAGTGATTTATGGCTCAAAGCCTCTAAGTCACCCTCCCCCCCAATCAAGACTACACTTGTTTGATTATAAAGACTCTCCTGGGAACTTCTTTTTCATAAATCAATATTGTTTGCACAAACCCAAAGTGAAATGCTCACTCCCTTTCATATTTTAGTTGGTATTGCAATACATTTTTGATGCGTATTTATTTTCTGCCAAGTAACAATAGGTCTGATGAAAAATGGGTAGCCCTGAACCCGCTGGAATGTGCGAGGAAGAATAATGCCTTGATTAATCAACCTCGCAAAGTATGCAACCCTCTTTCCTGCAGAGGGTAGCAGGCGGAGACACACAAATTAAAAAGGATGAAGAGGGTCAATTTTCTAGGAATCTGAAAGTAAAGGGGAGCCTGAGAGAAATCAAAGGCACACTTTTAGGCATGGATGCCTATTTCTTTTCTTTTTATCCTTAGGACAAACAGAAAAAAAAAAACTTCTCTTTTCATTAGCCATCTTATCCTATCTTTTTCTGATACTCAATGACACAAAATGGCAGTATATAAATATAATCCATCTTTTGCATTTTGTTCCAAAAGGCGGTAACACCTCAGTAGCCAAAAATCTACATTCTTAGCAAAAGTAAACAGCAAATGACCAAAATCTCCTATACTGATCTTTCAATGGGCCTTTCACTCTCCGACTAGAGAACCCTAAATGGAACACTTCGGATCCATTTTTGTTTTCAATAAAAATCTTGTTTAACAGCATCATGAATATTCATGCTTTCGGCTTACATCCAAATAAAAACAAGAGAAGCCAAATGAAACAAGAAAAAATAAAAAGTAGTTCACTCAGCTGCACAAAGGTTTGAAGGACAGGATTTTATGTTTTAAGACATGTGCATCTGTTTAAAAAAGAAAAAGAAAGGAGAAACTTACAATCATCAGAGCACAAAAAGTGCCAGCATCTAGGTCAGCATTTCTTAAATCTCAGTTATTTCCTGAGTGACTTTGTGAGGGTTGTCACATCTGAGGACCAATGATCTCATGGCTTATGTAATACTTTTCTGCAAGTGAATTCAACCCAACTGATTTTTTAAAATATGTAGCCTCAGCTCTTATCTGTAACATCAATACTTTGATAAGCTATTTATGATTTTCTTATACATATTAAATTATGATTAGTAAAAGAAATGTGTCTGGGTTACTATGAAAATGTGGTACATCACCAGTGGCCTGCTTACCATAGTTTTGGAAAAAATTTTCTACCTGAACATAGGGAACACAGCCTGTTCTCAAAGGCTCACCCTTTTGTGGGTCTCCAAATATAAAAGGGCTGGGTTCACTCTGCCACTTATTCTAGGACATTGAACAGCCAGAGTCAGGATTTAAAGTCAGGCTTCTCCTGAATGCTCTGTGCTATCCGATATGGTAGCTGAGATACTAGCCACATTCTGGCTGTTTAAATAAAAATGAATTAAAGTTAAATATAATTCAAAACTTAGTGCCTCCATCTCACTAGCCACCTATCAAGTGCTCAATAACACCATGGCAGGTGGCTGCTCTACTGTATAGGATGCGCATAGACCATTTCCATCAGCACACCGTGATCTACTTGACAGCTTTGCTCTGGGAAGCGCAGCATTGCCTCCACACCCCAGACCTAATTTTGTAATTTGCTCCTGAAATTCAGGGCCCCACCCCCCTCTACAGGCAAGCTGGGATTCCCAAATCTTTACAGGCACTGTGGATATCTCCCTGGAAGATTCTGGAATCTCCCGAGTATTAAACTTTACTCCAAGGTCCAGGAAGTTTCCCCCTTCTGCTTCTATGTCAAACAGACCTTCATCTCCTGGCCAAGAGGTTTTGCATGGGAGCTTCCAGTCACACCAGGAGGTGGCAGCTTTATTCAGTATAACTTTCTACGTAGTTAAGAGACACCTGTCACAAAACTCTGCTATTTTTGAGATATAGGGATTATTTACAGCATTATTATCTTGGACTCTGATGGGCACACTGTAATATATCCATAGCCAAATACTGGTAAGAGTGGATATTCACACATATATATTGGAAAACTATTATTACATCCTCTATAATGGAATCGTGATAATATCTAACAAGAATGAGGTTTCATCTTGGCTTCAGTCCAAATGGAGATGTCATCCAAATAAACTGGAAACAGACCTCAAAGTATGGACTAATAAGAAGCTATCTGGTCTGTGTGTTTTCTGTAGTGGAGGAGGTTAACATAATCAAAGACTGAAGTCTGCCCAGCCACTGACATGCTAAAGTAGGGCTTGTAAACAAAGATGCCTGCAGGGGCCAGGACAGTAATCTAAGTAAGTGAGGCCGACTCAGCTGGGGGGCTCTGGAGGGGGACGGAGGGGGTGCTGGGACAGAGTCCTGAATAAAGGCCCCCCCCCCAAAAGCAGCCACGAGTTGGCTCCAACATCTTGGAGCACAGAAAAATGGGCTCTATTTACAGATCTTCTGATTTTTAAGAGAAGAGAGAAAAACAAATTTTTAAGTAAAATTTCTTAAATAAAATTCATTTAAAAAATATTATGCAGGCTCAGCAAAATAGTTCTTCAAACCATCAAACCCTAAGACATGTTTTGATACTTAGTAAATAAAGGAGAAACAAAGAGTGTAACTTCATGTCAGGTTATCCCTCGTGGGTCACCGAAATGGCCACAATTCTCTCCTTCCCAGTAAGGAGTCCCCCTAGCAACTCTGAAGCTCCTCCCATGAAAAAAGTGAGGTCTATTCCCCATTCCTTAAACTCAGGATGGCCTCGTGATTTGCCATGGCTAAGGGAAGGTGGCAAAGGCAACACTGGGATTATTCCAAGCTGGGACCTCACTTCTACACTGGGACTGCCGTGTAAACAAGCCCAGGCCAGGCGGCTCTATGCGGAGACGCACATGGCCCTGAGCCTGTCATCCCAGTCAACCGCCAGCCAACCCACAGAAGTAGAGCCCCCAGACGTGCTGGCAGTGATCTCAGAAGAGCCATCCAGCTGAGCACAGCACAGATGACAGGCCCCAGACTCACAACCTAAAGATACAGCTATTGCTCTAAACCACTCATTTCCAGGTTGGTTTATTACGTAAAAGGCTACTGTTACATATGTTTTAATTCAGTGGCTATTATCATCGGGATTCAAATCCCAGCTCCACCAATTATTAGCTGTGTGGCTTTGGAGCAATTACTTAACCTCCTAAGCCCCAATTTCCTCCTCTGTAAAATAATAATACCCACTTCAGAGGGTCTTTATGAGGATTTGGTGGGCTAGACAATCCATATGATGCATTTAGACTGGGGCCCGACACACAGCACATTCTTGATTAATGGCTATCACCTAACAAAGTTTGTTATCTTTTAGAAAGACCTCTGGTCCATTTGCATCAGTCAAAACTGCAAGAGGTCTTAATTTTACCAACTCTAATGGTCAGCAAACCACTTCTGTCAGAAATACATGTGGGAGACTTGTTTCTGGGATTATCTTAGTATGTTTCTTTAAAAAGTAACTGAAATAATGACATGCATCCAGAGGTGTACTGAAAGCTGGCTCATTCTGGCTTGTACGGCCCACAAAGTAAGTTTTCTGGAATTTTACAAGCCAGATAGTAACTTGGATGGGAGTACTGACAGCACAGAAACAGGCAAACATGACAAAAGGGTGGCCTTTTTCCTCTTCCTGGAGAGTTGGCTATTACACATTTATCTGCACACCTTTGCAAGCATCCCTTGTATATGAATCTAGGCATCCAGTGAAGTTCCTTCCTTAATAATCACTTGTTTTTCCTTTCCTATTGGCACCAGATTCCTCTGAGGGAATTACCTCCTATCCACTGTATGTGTCCACAGTAATTTTAAGGGACTGGAGGTGGAAACAGCCACAAGCTCTCCTATCCCTTGGACTTTTGCAACGCACATGCTCTTTATTCATTTATATACGCAGCCCTGGGACCACATTTTAGAAAACAGTAGTGCAATCAGTCCTCAGAGGCAATCTGTGAAGGCATTATCAGACCTTTTAATTTTAAAAAGTTATTTCTTTTTACATCACTTTTAAGTAAGGGTTGAATACGGCTCAGAGTACCTGAATTACCATAGCCCCTTGGAAGCTCTTGCACCCTGACATAATGGCAATGCAAAGCAATTGGGGACGAGGGCCACCTTGGAATTCAGAAGTCTGCAGAGCCATTCTACTTACAGTGTGGACCCACACTGTTTTCCTTCTTGGTGACTGCTGAGTCCCTTCATAGATGATTGCTGAAGTTGATTAAATGAATGAGGTGGAGACATGCTTCTGGTAAATGGAAGGAAGGGCATTGTACATCTGGGCGGGTTGGTATTCCTGAGTGTGTGGGCCCTGGAGGCCAGTGTGGGGCTTCCATATTTAAGGTGGGTGCTCAGCTCTTGCCAATGCATGACTGTCCTAAGGCCCTTTTGAGACCCATCCTTTGCAGCTTGCTCCCCAAAGGCAGGCGTATCTGTCTGCACTCCTCATGGCCGGGGACCCAGAACTTATTAGTTCTGAGACTTGAGCTCAGCAAATAACTTCCCCAGAAGGACTGAAGTAAGGTCCACCCCCACGTGACGGCCCTGTGAGTCTCATTTTTCTAAAATTGGTGGTGGTTTCACCTGGGCAGTGGGCAGAATCATGAATTCAACCTGTTGAAAGCAGTTACCTTAACGTATTTGAGAAGGCATGTCATTGCAACCACAGATGTCTACTGGGCCAGTAACCATTTCACACAGTCCTCCTTTGCATCATACTTTTCATAGAATTAAGAAAAAAGAAAAAAGACAAGGATATCCTCTAGGAAAGGCAGCATCATAAAGTCATCAGTTGTCTCAGAGGCAGCAGAGAGTCATCATCGCACATTCATTGTGTCCATTATTGTGGTCTCTCCTTTCATGTTCCACAAGCAGGCTTGGCTGCAGGTTTGAAGACAGAACATTCTAGAAACCAATGTCAGATCCCCAGGGAGGTGCTTTTTAATCACCATTTACTGTTATAGAGAGTTCATTCTTATTCCACACAAACTGCTAAGCGCTGCCTGAGCACTGAGACACTCTCTGGAGATTTGTAAACACAAGGTGCTGGGGGTGGGGGTGGGGGTCCTTCAAACAGCACCCTGGGAAGGGTTTCTCATAGTTCCACATGGATTCTCACCAGAGAAGGCTGGGACAGACCCAAGAGTCAGCGAAGGGAGCTTATCTGCCCCATCAGATGAGCCAGCTTTTGGGAGGGACACCTGCTCCACACAGCTCCTGGCGCCCTAGGGCCAAGGTGTAGCATCTTAGATGCCAACAGCTCCTGTGACATCACAGACTGGGTGGCCCTGCCTAGAGCTTACTGAGGGCTTTGAAAGCGCCTGGTGAAATGGCAGAGAGCTAGCTGCAAAGGGCTGAGAGCACACAACCTTCTCAAGAGACTGGGGGGAAGGATGCCTCTCAGGTCATGCCACCAGAGCTGTTTCCTTGATTAATTCCATTCCAACATGCTCCTCCCTCAACTGTTTGAGTTAGGTGGCCAAAATGACAGCAATCTGGAGGCAAGGGAAATGTTGTAGGTGGTTAAGTAACATTTGCTTTAACTTCCCTTATGCAAAAACAAACACAAACAAACTCATCAGCCATTTCCATAGCAACAGGCCTGCAGCCTGCTTTTGGGAGATAGTTGGAAGCAAGCAGGAAGCGGCCAAGCCAGGTGGCTCAATTTTGGAGTCTTGTATAAGTCTTCTCTAGATACAGGTAACTTTTCATTACTGACTAATGCTCCTAATGGCTTCAATTAACCCCAAGGGAGGGAGAGTCTGATATAATGACCTTGACGCTTCTACAGTGTTTAAATGTCTCCCTTGTCTTTGTCAGATTGAAAAATATAATTTCTTAATGAGTCCCTTGGGTTTTGACTCAAGACCACCTCTTAGTGGTCCTTCCTCACAGAGGTAACTGCAGGAATGCATTTCCAGAGTGGAGCAGACAGAAAGCAGCAGGCTCCCAAATGCAGCTGTGCCGGGAGGTGGCACCACGCAAGGGCTGGACGGGAGGGCATGCGTGCCCACAGGCTCAGGCAGGGAACATGGACAGTCTTTCCTCCTGGAAGAGTCAGCTACTGGACTGTGGCGCAGCTTGAAAGCCAGAGGCCAGGGCTCTGCACCGCGTCCCCCACAAGCCCTCCTTAAGCAAGTACGACTGTCGCCCGCAGGCAGACGGCCACAGAGTCTAAGTTCTCGTACTGCATGGTGGAAAAATGAAGAGTGTCAAAACTGCCTGTCTAACTACCACCTAAATGGACAGCCTTGGAAGCCTTGCCATGAATGTTTTTGCTTCTCCGTCTCTGCCTCTTTCTGTCTCTGTTTCTCTCCCTAGATCAAGGTCACAGCAGGACTGGCTTCTTCTGAAGGGTTCTGTGTGCAGCCCTCTGGCATCCCTGTCTCTGCCCTGTCCCATGCGTCGTACTGGACCAGGGGTTCACTGCACTCCCCTCGGGCTCCTCTTAGCTAATTCCATCTGCACCAGCCCTATTACCAAACAAGGTCTGAGGGATGGGGGTTAGGACTCCAACACCAGAATTCTGGAGGGACACAAATGGACCCATAGTACCTGGGAACTTGTTAGAAACATAGATTCTCTGGTCCAACTCCACATGTGCTGAACCAGAAACACCACTGTATCAAAAATTCCAGGAGTACATGGCATGTTATATATGAAAGGCATATTTTGAGGTATTTCTATAGTATTTCTAGGTGACTATGATGCCCACTAGAGGTGGGTGCTGCTGCTCTGAACTACTCTAGGTTGAGCACTGATGGCATCCTGGCCAAGGGGCCCCATCCCAGGGCAGCAGGTCCATTCTTGCGGGGTGGAGCGGAGGGGGGCGTCCAGTCCCTGCTGGCCCCCAATAGCTGCCACAAGGCACATACACATCAAGGGAGTATTCCCAAATCAACAGAGCTCCTGCAAGGTGTCCGCTGGTGTATCTGTTTTGCTCTGACAATGAAGCCAGCATTCTGGTTGCTTCTGTGTGTCTGTGTTGCACAGGGAATATGGAAAACTGTGTGGGGCTCAGGCTTCTTCACCCGGATATCTCACCCCATTCCCACCTATTGCTCTTTCCTGCCATGCGGGCACAGGAGAACGTGTTCCCTGCATCTTACTCAGAGGTTGAGAAAAGATACCCACTGCCGTCTGGTTTCTCCAACTGGTGCAACATGTCTCTAGGAGCTCAAGATCCTTTGGGGGTCACACCAACTTTTAACGCCTTCTAGATCCCATCTGATTCTTGTTTTCTTTTTTCCCTCAGTTTAGGAAAACTTCATCTAATTTCTTGGAATAAGAATAAACCTGATAAAAGAGTCTTCCAAACTTTTGTCCAATTCAAAAGTGAAGGGCTTCACTCTCTCATTTTCCACTTGTGCTACAGTATCCCACTTCTTATGGAAACCAGTAGAACGTGTTCTTGTTATGGCTTGAATCTTGGGAAGAAACGTGGTGTAATTAAGAAGCACAATGGGATGAAAATGTCACTCATTATATCAAAAATATTATCTCCCAACAGAAGGTGGGCTGATGGATGGTTAAGTGCCTATAGCAGGATGACTAGGAATGGGGAGATAGTCTCCTGAGTCCATGAAGAGGCTTTGCAGCCTGGATGGTCTGAGAAGGCGCCACCCTCCTGCCCACCCTGCAGCCAGCAGTTCAGCTGAGTAGATGTGGAGCCTTCCCGCTGTCTGCTTGGATGCAGCCGCCATGTTCCCCATCCCTCCTACCCTGGGCATCTAAGGATGGCGTAACTGGGCTTGTCAGGTGGACTCAACCTTCAGCTCCTCCATCTGAGACTGGCTGGCACTCAGCTATCATTCTGAGAGCTCGTCCCATGCCTGAGGACCTGTTCTGGGTAGGGCTCATTAACAGCTGATATAATGAATGTAACTATAGTGATTACACTTTCTGCTAGTGTGGGATCAAGGATCGGCTCTGTCTTTGAATATACCTCTCTGATGTTATTGAAACTCTCTTCTAGTTGTTGTTGTTTTTAAGAATGGATATTAAGATATACTCATCACAAAGTACAGAGTAACCAGATTAGGTCCTCTGCTCTTTGGTAAACATGACTTTGGTCTGTGTTATGATGGCTCATTGCCACATTATCTACTGCCAATATCTGGGAGGAGCATTTCAAAGGAACAGAGCCCCTTGTTTTGTTAGGCAAGGCATTATGTTTCCAGTAGACAACTCCAGCACGGTCATGGCATGTTCATGATTCACTAGGGCCCACAGCTAGCTGCTGAGCCTGAGGCAGGTGGCTCTAACCTATGGTGGCAGTCATGCCTCTGGTGGGAAGCCATTTGTCCTCCTCAGAGTTTTTCAACCTCATCATGGTTGGTAGGCATTTTGAGTTGGAATATTCTTTGTCGGGGGGAGAGGCTGTCCTGTGTGTTGCAGGATATCTGGCCTCAGCCTGGGCCTGTACCCATGAGATGACAGTAGAAATTCTCCCCCAGCTTTGATAACTGAATATGTCTCCAGATATTTCCAATTGTCCCCAGGGAGGGGGTAAACCTGATCCTTGGTGGAAAACCTCTGGTTGACCTTTGCCAGCTGTCCTCCTAAAGGAGGCAGGTGCTCCCTTAGAGATGGCAACGCATCAGCGGGGGGGCTTCAGGTGCAATTAGAAGCCCTCAACCAAGAGAAGCTGCGATGGACCCAGTGTCACTTCAGGAAAGGACACATGTAATAAGAACAATAAAAAAATGTAATAACAATACATTAATATCCACAAAGTGTTTAATACATGCCCCACATATGCTCAAATTCTATCTCACTTAAGGCTCACAACCACTGTAGAGTAGATGCTATTACTATCATTCTCATATAGGAACCGAGGCTCAGAGAGGTTGAGGAACCAGTCCTGATTGCAAAGTTGGGAAGCCACTGGTCCAGGATTTGACTTCATCCATCTCTGGAGCTAACACCTCTACCCCATGGCACATGGTGGATGTCACTGCTCCTTCCTGCCCAGCATACAATTCCCCCTTCTTCTAGGACCTGAGGTCACAGCGGGAGTAAGGCCAATGGGCTCCTGGGGGATGGCTGAGAACTGGGCTTGAGAGCCTTTACCCCTGCCCTCCCACCACCACAGCCTCGAGTCCCTGATGTCCCCACCTACAGGGCCCTCCCTACTAAAAATAAAAGCGCATCACATTTCTGAAAGTACAGGAGAGCCCAGCTGGCCCTGGGGAACACACACTCACCGTCTCTAGGAACGTAGGAAATGGGAGCTGAAATAGCAGCAGGATTCCAGGAAAGGTTTGAAACAAGGGGAATAACAATCAGGATGCTTTCCACACACCTAGGCTTCATTTCCCCATCCAAGACTTTAATTAGCTAGTGTCTTCAGGGGCTGAAAGACATACATGACTCAGAATGGCAATACGCAGGAATGGGTACGTAAACCTAGCCTGGCCCACCGGAATGCCGGAAAGCCCAGCACTCACCCTGTGGTTGCCCAAGGCCCCCACAGTCAGTCTCTCCTCCCCACAAATGTCCGTGCAGAAAGGGACTGCATGTCACAGGTCGACTTAGGCACATTTGAAATGGTTTGTAAGGGACAAAGCTGTGATCTGGCAAACTTGAACACTAGAATGACCTTTAAATGGGTTAAAGATGGCAGAAGCAGGGAGGCAGGATTCAGTCAGGAGTCCTTCCTTCTTCTTCCCGCAGAGCTGGAGTCAATTTCACGTGTAAAGTTTCCCACAACATTCAGATCACCCTCAAATGTTTCACTGAAGCTGTGCTGCCTGGCAACCCGGATGTGCGTGGGGAGCCGGGGAAGGGGCCCTGGGCAGGAAACATTATTTCTTCCCTTCTTCCCAAGCAGAAAGAAAATTGTTCCTTTTCTCTGTTCCAGAAGAATACATTTAAAATGACAAGCTGAAGAAAATGAAAACAAACCTCTCCTTCGGAGACGTTCAATAAATGACTTTTAGACAGAGTGTGGGAAAATGACTTTCCAGAACTTTCTGAACTGGCTCCGTATTTGCAATCAATGCAGACTCGATTGTGTTTGAGGGTCTCCTCCTGATGATGATGAGTCTGGGAACATCCTAGTACCCTGAGACCCCCCACTTGACCCCACAGATTGTTGCTGAGTTGGAAACGAAGAGCCAAGAATCATCCAGCGCAAGGCAGGTGTCTGAAAATTGCCTGTAAGGGTTTTTCATATCCTACAACGGAAAAGAGATCAGAAAAAAAAAATCCCTGAAATTAAATTTTTATCACACACACACACACACACACACAGAGGCTGTGGTCAGTAATCAGAGGGGTGGACGTGAGAGGGCAGGTCTCAGTTCATCCAGCGGAGAAGGGCTTGTCCTCCACCCAGTGAAGGCACAGATTCGCACCTGCAGCCCTGCTTTCCCACGGTGGGGAGCACAGATTGGAGCTGCCACGGGACACACAGGCTCGGCAATGCACCGGGCAGTCTGTCCTCTCGGCAGTGGGTTGAGAAGTCCCCGCCCCAGTTCACGGCCATCCAGAACCTCAGAATGTGACCTTAGAAATAGGGTCTTTGCAGGTACTTAGTCAAGGATCTCAAGATGATTAGGGTGAGTCCTAAGTGGGAGGACTAGTTTGTTACAAGAGGAAGGAGAGGGCAGTTTGAGAGCCACACACAGGAGAATCAGGGCAAGTCCATATGAAGATGGACTGGGGTGACCTGCCACATGTGAAGGAGCATGGAGGATTACCAGGAGGACTGCCAGCGAGGAGGAGACAGGGCAGGACCCTCCCCTGCAGCCCTGCCAGCACCTTGACGTCAGACTTCTTGCCCCCAGAGCTGTGACAGAATGAATTTCCTTGCTTTAAGCCATTTAGTTTGGGGTAATTTGTTACAGAAACCCTAGGAAGCTAATACCTCTCCCTGCTCTGAGCCACAAACTAGAGCAGGAGACACAACACAACAGTCTGCAGGCACGCTCGGGGCCCCAGGCCTGCACGGCAGGGGCTGAAAAGGGATTGTATGGTCCACATTTATATATGAAAAGATTGTGCATTAAAGCCCACATTTCCAGCTTCCCTTCAAAACCAGCAAACCTGATTGCAGTGCTCTTGGTGTCCAGCATGGCAGCACTTGGCAGCTGAGAAGCGGCTGCTCCCTGTAGAGAGGCCCACAAGACCCCAGTCACTGCACCTCTACCAGTGACAGCCGTAATTTTCACCATGGGGTGTGCACAGTGGACCAGCCACTGCACAGAGAATAATATATTACTCTCATTAGACGGTGTGCTGATCTGGGACAGTTTGGGGGACTGGCTAACTGGGATTATGGGGGTGCTAAGGCCTTTGCAAGTAATGGCTTAGCACTGTTTGTCCCCCATAGAGCTTTGCTCATCTTTATTCCCTGGCTGGCTGGTATAGGCATTGGTTTACCACCTTCAACCTATACATCTGATTGCAACAAGCTGCTCCCCGCTTTGACCATTCTCATTAATTCAAAATGCTGATGTGGCTTCCACATGTAATATGGTACAAAGGATAACAAACACATTAGCATCACGTGTTTGATGCTCATCCTCCCAAAAAGACCCCCCATTCTCATGAGCAATCATTTCCCACTGGCATCTGTCTCACTGGGCCCTGGCAACCACTAAATCTACTCTCTGTCTCTGTGGATTCGTCTATGTTAGACCCTTCATATACATGGGATCCAATATCATGTGGTCTCTTTTGTCTGGCTTCTTCCACTAAGCAATCCTGTTTGCAAGGTTCAACTATGCTGTAGCATGTGTCAATGGCCCATTTTTAGGGCCAAATAATATTCCGTTGTGTAGCTTTATCATGTTTTACTTATTCAGCCATCAATTGATGGACATTTGGGGGTGTTTCCATGTTTTGGCTATTAGGAATAATGCTGCTATGAACACTTGTGGGGTTTTCTTTGTATCTGTGTATATTTTGGGTTTAAGTATAAATGGACCTAATTGTAAAGCTCCATGATTGGCTTCAGCCTATCAGGAGAGATGTGCCTCCTGAATCCCACCATCCATTCACGAGTGTGAGTCCAGGACTCGGCCCTGTGCCTGGGCTGGTCAGGAACCAGGCTTGTCCATAAAAGACTAACTTCATTAAATCCTTTAGGGGAGATGAGTGCCAGGCTTAAAGGCTGCATTCCCTCGTCATTAGGCCCTAGAAATGAATCCACTTACACATCTCATTCTGCTTAGAAAACTAACACGTTTCTTTAAGCATTTCTGCATGCAAAGGCACTTAAGCACATCTCCCTAAAACTTTTCTGTCTCCACCTTTGATTCCTTTTATTAATTGGAAGATGCTGGGGACATACAGCAGTGGTTAAGCACACACACACACATCATGTTGATTTGGTCGGGGCAACATTAGTTATTAACAATGATGTGTACATATTCATAATCCACCAGAATTAATGAGTCACTAGTACCCCATCCAACAGCTAGGGAAAAGCAGAAGCCCGGCTTTGGCACCTGAGCTGAGGGCACCTCTGCTCCTTTACGATGCAATCCTACCTTGACAAGCAAGGGCTATTTCTGCTGCTACTTTATTTTTCTGAGACAACTACCTCCTTACTCCACATTGTTTTCCTTATGAAAGAAAAATCATCTCTTAGAATTTACACCCTGAAGACTCCATTTATCGGTCCAGAAAAGGGCACAGCAGTCATGTGATTGCCGTCCTATTGTCCGTAATTCTTGAGCAACATCAAGAGGCTCTGAGGAATGAGCAGAAAATCAGATGGAGAGATTTCCATTTTGCTTTTGTGGTTGGCACTGAGGGGCAGCTGCCTTTGAGGGGACGTTAGGTGGCTGGGCCACTGGCTGACAGCCCTCTGTCATGCTGAGGCCCACAGAAATCCAGAGCCACGTGTGAACTCTCACCAAATCTTTAAACACAGTGATTTGTAAGTCTTTTTTACTCAGTTACTGTTTTTTCTCGGTGCTGCTCTGAAAGCATTTACAGTCAAACATAGGCAAAGTGCTTTTTCTTCAGACAGACTCAAGGAGAGGAACCTATCAGGTATTACAGAATATAGGCTTCTGATAACTCTAGGATCATAACGCAGAATGAGGTTGGGATTTCTAAAACTCTAAATGAAACTGATTCGTAAAGTTGCTGACCCAAGATCACACAAAACCAGAATGAATCTCAGGAGACTGAATGGAGTGACGGAGATGATTAATAATTTTCACAACTATGTTTAAAACATTGCTGGTTCATTAAAATGCTTTATTTTCCAGATATAAAGGATTCCTTTTTCTCTTCTTTTAAGCTTTTTATAACTGAGAGCAATTTGGTATACTTTTGTAAACAAAAGCTGAAACCTCTATCTTTTTCTACCTGATCCCTCTAGAACTCTGAAACTCTTATTAAATGTTCCTATTTTTTATGACAACATATGTATTTATATAAGCTCAGTAAGAATTTATTCTTGTAACATAAAGACAAGTTTTTAGCTTCACTTCTTAGCCTAAAGAAATTTTAAAGGTTTAATCTGAGATTCCTTGTTACCAGATAATTTTAAAGAACGATATGCAGCCAGTAAAGCTCCTTAAATATTACTAAGACTTTGACTGAAATGTCATATTTGGGAACATGCATGGAATCAACCTTCTTAAAACATTTAAGTAAACAATCCAAGTTTAAGAAGACTTGGCTTAAGAAATTTTCTTTGTAAACATCTATGATGAGCATGGGAAAACTATAAAACATTATATTTCAGTAGAAAACTATAGTGTCCTCATTATCAAAATCTAGTATTGTTAACCATCTCTGAGGTTTATTATCTACTTGTAAACTTCAGAGAAATCACAATAGATCACATATGATAATCTTTACGTCCATTGCTGGGTGGGCCACTTAAGGAAGTTCAACAGAACATCTGATGACACCATCAAAGACAGTCAATCTGCAGTTCAGGAAAATCCATCAGACTGAAATAGTCCTCCTCATTCCAACATATGAAATGCTTCGAACGCAAATCTAGACTTTTTTCTCAACTGGCTGCTCTCCAAACTCAGAAACTGAATGTATACTTTGCTCAAGCTATTAATCTTTCTTTTTCCTTTATTTCCATGGACAAGCCTCTTATTAAATTCCCTGACTGCTTGTGTCATATAGAGGTGGAAGCTCATCTGCAACACCACCTCCTGAAATATACCTCACGTCATCCTCGGTAGTCACAAGGATGTGTGATTGTAAGACACCACGTGTGCCTACAGAAAATCATGCCAAAAAATGTAGATGAACTAAGCAAGGTAAACTCTGATTTTGAGTAGAACCTATGTGAGTTGTTTAACTGACTAAATCTTGGGCTCTGGGAATCTCTGCTCTGTGCAATTTTTCCATCCTTGGATACTGTTCTCCATTATTACATTGACCTCTGTAGTTTGTTGGCATCTTCTCAGGGTTTGAAATGACTTTCAGTGGCCACTCATAGACCAGATGAAATCCATCAGGATCAGGAACTCAGTGGTGTGACCTTCCAAGTCTATCACACACAATTATTAGTAACAGTGCCCACTTAACCCTCCATTCTGATGACTGTACTCTTGGAAACAGTGAATATGGGGTTCTTCATATTCAAAAGCGGTGCCGGGGAGCAACGCTGTGCCAGCTGGTCATGCTCTCAGCATGGTCAGAGAGCAACCCATCACAGGGGGACTGTTCAAATCAAACATGAACGGAGACAAGCCTTCAAAATCCCCTGAGCAGACAAAACCAGTTAGTCATCCAAGCAGAGTTTAGTTTAGCTTATTTTTTAGGACAAGCCAGGCCAATGTGTCCTGGGTCACTTCTTGCTTATGCTTGTGAAAATCATAAGGGACACTTAAACTGTTCCCCAGATTGATATGAGGCCACCACTAACCAGTGCCCTTCCACTGAAGATCGTTCTCAGACTATGACCAGTTGCTCCACTGCACTGGAAAAGCTGCTTTAGAACAAAGACCCCTGAGCCGCATCTGCGCTTTGCTTTGCGTGCTCCCTGTGTGCAAACTCTCTTTGGTGTGTGTGCAATAAGCATTTACTTATTACCACTTCACTGATTCATTGGTTGTATTCCTGGGCTTTTTTTTTTTTTGACACAATGAAACTAGCTTCCTCTAGATTGGAAAGGAGGCGTGATCTGTAGCCTTTGCTTCCTTAGGTGCCAATCAGTTGCTTACTGACAAGAACAGAGGTGTAATGACCTCCCCAGGGCTTCCCTTTAATGACCTGCAAGGTCAAGGCCCAGTGACCTTTCAGCAGCTGCCACTGGAGGTAAAGTGAACACTGATCCCATCACAGGGAGTCGCTCAAACTCAGTGTAAAATTGGGCTTTGAGGAAGCAACCATCCGGATGAAGGGCCAGCCTCAGCATCCCAGGTTTCGGTAGCACTGAGGTGCAGAGAGCTGGCAATGGGAATTTCAGGACTGATCAGCCCAACTGTCAATGTATTTGGAAAAGTCTTAAAATAGTGAATAATGCCTATGTTTGCTACTTATTTTAAGAAGCCTCAGTCAGTCATAAAGGAAAATATCCATGAAAAGGAATATTTGTGATAGAGGTTTGATATTAGATATTTGACCTTGCATTAATTTGAAAAATGTTTCCTGGGCTTTTAGTGCTAAGCCATATGCCAAGGGACACGGGTCCTGCAGACATGGAACTGACATGCTGATGAGTGTTTGTAGGCACACTGGCTATGCATCTTTCATGTTTGTTGGTGATTATTTTATTTTTTATTTCCTCAAATAGGTTCCTCAAATAACATTATAACTACAGGAAACAAAGATTCAACCTTCCACAACTTGAGTTTTGAGCCTCAGGGACTGATTTGATCACAAAGCAAGGATTGCCATTGAACTAAATTCATGAAGTTGCAAATGAAATGAGAGCTGCTCCTTTTTGCCTCTAGAAGAGAGTTCAGTATTATTTATGAAAAAGATCTTGTAAAGGAGGCTAAGGCCAAGTTCCCTTTGTATTATGACCCTATAAAAACTCCCAAGAAGTCCAGGCTCTCTCTCTCCATATATCATAGCCTTGTCAGCAAAGCCATCGTGCAAGGCGACAACGGTGTATTTAATGTCTTTGAACTTCAGAGTCAGAAGAGACCTTTCAAGGTCTCCCCACAAGCCCCCCATGAATTTTTGCTGCACCTACTGGGAAGAAAGCATGGTGTTTCCCAGACTTTAGGGAGATTCATACAAACTTCGCTCTTTTTGCCACATCTGTGCACATCCTCTTATATTTTCTTACTGAATATTCTTTCCTTAAATCAATCAACTTAAAAATTAAAATAGTTTTTAATTAAATTAAAATTAATATGTTACCTAGAAAGAGAAAGCCTGCTTCCCCCATGTCCCCCCATGAGACTCCACAGCCGCACCATGCACGCCTAAAGGCTCGGAGTGGGAGTCACTCGACTGTTTCTCCCTCACCTCTCTCCCCAGTCTCTGATCTCTGGCTGGGAAGATCAGGAAGGCAGGAATGTGGCCTCTGCACTTCCCGGCAGTAAGCCACATGCAGCCACATCCGTTGCCGTTAGAACCCTCTGTACTCCGAAAGCTTTTGCCATTACAACAAAGAAATTTGTTTTGCTCTTTTCAAAAATCATGGTGAAGTGAGAATCGATATAGCTTTGAGGACAGACCTGGGAGCTGTTGTTTTATGCAAAGCACGATGCTCTTTTTCTACTAAAATAGAATTCAATGCTTATTGAAGTTTTGATGGATGTTTAAAAACAGCCCTGTTAGTAACAGTCAACATTCATATGAGCACTTTTTATGTGCCAGACACTGTTATGAGCACTTTATAAATAACTACCAGCACACTGAGTCCTCCATCTGACTCAGAGATGAGGAAACTGAGGCACTCGGAGGTTAGGGGACTTTCTACAGTCATAGGCAGTGGAAAAGACAGGATCAGAATGGAGGCCAGCTGGTTGCAGGACACGTGTTCTCCACCACCATGCTTGTCTGTGATGATAAATACAGAAAACTGCTTGTGTTCCCCAAGAACCAGGCCTGAATATTCACTTGCAGCTGGGGTCCTGCACCTTAGTCAGAGGGACCCAGCGGGTCACTCACACTCACTCAGCCTGGGAGACTGCAGAGCCTGCGTTTCTGAAAGTGACGTTAGGATAAGTACAAACGGGAAGATGATTATAGTTACGGAGTTTTTAAACCTGTTGGCTGTGCTATTGGTTCCCTGTCTTCTGTATCTACCTCCCAAAGCTAGGGCTGGATACATTTATTTCACGATGGAATGATCAGAAACCAAGGGTGCTAAGGGAGGCAGTGCAAACAAAACTCAGACTTTTCAAGTCAGTAGCTTTTCCACCTGGGGCAGGAGGAAGCAAGTCAGGATCTTTTTATCTAAATATTTGCTACCGTTTCCTCACAATTAGAAGGTTAAGGCACCTTCAGTAAGTTGCTGGCTCTGACAGGGGGTAGTGTATCCCTCCTGACACACGACCAGCAGGTGCCTGGCTGACTGCTGAGGTTTTGACAACGCAAATGTGATGGGAATCCATGTTGGGCAAACCCGATGTCTTGTAAAAGAGACGGTATTTTGAGACATCACCGAACGCGATGTAAAAGTCCTTGATCATACCCGAAAACTCTGGCAAAGGAGGATCTGGTCAAATTAGTCCACTTAAAAATTAAAAGAAAAATTACAAGGATGATGACAAGATAGATGCTTCAGAGGAGAATTATTTGAATCCAAAGGACTAAGAAACACTTTGAGAAACTTAGTGAAACCTTTGAATACATTTTGTAAAAATAAGCAAACAAAACCCTTTCAGAATGACGGTTCTTATAGTTACACAACAAAGGCTAGACAAAAAGGATATGTGCTATTTAACATGCTACCATTCTATTTTGCAAACACTTTTGCAAGCAACTTATTCAACATGTGGTTAGTTTTTTTATTCTAAAGAACCGGAGCATGGTTGCAATCATCACCTAAATCCTTCTTAACTATAATAGGAAAACACTGATTTTATCATCTTTATCTTTTAAACAAATCTCAAATATTTTTTTCTTTATTATAAAATCCCAGTCCATATTATAAGAGGATTTTCTTTACCTGACTTTCCCTCCCAGTAGCAATTAATCCCAGCTAACAGCCACTCCTGGACACAACCACGGAACCACCATACGGGATGACAGAGCAGCCCTGTTAAAACTTTGGTGGATGTGCTGAGCCAGCCGTGGTGATGGTAGATAGGTTAATCTGTTGCTTTAATTCAATTTATTTATTTTGTCAGATGGAATACCTCTACCCCCCAATTTTCTGTTGGGCAGATTCCATTAATTGTTGCTTAACTGTGCTTACAAACTGAGGTTTTCCCAGGTGCTACCTGGCAACAATTAATTCTACCAAAAAAATTTTTAAAGTGATTATCCTTGACTTTTTTCACATTTATACCCAAAGGGGGGCTATCATAATGTGTATGTCTTTTCTTGGGCTCTGTGAAAGTGTCCTCTCAATCATACAAGCTACAAAAAAATTCAAAGGTGAAGAAAAACCACATCCCTCTCCAAGTTCAATGCCAACTCAAGGTCAAAAGAGAATGATTAGTCTCGCTTCTCTCAGATGTAATTTCTGGCTCCTTCCCCCATCCCCAACACACAGATAAGAAGAGCAGCTGAATGCATGTGGGCAGGTGCACAATTTGGCTTCCACTGTGAGAAGTCACCTGAAGGCAGCACATTTTGACTTTTCTTGAATCCTTGAGTCTAATCTCACAGTAAGCACACCAAAGCTACTGTGGGCCAGACTGGGCACCTACCTCAGGATGAAGAGGTCCACGGTGGAGTTGCTGGAGACAGTGACGTAGGCAGTGACCACATCTCCTTGTTTGACTGGCCTGGAGGGCAGCCAGATGACCACATTGCCATCTAAACGTAACTCGCTAAGCTGAGCGCTGTCCTGGGCCCGATAGAGGCCAACAGCGCCAATCCTCTGCAGGTGGGCCGTGGTCTCCTCCAGTCCGCCCTTGCCTGGAAGGATGGCATTGCCCTTGCGGACGTCACTGCCTGCACAGTCCCCTCGCCCGTCCCCGGGCTGCACAGTATAGTAGAGCTCCACAGGGCTGCCCTCGGGTGGCTCCCCTGACCTCTTCCTCCCGGCCACAACTGTGGGGGTGCTGAACCAGCCAGCCAGGAGCTCCAGCTCTGCAACGCACAGCCCCAGGCCCCCCGCCAGCCGGCAGCTGCCCCTCACCTCTCGGGTCTCCCGGAAAGCAAACACCTGCAGGCAGGGCAGCCGGTCCCCAGTGCCTGGCTCATCCCAGCCTCTGCCCACCACGTGGAACAGGACCTGCACCCGTGGCCGGCTTGGGTAGATCTTGTCCCGCAGGATGTGGGCCTTCAGCTTCCAGTTGAAACTGAACTGATTAGTGGGGCCTAGAAAGTTTGAAGTCACCATCAAATCCAGAGGCACAACCTTTTCCACAGAGAAAGGCCCATAGCTGGCATTGAGTATCGGGGGCCGCTTGGCTTTGTAGGTGAAGAAAGATTCAACCCTGGCCTGCAGGCTGGCATTGTGCAGCAAGTCCTGGTTGGCCTCCTTGAGGAAGAAGGAGGTCTCCGCTCTGAGCACATGGTAGCTCACAGGCAGATATGGTGGCAGCGAGGAAAACCTCTGTACGTTGTCTGTGACCCCCCGGCCCTCTATCACTGCACAGGGGGAAAGAAGAGAAAAGAAGAAGACAAAGAGAGGATTATTACCAGATTCCTTAGAAGTCATTAGGTCCATAAGCAATCTAGAATTAAGGGATACACACTCTCAAGTCAACTTGGCTAGAATTTCCATGCCCCTTCTGGAATCAACCAATGACTCCACAATTATACACTTGTGTTAGGTTGAAACATATGAAAATGGAGATTTCTGTGTATTAAGAATTGTTGAACAGTGTCAATTTCCTTTAGTTCAACCTGACAGAAAGGTGGCAAGTTACCTATCAGTGGAAAGTGGGTATATTTATTAATAATTTGTGTGTGTTTAAAACATATTTAATGGTACTGGCACATAAATAGAAAAACAGCCCAATGGAATAGACCATAAATAAACCCAAGTACATCTAGTAATTTAGGATGTGACTAAGGTGGCACCACAAACCATGAGACAAACACAGGCTTTAAATAAATGGTTCTGGGACAACTGATTAGCCATTTGGAATGAAAGACAAAAATTAGACCATACACAAGAATAAACTGCAAATAGATCAGGGGTCTAGATGCATGGGAATGAACATTTTTCAGTACTAAAAGAAAAAAGTGGATGAACTACTCTATAACCTAGGTATAGGAAAAGCTTTCTAATTATGACTCAAAAATCCAGATGCAACTTTTAAAACAAGACAAACTTGCCTATGTAAAAAGTTAAAAAAAATCTTCTGAACAACATAAATGTCATGAAGTCAAAATAAAAATGATAAGCAGAAAGATGTAAAAACTGCCCACTTACACTCCACTCAGCCTGCAGATGGATTCTGTTTTGCCTGTAGTGTTTTAAAAGATCACAATGAATGGGAACCATTTTTAAAAGCTAGAAAGTGTCTGGGTTTCCAGCTTCTCTTTAAACTTGGGAGGAACTGGTAACATTTAGGTTTTGCATGCACTTGGCAACAACAGAAAGCACTCTGCAAGACACGTTGCTTAATTAAGTTACCGGATTGCCCTTCATGTGCATTTGAGTTTGAAAGCCCTGATGTAGAATCTTCAGCCAGGTAAGTTGATGTGCAGTTCTTTCTTGAGACAGGAAAGGACATTGGCCCTGGCTTCCTGTCCTTCTGGTCCATCAGACATCAAAAGCAGCACTGCCAGCAGGCTCTTTGCTGTTTGAAGGCTAGTCTTGCCAAAGATTCCCCAGGGGCTTTTACTTGCATTGTAGGGGCCACGAGACGTTTAAATGCCCCATCACCAACTTTGTAAACCTAAGAAAGCCCCATCGCCTTGCTCTGATATTGCAAAACCAGCCCAGACAAACCCATTCATATATTGAAAGGTGGCCAGAGTTCTCCTGTCCCTTCCGGCTCCTCCAATCTTTCCTTCTGTGCCCGCTCCTGCCTGCAGCAGGCACAGCACAGCCAGCATGTGGGGTGGCCTTCTGCCTCTCTCCTCTGGAAGCAACCCTGATCCTTTTTCCAGCAGGGACACTGGCTAGCAGATCAAAGCTGCCTTTGGTGTTGTGGCCAAATGGACTTGAGCTGTCAAGATGACTTTTCAGAGAAATAGCATCTCCCCTGTTCCTCACCTGAGGTTGCCAGTAACAAGGGTACCTTGTCCCTCTCTTAGAGATGTCGCAGTGCTTCCATTTTTAACCTATTCATTTCTATGCTCTCAAAAGGCCCTGCCAAGGTATAGCACTCCACAAAGGGTTCTGGCTCTGTGTCCTTAAAAAAAATCATGGACTATTTCAGCAACTTGGAATATTTTACAAAAACCAATGGACTAATTGCCCCATCAGATGCTTTTATTCTGCTGTATTCATCCCTCTCCAAAAAAGCTCTTAAAACCTTGAAGTGCAGAGATTGAGAGACTCATTTGTTTGGAGGGGGTAGTAGGCCAAGGACTCGCTAAAGCAACAGAACAAGGATGCTGAGGCCCATCTGTGCAGGGGAACCTTCCACAACAGGAAGCATTTGCCAACATGCTTTCTGCTCATTCTTCACTCTTTCTGCACATAAAGATTCATTTTTTCCTACTTGTTTGTCTTTATCAAAAGAAGGGAAAAACCAAAACATGAACCTTTTGCCTTTAAGGAAATGCTTAGTTGATTTTCTATAAAATAAAGCTGGAGTGGGCTTGCTCTCTTATTGTCTCCTCTCTCAGGTTCTTCCACTATTTCAACAGATTGCTCTTTATCTTTCTCACTGAGCAAAAAGTGCCTAGCTCATACTGTCCTGCAGAACCTAATTTGGATTTTTTTTCAATTCATGATAGATTTAACTTGGGCCAAGAAGAGACAGACTTTGTGAAGAAGGCAGTGGGGACTAGAACAGTGGTTAAGGGCATGAAGTTTGGCCATAAGGGATGGGTTGACTTAACAGTCATGAGATCTTAAAGAAGTTCTTACTTTCTTGGAGCTTCAGTTTCCATAGATGGGTGAATGGATGGACAGATGGATGGGTGGATGGATAGGCACATGAACAGATAGACCAGGTATGTGGGCTATAATAAGTACCTGTGTAGAGCAACTACACAATGGCCTCAATTCACCTGTATCTACATCTTTTATGTGTGACAATCCTCCCTTTAAGAGGAGTCTACTGACCCCTTCTTGAATCTAGGATGGCCTTGTGATTTGCTTTGCGTAACAGAATATGGCCCAGAGAACTTTTAGGGCAATGAAAATACACTATATGATATTATAATGGTAGATATATGCCATTATACATTTATCCAAACCCATGGAATATACAACAACAAGAGTGAACCCTAAGGTAAACTATGGACTTCAGGTGATGATGATGACTACGTAGATTCCCCAATTGTAACAAATGTGCACATGTGGGGCTGGGCAGTATATGGGAAATCTCTGTACCTCCTCCTCAGTTTTACTGTGAATCTTAAACTGCTCCAACAAATTAAGTCTTTATTTAAGACTTTATTGAGCATATATATGCCCATGACTGCCAAGAACCCACACAATGCCTCCAACTCAAGGTGCTGTTTCCTCAGCTTCAGATATCCAGATACCATTTTTGTGACATCGTCTATATACTTACTATTAATAATGATTTATCAGTGATTACTAATTTTATCAATTAAAATGAATATTTAGATTATTAACTACCAGTTGAATTAATTCATACATTTGTTCAGATAATCAATCTTACTGTGAATAAATAACCATATCCCAGACTGATGCCAGCCCATGGCTCAGAGCCTGTGTTTTGCCATTTCCTTGTTACATGGAGAGATGATCAAGTGTTAAAGAGATAGTGACACCAGAAAGAGACTTTCTCCTTGATGGAATTAGAGTAATTCAAAGAGAATTACCAAAAAGAAAAAAATTTGAAGGGCAAAAAATTGAAAAGAGAATCACTTTCTCATTTGGGAGCCCAGGTGAATGCACACCATGTCCACCCACCTCCCATGACCTCCACGTGGACACTCGAGAGAAAGGCCCCCCGGCAGCTGCCAGGCCCCATCTGCACCCTGCATCTGTGACTCTGTGTACAGCACCTAAGCTCATCTCACATTTTGGGAAGCCCTGATCCAGCAGATAAAGGAAGCAGAGGCGATTACCAGCCTTGGCTGTATTTCTTTCCTGACACTTTATCTGCCGATTGCAAGGAAAGCACCAACTGCTGCCATGACCTCGGGAGTGCTGACAAATACCCACCTCCTCTCCCTCCGTCATCTGCCCCCACCACCGTCTCCCAGAAAGACAGGATTACTGAGCAAGTTTTACTGATCTGAAACAACAGAAAAGTCTGGAAAAGCCCGATGATGGCTTCCTAAGGCCATGGAGGGAGAACTGGGGAGCGGTTGAGAGCTGCACCTATATATTTGGCCTCCCAGCTGACAGCACATTCCTTTACTGTCTCCCTTCCTATTTATCCATTTTCTTTATCTGCGCTTGCCTGTCGTGTTGGGGATATTGTGTCCCCCACCAGCTGTTCAGCAGAGAAGTCTACTGCAAAGCCACTGCTAGAAATTGAGTTTTTGAGATTCGGAGATAGTGAACACAGGAGATGTCTGTGTCACTTAGTGCCAGACAGAACAACACAGGGGAAAACGACCCTTCCAGCCAACATCATGTGTCACCTTCATCATGATGCTTGTTTTTGGATGTGTTGACCGGGGTTCCTTCAAGTTGATCCTTTCTGAGCTGCGGTGCGAAGTATGAGTGGAGTCTAGGGAGGCTGCGTGGACTAGGCAGAGGATTCCAGAGGGGCTGGTGGGAGCGGAGGATCGATCAGTGGAGGGGGTACTCAGGACCTGGGTGTGTGAGGAGTGGAAGTTGGCCTAGGGGCAGGATGGACCCCCTTCTGCTCTGGGTGGGGCAGGCAGAATGCCCAGGAGCTACCTTGGCCAGAATACTAGGTCTTGCTCTCCTCTCCATTTGGATAAGAGGAAAATAAAAATCAGCCTTCCTAAGTATTTAAAAGAGGACAGGGTTACCTTGTGTCTAACTCTGCATCCTTACATGCATGGTATTTGATTTGATTTTAAAAGCACTGTCTGAGAGATTAAAAGGAACAGGTATTTCCTCATTTTACAAATAGGAAAGCAAACACGGAAAAAAGTTAAATAGTAGTATTTGAACTCTAAGGTACAAAAACCTCACTGGAATAAGCCAGATGCATATGTGCTGTCGTTTCAGGCTGCACAACGGGCTTTCACAATGAGCATCTAAATTGGTGTTTTCCAACTAAGGATAACTTTGTCCCCAGAGACACCTGGTAATGTCCGGAAACATTTTTGATTTTCACAACGGGGGGTGGGGTGAGGCACGTGCTACTGGCACCTATGCGGGGGCAGCAAGGGGAGGCCAGTGATGCTGCTCACATTCTAGAGGCACAGGGCCGCCACACCCACAAGACTGGGAGAATCATCCAGCCCAAATGGCAGTGTTTCCTCAGAGGTGCAGAAGAAAAGAGGAGGGAGTTTAGCCAAACCCTTTTCAGTTCAGGGAGAGGAAACACATAACAGCGGTTAAGAACATTCCTAAAATCAGACAAAATCTATTAAATCCCAATGTACTGGATAAAGATTCTTTTTTTCCAAATACTTCAAACTTTTGAGTTTCCGAGTTCCCACATTAAACCCAACTCACATAAAGCGATAAGCAAGATCCCCTGCATGGAGAACATGACTAGCAATCCGGAGCAGTTGTTTTCACTGTTTTATTATTATCATTTCAATCATGTAAGTGGGACACATGTGAGAAAAGAAATCAAGCAAGTGGACTCCTTTCTGTGGCATGCTCTTTCGCAGACACTCCCCTTTACAGGATATCAGACACCTGCGAGGCAGACACCGCCTTTCCCCATACAACTCAGGGAAAACCCCTACCGGATTTTCCTTCCAAGTCATGCAGCTTAGTTGAAACACAAGCCAGCCTAGGTATTCTGAGGTTTCTTTTCTCTACCCGTTTGTGATTCATTAACATTCGCCAGACACAGAATGTCTCTCTCTGCTAAATATGGCATATCGTTTCTTTTTTCCTGAAACAAAAGGCACCTTGATAAATGGATTATTTGATTTTAATGCCTCTTCCAAACAAACCCCCAAATATCCTTTGCTGAAATTACATAGCGTGGTTTATAATTTCAGAGCAGTACAGCACTCCTTTAACAGAGCAGGTCCTTCTATTCCCCTCTGAGCCCTGGGGGTAGCTCCATCACCACTCACAGGTGACCAAGCGGGCCCCTGGGGGCAGAGCACAGGAGTCATGCCTTTCAAAGACAGTCTCTAAAACACCCAGAATTTCAGACTTTATCAGCACAAGAATGGTGCCCTGGGGAGGCCCAGGGGGAAATATTCATCAGGCAAAGTTATTGTAAAATGCAATGTCTTACCTGCACTGCCATTATAGTTTCTGAAGTTGAGCTTGTTAGCTTGAGCAGTGGCCTGCATGTGGCCTGGACCCCAGGTCCACATGGGAGCTTGCCTGGTTCAAGCAGGGTCCTCCTTAAGGGAGGCATCCCCCAAGGCCACCCGGTTAATGCTGTCATCCCTCCCTCCGGGGCAAACTCAGTGAGGGGCAGGCTCAGCAGGGGAATGAGGGCCTGAGGCTTCACATCCGGGGGCCACTGCATGAATATGCCCTGTCTTGCCTCCTGCCATCTTCCCATATGTCCACCAATGGGTGTCCAGAGGACATGAGGTTTCTCTCACTTTCAGTCAAAAGCTTCTAAAATGTTACACTTTGGTTTGGTCCACACTGATGTTATTTGGCTTCATAAGTCATATAAAGAAGGGCTCAGCATGCTTTTCTGGTCAAGGCCCAGGGAGCAAGTATTTCTGGCTTTATGGGCCACTGGGCTCTGTTGCAACTCAGCCTGATTGTCCTATTGTGAAAGCAGCCAGAGACAAATGCAAGCAGAGGACTGCATCCCTGTTCCAAGCTAGAATTTCATAGAACTTTAACATGTCAGAAACATTGTTCCTTCCAAAACAATTGTTTGCCAACCATTGAAAAAAATGTAGCAACATTCTTCATTTACAGGTCATCTGAAAACAGGAGGTGGGTTGGATCTGACGTGGGAGCCATCGCTTGCTGACCTGTATACCGACGAGGCCTTTCTAAGAGTTGCATTCCATGCAGATGATGGATGTCTTGGTGTTTTCTTCTGGGCTCTTCACAATCTGAATTATATATCAGGTTCACCTCATTGATCCAAAATGTAAACGTGGCTTTTACTATGCCTCCAAAACAGTTTGGAATGGAAGAAGGAACAAAAAAAACCAACAACCTTTTTTTTGATCAGATTCAAACATCAAGAGGAATGTGGAGTTGCATAAAGTAAGCATTTATAGCAGAATTTAAATAACTGCATTTACTGCTCATATAGCATATGGTTTGAGGATGTTTAGCTGTGTCTATTCAAAGAGAAAGGCATCTATTTATCACAGATGGTGGTATTATTTACGATGGGACCTTAACATTAATCCTGAGAGTCCCAATTATCTCAATTCATGTAAATAAAAGGGAGCAGCATTCCTATTCTTTACGATGGTCTTTTTCCTCAAATATAAAGAGCTTATTTTTAATATAGCCCACATATTTTCTTTCCTACTAATTACAGATAATTAAAAAAAAAAACCTCTTCTATATCCCATTGAGTCATTCTCATTTTTTCCCCACATATGAGTCCCATTTCCTTGCTAGTTAGCATCTGTAGTTTTGTTTGGTTACACCAGTATTAAGGATGATTATATTAATGAGAAGTCTTAGAATACAAAGAAGAAAATGCTTTCCTGATGGTTGAGTAAACAAAAACAGGACAGAACACATCAAAGGATGAAAGCAAGTTTCTCTTTCATTATACAGTTCTTAACTTTTCGTATTGTGAAAGAGAACATTTAAACTGAGCCTTCCGAGAAGAAAAGAGAATTTATAGGGGAGATTGCTGAAAAGTCAAGGGGAAAAATATCCCTTAAATGGAAAGTGAACTCTTAGCCTCTTAACTCTGCATTATCAATACAGGGAGGGGGAAGGGAATCTCAATATCAACAATCAACAGCCGGTAGGTCAGGTACTGCATCTCATATATCAAGTCCTTTTAACCATTCAATGACCCTATGTGCTGAGTGCCCTTACCATTCCATTTTACACATAAGGAAACTAGAGCCCAGAGAGGTTAAGTAGTTTGCCCAAGGTCACCCAGCTAGGAATACTAGAATCAGGATTTGAACTCAGGACCCATGCACTCCCCTTTATGTTATCTTGCTTTGGGACATTTGCTTTACTTAAATTCACACCCCCTTCCAGTTATGCTTTTCCTATGGAGGCAGAGTACCAGTGTTGGGTAAATAGAGCAGTGAGTGTACCGTTACCATCTACTGCTGTGCAAGTCTAGATATGCTGAATCTCAGCCTGAAAGTCAGGTTAACATTGGGGAAAGGATAGTCCACAGCCCTGGATCCAGCTGTGCCTGAAGCTGGATAGTCTCTGGAGTTTTCCCTTCTTGGCTTAAGCCAGTCTGAGATGGGCTTCCCATCATTTTGAACTGTCATTCAACATCCTGTTTTTGATTGATGAGCCCAGGGAGTTCACAACTGATCTTAGTTAATATTGCAGGGGCAGGGCATCAGTCTTGGTCTTAACATTCATCTAAAAGAAAATCAGCTGGGGGCTATTAAGAGGCATGCTCTTCATTCAATAAACATAAACTGAGGGTCTTTCCTGCATTCTTCTTTCAGGAACATGCAAATAAGCTACATTTATCAAGCTCCCAGGACTCTAAGCAGAGAAGATCAGCTACAGAGGGAAGAACAAAGATGGGTAGAAATAACCATACACGCATCACATGCTAGGTGAGACAAGATGTGCACCCTGATGAGTGTGAAGGAGGTGGGCGTGCGATATCAGAAGCAAAAAGAGCCCTGCAGGTCAGCAAAGCTGGGAAGGGAGCAAGGGAGGCCATGGGTCTTACAGGCAGGCTTGGCACCAGGCAGCAGTGTTGCGAGCAGAGGAGGCACTCTGTTTACAACTAAGGCATTTCCAGCTTGCCTTTCCCAATTGATAAGGAAAGCAGTCCAACTCTCCTTCTGTTTTGCTGCTTTTGAATTCATTAGGGAGCATGGATATCTTCATCACCCCACTACTTTCACCATGGATGGCATGCAGCAGGAGCTGGGCATTGAAGGCCATTTCAGTTTTCAATTGCTCCAGAAAGATGTACCTTCCTTCCTTTGGTAACTCACAAACATAAAAAGGCACATACAAGGCAAAGAGTATGGAGCATGTGGGAAAGTGCAAAGCAAAGCCCCACCAAGATTTTCTCTCTCCCCCATGGACAAAAGCCTTATGCCAGAGAGGGAAGGGCAGCACATGATGGCCCCAGGAGCACAGGAGGAGAACTGTGTGCTGGGGAAGTGGAAGGAAAGGAGAGTGACATGTCCTGGGCCCTGGTTACTGCTGGAAGTTCTCTCCCACTGGGGCAGGAATTTCAAGGTAAGGGAGTGAGAAGGAGAAAGCTAGCTCACGAGCACAGCTTTAAGTAATTGTTATGCAGGATTTATTCAGTGGCTCCATGAAATCATTAAGGATCCAGACTCCATTTACCTTTCTGTACTACCATCTCTAATGCAGGCCTTCCCACTCCTGATTGCAATATGGCTGCTACCCAGCCAGCCATTGCATCTGTGTTCCAGGGAGGGAAAAAATGAAGGGCAAAATGTCTGTGCCAGATGAGTATATTACTTAATATTAGCTTTGCTGTTGACTTTCCCAGAAGACTGTCCCAGTGAGTCTTTGCCAGTAATGGCTCATAATTACATAGCCGCAAGGAAATTTGGGAAGGTGATTATTCTTAACTAGGCACATTGCCACCTCCAGCAAATTAGTAAGTAAAGAAGGAAAGGGGAAAATGGATACTGTGTAATTAGCATCAAAGAATTATCACAGAAGTAGCATATCATTTACACTAAAATAATCATGTTAAAAATAATAACTATCAATATGGATGTTTATAAAAATAAGCATCAATACATTGACATAATTATGTTAAAATAAGAACAGCAAAATAGATCACAACCCTATAAACTCTGTGGACACACACACACACATTTTAAGTTCTTCACAATAACATCATACTTACAAAAGTGATTACCTAAGAGAAGTAGAGGGGAAACAAGATCTTGTGGATGCACACCTGTATTTCAACTTTACTGGATGTTTTATTTCATTTTATGAAATAAGAGTGTATTCACATGTCAGCTGTGCAATTAAAATGTCTAAAGCAGGCTTCCCTTGGCACCTGAGTTGGGCCGTGAAAACAGCAAAGTCCTTGGCCGACTGGCCTCTCTGAGGGTGAGCTTGGATGGCGGTGGGAGAACCCCCAGGACTCCAAGAACCCCAAATTTACCTGCTGCCCAGAAAGGAGGTTTACTCCTCCAAACAGGTGGGGCTTGCACTCCCCCCGCAGCCAAGAGGGCTGCCCACCCTGGGCTCCTCACACACACCGCGCAGCTGTTTGTTACTGCAGCCCTGGTTTGGGAGCAAAAACTGGGAGTAACTTGTTTCCACTTTTTAACAGAGTGTTGGCTTCACACATCGCCTGAGGAATACAGCGGCAGCTGCCTAGACACGTACCAGATACTAAATTCACAGGAGGCATCTCTAGAAGTGCCGGGGCAGGCAGTGGGCACACGGTAACCAACACAGCTGCCAGAGTTCCCGCAGGTGGTAGCCCAGGGAGCTGCCCGGCAGGGGAGTCCATTCAGGGCCCAGAGGGAGTGAGCAGCCTGGGGCTCATGGGGCACACCCGTCCCTTCCTCCCTCCCTCCATTCATTCAGTGAATACTGAGTTCACCCATGTTCCCAACACTACCCTGTTCTGGGCACTAAGGTGAGAGGAGACAAGGTCTCTGTTTCATAGGCTTTCTTGTCTTGTAGGACGAGAGAGACACTAAGCAAAGAGACTAACCCAAAAAGCAAGTCATTTTGGAAGAGGCTAACAAGGACAGTAATGGCAATGTGGTGGAGACCATTCCTTCATCTTCCTGGGAGAGGCCAGACTTCAGTCCCGCCAATAATGATCAAGGTTGCTCATCGGATTTTCCCCTTGTTCTCTTTTCCAGAACCTGCCTGTCTCCTTTGTACTGCAGGGGTTCCTTTAAATCATTTTCTTCCCTTTATAAAATTTTTTTTAACTGAACAGCTTAGCTAAAATCCACCCTTGGTATTAACATGTGGGCCACAGTATGCCAGCTAAACAGATGCTAGTTCTCTTCATTGTTTAAAAAGTGTGGTTACTTAGGTAACCCATAAACATCCCAATTTTGAGGCGTTTCTCAGTTTAAAAGAGAGGTTAGAACCCCAGGTTTCCTTGAAGTAAAGCAGAACTTTGCAAGTTGTTAGAAAACAGAGTGGCTTAGCCTTTTCCGACCCCTGAACTTCTGATTCCTTCCTGTCTTAATTGTGCCTTTATGGAAAAGTACTCGCCTGGAAAAACTCATTTAAAGTAACCTCTAAAAACACCAAGGCTCGGCTGCCCTGACAAGTCAGGGACTGGGGAGAGAGAAAATAGAAATCCCCTACAGGTGGAGAGAGAAATTTAGGAATAATGAAATGATTAGGAGAACAGGGGGGCTTTATGTCATTAATCTGACCTGCCTTACCTTGCCCTAAATCCAGGGCCACCCAGGGATTCTCAGTTGGGGTCCAGAACCTGGGCACTATGGGAAAGGGCTCAAGCATCTGTCACCGTGGATGGGCTGACATGGGCATCGCTCAGAGCTCTTCAAGGGCCTGGGTCATGTTTCAATGTTGTATTTGTTTCACTGTTCGTGGAGATGAATGGACCAGGGGGCAGCTGGCAGTGAGGAAGGCAGAGAATGCAACTGCCCAATGACACATTAGTCTCTAAGTCTCTGCCCTAGAGGAACACATACACAAATGCATGCACATACACAGATACACACACAGACACATGCACCTGCAGATATATATGTATAGATACACACACGCCATGTGCATTGAGAGAAATGTACAAGGAGTTTTGTGTATTAGCAGAAAATTAGAAACAACCTAAATGACTATCAGTAGGAGAAGGACAGCTAAAACATGTTTTTATATAGGGGGAATAGGGCAGAGCAGTTAAAAGGAAGAATCTAGAAGCAAGAATGGTGACGTACTTACCAGTGGAGGATGAACACATGGAAATTCATTACACAATTCTCTCTTTTTGGTATATGTTTGACATTTTCCTATAATAAAATATTAACCTAAACAATTAATAAAAGGAGCCATGTAGGTCCATGCTTGCTGTTTAATTTGGTGGCTACTAGCCGCACATAAAAATTTAACTAAAATTTGATAAAATAAAAAATTCAGCTCCTCAGTCCCCCTCGCCACATTTTGAGTGCTCACAGACATTTCCACCTTTGTTGAAGTTCTGTGCGGTCAGTCCTCTCTGGTCCTATATTTAGTAACATAGATGTTAAAAATATCTTGAGTTTAAAGAACAAGTATGTACACCTCCATGGCATTTATGTAAATTTTTAAAACTCAGAAATTAACACTCTGCATTTTTCTGTGGGAATGTATCTGTATGTAAAAGTACTAAAGGTCTGGAGGTTTATGACAAGGTCCCAAGGCTGCGTTCCTTTGCCGAAGGAGAGGCTGAAGTGTCACGGAGGCCGAGCGACAGGCAATTAGCTTAGCCTTTAAGGTGCTGGCATGGTATTTGTGTTCCCAAACACAAAGTTAAAAATGAACACAGAAAACAAAAAAAGACCCCTGGGCCAGCAGTGTTGGGTGGGGTGGTCTTCTCTGGGACAAGGATAGACAGAAGGCTGGAGAACCAGATCAGAACCAGACAGTCTTCCCTCTTTGTGGCCATTTTCCTCCTGATGCAAACTCACTGTCCTGTTAGGAGGATGGAATTTCCATTACCCTTCACTGCTTACAAGAGGCAAGGGAGGCTTCCGAGGGGTGCTTCTCCTTGAGCCGCTCCTGAGGTCGGTGTCTCACTCCTGAGGTCGGTGTCTCGCTCCTGAGGTCGGTGTCTCGCTCCTCGTGTTTGTTCATGCTGACAGATGTCACCTCCTTGAGCCCCTTTGGTGGCTGTCCCAGTTTTAAGGCCTGTCCAGCCCGCCAGCTGGGAATGCTTCTTCTCTGATCTGTCTGTGCAGAGCCTGCCCTGGGGCGATAGCCATCGGATGGGGTCTCTAGAGCAGTGCTTCCAAGCAGGAGACCACAGTGGTTACTCTCTGGAGGGAAGGACAGTGAGTAGCCTTCCCCTCTCCTACCCTTACAGTGGTTTTTGTTCCTATTTTAAGCCATTTCAAAAGGCACCCAGCACAACTCAGCCTAAGCTGTTTCTCTGCAAAGATGGAGGGCCCCCTGCCTGCCCTGCCACATATGTCAGTGTTAACAGCCTTACTTTTCTAGGAGCACCTGATTCTATCTCCTGGAGAGAATCCAAACAAGTAGGGCAGGTTCAAGTCTTCCACAGAGCTGCCCCACCGGCCACACAGCCAATCCCCACTACTCATGGATTCCATATTTAGGAGCCCATCTACTCACTGAAGTTTATGTGTAGAGTTAAGATCAATGCTGATGGTGCTTTTATGGTCATTCTTGAACAGGGCAGAGTGGGGGTTTGGAGTGGCCCAAAGTGCACGTCCCCAGCTGAGATCAAATGGGACGATGAGCAGTCTTCCTGCTCCAGCTCTCAGCCTATGTAAACAAGGGTCCCACTCACAAGTGACAATGTCATGTGCTTTTCATTGGTGATTTTGCCATTTCGAATGTCACAATGCTGACGTGCTAGCTAGTGTCCCTAAATACAAAAGGGCTGTGATGTGCCTTATGGGGAAAATGCATGTGTTAGACAAACTTTTCAGATGTGTGTTACAACGCTGTTGCCCATGAGTTCAGTGCTGATGAATCAACAATATATATTAAATCAGGCATCTTTAAACAGAAACACCCATGAAATCAGGTTATGTATTGATCGGTGGACGAAAACGTTGTGACCAGAGGCTTGCAAGGACCTGTTTTCCCTTACTTAGCACAGTGGTTCAGTATCTACTAATTGAGTTCCTGGAGACTTTTTAGAATGTAACTACAGTAAATAACAAGAAGAATGAGACGTGGCTATTTCTCATCAACATTTCCACCTCTCAAAAGATGGGAAGTTCAAGTAATACATTTTGCAACACTATTATTAAAACCTGTGGCATATTTCTTATTGTGAATGACTGATTTCCAAAGCGTTATGGATCTTGTGTAGAAGGACATGCCCATTATTACAGACGGTAGAAGAAACAGGGGAGGCAGACCTTTACAGGAGACTTGCCATAATACTTTACACAGATTCCCTTGTTAGTTCACACAAAGGCCTGGCACCATGCCCCACAGCATCGGCATCCCTCCATCAAGCGCTGAACATGCTGTTTCCAAGCACCTACCACATGCCAGGCACTGTCCTAGGCACTGAGGTTAGAACAGAGTACAAAACAGACCCAAACTTGGCCTTTTCAGAGCTTACTTTCTAGGGGGAGAAGATGACAGTAAGGAAATCAATAAAGCATGTTGTGTGCCAGATTTCAAGACAGGCCATTGGGTGGAACAAGGACTATCAGAGGGGCAGTGTTGGGTGTAATTTTAATATGACAATCAGTGAATATTTCACTGAACTGATGATAACTGAGCAAGAGATTTAAGGGGGGCTGGTTTTATAAAGGAGAGGGGGCATGGAGTGGCCTGTCTGAAGTTCCTTGGCTTGGCCGGGTCACGGCTGATAACCACTTTACATTTCCACCTGTCCTGAGACACCACCCAGTTTGTAGCAGTGACACTCTTGCCAAATGGCGACAGAACAGAACTATACTCAGACCCCATTAGAGTCATATTTTCTCTCTTAGGTTAGCCAGTGGATTGAATGGTGGCCCCCCAAAAGTTATGTGCACTTCCAAGCCTCAGAACGTGCAAACATGACCTTATTTCCTTGGAAAAGGGGTCTTTGCAGAATGGAATTAAAGATCTTGAGACAAGATGATCCTGGATTTAGGATGGACCTTTAAGCCAATCCTTTTAAGAGATAGAAGAGGGGAAGACAAAGGCAGAGATGAGGGGGACATGGCCATAAGCCAAGGGATGCCTGGAGCTACTAGGAGCCAGACAGGGTGGGCCGGGTCCTCCCCTGGAGCCTTTGCAGGGAGTGGGCCTGACTGCTGGCCTCCAGATCTTAAGGGAAGGCACTGCTGTTCTATTAAGCCACCCAGTTCATGTCAATTTGCCATAGAAAAGTAATATGGTTTTCTAGAGTTAGAAAAAATCCAGTTGAGAAACACCAGTCAGAAGCCCCCAAATTGTGTGGGTTGATTTGCCAAAGCAAGAGAGAGTCAGGCACAGAGGCAGCTGCTCAGATAATCTGCACAAACGTCACCCAGGAAATCAGTCTCTGTCCTTCTCCCACAGGGAACCCTTTAGCCCACACCTCCCCTTTCCCTGGTGTGCATAAAATGAGAGTTCCTGTGGCCAGGATTCTCACCTGGCTATGGTTGACTAGCTCACTGCACACCTGTGGGCAGTACATGGCTGTTGGCTCTATGAAAAGAGCTCTGCCCAGTGCTCTGGGCACGACATGGTGGCATGGCTGCAAGGCTGCAGGAGAGCAGAGCAGAGCAGAGGCTGGAGTGGTGGCAGCACCGAAGACAGAGGCCTGGAGGACGGCTGTGGGACAGCTGTGTGGACAGAGGGGCCCAGAGGCAGAGACTGGCTTGCTGCCTGCAGACTCCCTCTGAGTGAATTGGATTCTAGTGACTGACCTGCCACCATGGAAATAAAGTTGGGTATAACCCTTTCACCCCGAGAAAGTTTTGCTGTCATTTTCTTTGGTCACACTGAATCCATAGCGAACTTGCCTGGGGCTGAAACCCATTGGCAAGATACCTGGCCACTGGACCTAGCTCCTGTGACCTCACGGGGCATGCAGGTGTGTGGCACCGGCTCTAGCCTCTGGTGGTCCCAAGCACAGGGGCATCCAGGCATCTTTTGTACCTCATGAACTGGTCCTCATCCTCCTGGATGAACCCCCAGAAACTGGAATGACTGTGACAATGCTCCCCACCAGCGGCAGAGAGGCCCCCTAATGGTGCCAATTAGCGCTCTGATGAGGGCATCCTTGCAATAGCGTTTCCCGTCAAAAACTGAGTGGCATGAAATATATTTGTTCCATTAACTCTTGACCTCCTCATGGGTAATGAAGGTGTAAATGAATAGCTGTATTGATGCTTTTTAAAAAGCTCCATTTCTCCTCTTAAATCTTCAAGTAATCTTTTTAAATGGGTACTATAACCAACCTAAAATGCTGGTCAGGTGGCTCAGGCTCCCAACTCCCCTCTCAAGCCATCCCTTTGCATCAAGCCCAGTTCTGGATCTCACACAGGTACAAAGAACTTGTCCATGAAATGGCATGGGCAGGGAGGAAACCCGAGATAACACGGGTGGAGACATTAGCACTCAGAGCTGCCTGAGTACCTCTGATTGCCAGCCCGAGAGAAGGAACCCACACTGCTCCCAAGGAAACTTGGGATGCCAGAGAAATGTTGATTAATCTAAAAATCTACAAATTGACCATTCATGTACCTAAACCATTCAATCTAAGCACTTTCCCCACTTCCTCACTTATTTAACAATGAGGAGAGGGAAAGTGGAATGTAGGGCAACAGTTTTTAAACCTTTTTGGATGTGTCACACAATTTGAAACCTTTTCATCAGGACTAGGACACACAAAAAAGAAGTTTCACTGTGCAGCGTGCAGCACACCGCATTTCCTATTCCACTCCAACAGATTCTGTTGCAGTCGGTTCCATTTCATTCCATGCTGTTCTGATTCCTTTTTTTAAAACTGCCTGTTCAAAAAATAAAATAAAATAATAACTACCCATTCAAATGATCTCACCTCCTTTCAACAGGTCACCACGTGCAATTTGAAAAACGCCAGCCCACTGCACAATAGAATCACAACTTCAGTGGTAGGTGGGTTTTACCGTTAACTCATGAGGCAAAAAATACATAGTCAATGTGCCCTTGAAAAAAATTCTCAGGAAAGCATCATGGTGAAGAACAAGATAAAGCTGTTGAGTTCAGTGGGCCCAGCAGTTTCTCCCTCCAGCATCGGAGAAATAGGTGTTTCTTCAGTTGAGCGCCAGGAGCCACGCTATAGCAGCAACGTGTATCTTTATGCAGAAAACTGGCATTTTGCAAAGCCCAGAAGAACTGAGCGTAATGAGGGAACAGAGATTTGCACGGCCTGCCCCCTTCAGGCTTGGGTGGAGCAGCACGGGGTCACATTCTCCATTTTCTGTCAATGTGGGATGAAATTAATACCTCGTATGTGCTCTATCTTCTCATCTGGGAAATAGCATTTATGCACCCAACACATTTTTTCTGAATGTATTCTGTGGTCAAAGCAAAGGTCTAGCTTTCAAAGTCCCCAAAGCCTCAAAACAATTCCACAATCTGACTGGCTTTTTGTTAAGTCACATGCTGACACACATTTTGAGACTCCCTGAATCTGAGTAGCGTGTCTAATACTTCAAGTTCGTGGGTTTGTCAGTCCTTAATTCTTTAAGTCCATGGCCCTTATTTTCCCTTTTATACTGAGAATTATCACCTGATTCTTTTGATATAGTTCAAGATGACACTTTACCAAAAGAGATATTCTGAAGGCTTTACCCCCATCAAGACTTTGGGCAAATAAGCAAAGTAATTTTATTGTGAGACAAGTAGAAAAGTTTCAAATTCCTATGACAACATTCCAGAATGAGTTCTATCAGCAGTTTCAAAATTCAGACCTTGAGACCTTCGTAAATTAGAAGATAGATATTCTCTTCAACGCACCTGGTTACTCTGAACCAGGAAATAATCAGGGCAGGCCGCTGCAGTATTTCTATGGTTCACTTCCTTCTAAAAATCCTCAGCTGATGATTTCAAACATTCTCTTAGTGATTACAGCTTCCTCATGATTAACAGCTGCAAAATCACCACTATCTTCTTAACACTTCATCAAAGGGAAAAACGGGAAACCAGAACCAACCACAGCAAACCCCCAATGAAAACCCTGCAGCTCCCCTCAGCCCTCAGAATAAAATCCCAACTGTAGTGGTCTTGGAGGCCCAGCATGACTCGGCCCCTGCCTTCTCCAAACTCATTTTGCAAAACTCCCACTTCGGGCCATCACTGGTTTCCCTGGACACACCATACTCATTCGTGCCATAAATCCATCACATTTTCTGGGACATCACACACACACACAGACACACACACGAACTGTGTTCCCCTAAGACTTATGTCCAGGTCCTAACCCTTGGTTCTGTGAATATGACCTCAATTAGAAATAGGGTCTTTGCAGATGTGATTAATTCAGGATCTCAACATGAAATCATCCTGGAATGAAGGTGGGCTGTAAGTCCAGTGACTTGCTTCCTTATCAGAGGATAGAGAGGGATATTTGAGACACACAGACACAGAGGAGATAGACAGATGATGAAGGGGCAGATTGGAGTGACGCAGCCATAGGCCGAGGACTGCCAGCACTGTGGAAAGAATTCTCCCAAAGAGCCTGTGGGAGGAACCAGCCCTGCCACCGTCTTGATTTCTGATTCCCGGCCTCCAGAAATGCAGTGTGAAGCCAAGTGTAGGGTAATCTGTTATGGCAGCCCTGGGAAATGAACACAGGGATCCCCTCTAGGTTCCTAATGAACCAGCACCACCCTATTCCTTCCACTCTTTATCTACCCAGTGCATTTTGGCCAGGGAAATTTTGTCCCATGGAGGGTCTTCAGCAAGATCTGAAGGCATTTTTGGTTGCCACACTGGGGGGAGATTCCTAGCACCTGCTGGGTGGGGACCAGGATACTCTTAAACATCTCGTAATGCACAGTGAAGGCTTGTGGGGCCAATGGGCAGTAGTGCCAAGGTGAGGACCTTGTTCTAGCCCCTTACACCGCTTCATTTATTTTTTACAGCCCCATCACTGCATGATGGATACCTTGTGATTATTCACTTATTGACTTATTGTGTCTTCTCCTCTGGAACATAAGATCCAGGAGGGCAGGGGCTGTGCTTTGTTCTACATCATGGCCCCGGAGTCTCAAATAGCACTTGGCATAAAGGTGCCCAAGAGACTGGATGAATGAACGGCCTCTGAGTACCAAATGGCTAAAATCTACCAACGCATCTCTAAACTGTAAATGTTGCCTGTCCTTCCCACCCTCCCTGAGCACCATTCACTGTGTTGAAGAACTTGAGTCACTTTCAGTTCCTGCGGGAGCACCCTGGGGCCCAAACCCAAGGGACACCACCATCAATGCCTGTGACCCTCTCTTCCCCTCATCCCATCAGGCAGCAAGTTTTGAAAATTTACTTCCACATACCATATACCAACTCTACCTTACAGTGTCCTAGTGTAAGGACGATCATTTCATGTGGACTATTACAAGTCTTCCAATTGTCTCCCAAACTCTACTTTTATCACCACCATCACCTTCCTCCCCATCACCACCATCACCATCATTATCACCACCATCACCTCCATCACCATTCATCACCATCACCACCACCATCACCTTCCTCCCCATCACCACCATCACCATCCTCCCGATCATCATCATCACCATCATTGTCACCACCATCATCACCATCACCACCACCATCACCTTCCTCCCCATCACCACCATCACAATCTTTACCTTCATCACAATCACCACTACCATCACCATCACCACCATCACCATCATCACCATCATCACTATATTCACCATCACTATCACCACCATCACCATCATCACCAACATCACTATCATCACCATCACTACCATCACCATCACCACCATTACCATCACCATCATCACTATATTCACCATCACCACCACCATCATCACCATCACTATCATCACCACCACCACCACCACCATCACCATCACCACCACCACCACCATCATCGCCATCATCATTGCCGTCATCACCACCACCACCATGATCTCTATGTGTTAAGGTTTACTGCATGCCAACCATTACTCTTTGTGCTTATCTGTGTAAACTCATACCTCAGTACAACACTATAGAAGTAGTCACTCTTATTTTTCCCTGTTGAGATGAGAAAAATAAAGAACAGAGAGGGTAGGTGGGGGAGGCAGGGTTTCTACCTAGGCATTTGGGCTCCAGAGCCCATGATCTCACCCACTACATATTTTAAATGTAACCACTTGCCTGATTAAAGCATGGAAGGCAGGCTGTTTCTCCAGGAATATGACCTAAGCTGGATGCAGAGCAGCAGGGCCATCCATGACCTCATCCCCAGGCACCTCTCTAGGCTCATCTCCCTGACTCGCAAGTTATGATTTATTAACACAGAACTGCTGGAGATCTCTCCAATATACTGAACAGATTTAGCCCCTCTTAGCTCATGCTGAGTCCTTCCTACCTCCCCTTCCCCACTCCCAAACAATTCCTTACTTACCCTTTAAGATAAGCTCACTAGTCAACATCTTCAGATCTTCCCTGATTCCCCTATGGGTTCAGGTGTTCCCCTTCTATGCTCTGTGGTGACTGCACATCTCTCCACCCTACGCACAGGAGAGGGGAGCCACCTACCCAGGAACTGGTTGTAGTCACCATTTCTTTCCCCTTGGCAAACATTGCTATCTCGCTACCCAATTATTCCCTCCCTTCCTCTTCCTTGCCCCTTGAGCCTGATTGTGCGGATTTCAGCAAGGTGGTGATAATTGGTCTGTCAATCTTCAGTCCCATTCCTGTTGAACAGTGTCTCTATTTCCCAGCCTACTTTGAAAGGAAAGGCAATCCAGTTCCAGTGAAGTATAATGAAGGGCATATCTGCTTATAGGGAAGGCTTTTCATCTCTTGATAAGAAAGGACAGAGAGGATGACCCCACTCTCCTTCCTTTCTTGACCAAGGATGTGCTGTCTAAAGAGAAGTAACTCTGATCCTGAGGAAAGGAGCCAAAAATCTCAGGAAAGATAAGCAGGAAGATGACAGAAAGATCCTGGGTTTCTGAGGACATCTTAGAATCACTGAACCAAGCCTGGAACTTCCCCTATCAGATGTCTCCCCACTTGTTATTAGAGATAGTTATAAGCCTTTGTGGTTCAACATACTGTTACTTGCAGCCGGAAGTGCTCCTGATTGACCTAATACCCTTGGTGATACGCAGTACATGGTACCTAGTCTGAAATAGCATCCGCTCCCTGTTCCCCGTGGATGGTGTTATACTGACCCCTGTAAAACTGCTTTTAGCAAATGGCACTATGGAGCGGCTCAAGAGAGTTCAGCAACCAGCAGGTTTTATAAACTTAGAAACATCATGTTTTAGAAAGTAAGCCTATTTCCCTCTGAATTTTGTCTATGATCAAGTCTAGAGTTCAACTGTCATCCGTCTTCAGTAATTGTGCACAAGTCCTCACTTAAGCATTTTGTTCACTAAGCATTTGATTTCAGCTTCCTCTCCTCCCCACATTTCCCCTTTACTTCACTTCTCTTATTTTACTTTACTTAATCTCCCTGTCTTGTCACCATCTTTGTAAGTCTTTTTTGAACAGGACAGAGTGGAAGAAATTAATCATCAGGCATTCAAATATTTATTGTGCAAATGACTAGTAAACACATCATTGAATTAGCTGGGAATAATTACTCATATCCATCACATCGGGCTTTTTATCACCAGTAAACATAACCTTTATTCTCTCTCATATTCATTTCATCCTCAGATATCTCTCCTCTTTGTCTCTGTCATTCCCTCTGGAGTATAATTTATAATTTGTGTAGGAAAGTCAAGATACTTGCAGTTACATGAGACAGAAAACTTAACAGACTAGTTCACACATCTGCATGCACACACAGTCTCCTACATGTAAGGTTCTGGTATTGCCACATAGAGATAGAAATTCCAGGAGCAAAGATGCAGCAATGGCCAGATGCAGAGGCTCAAACACTGTTACTGGACTCCTGCTCTCACCACTTCCTTCGGGACATCAGGCCATTTACTGCAGTCGGAACATCCCAAATCAAACTCATTATTTTCTGCCTGAACTTGCTCTTCCTCCCCCTTCTCCACCTATTTTACACCCGAACCACAAAGAACTATTTGTTCCCCATCTCATTCAATACCATCCCGATTCCATCTCTCAGCCTCTCTTTCCTCTGTCATGCACATTCTCTCACCATCTCCCTTCTGCATGTCAGGATGACTCCAAAGAAATAAGAGGGGTCTTATTTGCCTTTATGTAATGGAAATGTCTCAGAACTGGAGTCTGTTAATGGCTGTGCAGTTCACTAGCGTTATTAAAAATAATTTAATTGTACACTGACCAGATGAACTTTAGAGTATGTAAACTATACTTCAGTAAGGTTGTTTGAATGAAAAACCGCAACAAGATGACAGCAATTAGAAGCCAACAGCTTATCACCTGTGTCCCAGCATCCATGTTCCCAGTGGAAGGATGATGCCTCTCTCTCAACAGAGCCAATAACAACTAGGAGGAGCCATTGGCTCTGACTGGTCAGCTTTGTGTTACCTGCCCATCTCTGGACCCATCACTTTAGCCAGAAGATGAATGCTTTGATCGGACATGCTTGGGTCACATGGCCTCCTTGGAGCCAAGAGGAAGAATGCTGCACATGAGTTACATGGCAGAGTTAAGGCCAGTTCCCCAAGGAAAATCTGGGCTGCTAACAGGAAAATGGAAAGACATCTTAAGTAGACAAAGCAACGATATACACATACCAACACACTTCCTGCCCAAAGGGGCGCCCAATTCCATCTTGCTAATGAGCATACCAGCGATGACTATGAATTATTCTAGAGCTAAAATACACGGATTGCAATGCCAGCTTCATCGCTGCTGTCTGTACAAGGACAACATAATACCTACCTCAACAGTTGTTGTAGGAATGAAATGAGTTAGTCCACAGAGAGCTCTTAGAATAGTGCCTCGGGCATAATAAGGTCCTTTGAGTGTTTGCTATTACTCCGGTGTTGTGCAGGAGGGGCTGAACTCCAGGAATAAATATGAAATGTTTTGTTAGTTGTGGGAGTTGTGCTGGAAATTCCTCACTTAGCCTCCTCACCCTACCTCAATCCTCTGTTACCATCTCTGTGCCGTGGGGAGTTGCCCCATAAATGCATCACTTGGACTCCATTCCATGCTGGCTCAGAGTAAGGCAAGGCCAGAGTGTGGGAAGAGCAACAGGGCAAAATGCCTTTCCACGTCCCTCCTGTTTTGATGCTGCACCTCTGGTGGAGGCTGCCTCCTTCCTCTGCAGCTGTCAACATCACAGGGCTCCAGAACACTGCCCCTGCTGTGTACCCCTGGATACTTGGAAATATCCTGTCTGTTCCTTGACCCTGCTCACAGCTCAGTCAAAAGTCCCATCAAAAGTATCATCTGGTAGAAATACAATGCAAACCCCAACTCCACACCACAACAGAGGAAATGTCCTAGTTGCCAAAGTAAAAAAGTAAAAGGAAACCAGGGAAATTGATGTAAATGACATCTTTTATTTAACCCAATATACCCAAAACATTACCATCCCACCATGCCATCACTGTATAAATCATCCACGAGATTTTAAGTTTGCTTTTCCTATTAAGACTTCAAATTCCCGTGTGTAACTTACACTTGGAGCACATCTCAGTTTAGACTGGCCACATTTCAGGGGCTCATGCTCCCTTTGAACCACACCGGGTAAATGCTGGTTCTTGCTGGGATGCTGTCCACTACAAGACGCCACCCTGATGAGGCCCACGCTATGTTCAAGGCACCTCTAGCTCACCTGAACTAGTTCAACCTGTCCAGTTTAGGGCTGCCCAAAGGAAATCATTTCAGAACCTGGATACTGGGTGGGGATGATGCACATGTCAAAGGACTGATGCAGGAAGGTGTGATCCTCCCACATTCCTGGAACTCCAGCTCTGGCCAGAGGCCAGCTGGCCAGGGCATCTGCCATCTAAGCCTGCACAGCCAAGATGTCAATGGTGATGGTAGATGGCAGGTGCTCAGAGGAGGGACAGCCCATGAAGAAGGGAAAGACTTCCAAGAAAGGCAAGCTTGGCCAACAATAAGCAGAGCATAGAGCCAAACTCTGGATTGTAAACCCAGACTCACATTTGGGGTGGAGCATTAGCCAGGAAAACCCTAGAAATACATGAACAACTACATCATGACACATATACTAATTTAGAACAAGTACGAGGCGCTCTACTACAGGAACAAGAACCGAGAGTGTGTGCAAAGGATAAACGTGTACACAGACCGTATGCCAGTGTCAGTACACCTCCAGGAGTGCATAGCTTCAGCCCAGTCCACACCTACCTTAGGACTGGGCAAGAACCACCACTGTACATGAGACTCGATCTCCGCATGCCTGGGACTTGTGAACAGAAACAGATCTTACCTCCTTCACCCACCAGGTCCAGTGGAAACGCGGTGCCTAGACCAGTATCGTCTGGTAGAAATACAATGCAAACCCCAACTCCACACCACAACAGAGGAAATGTCCTAGTTGCCAAAGTAAAAAAGTAAAAGGAAACCAGGGAAATTGATGTAAATGACATCTTTTATTTAACCCAATATACCCAAAACATTACCATCCCACCATGCCATCACTGTATAAATCATCCACGAGATTTTAAGTTTGCTTTTCCTATTAAGACTTCAAATTCCCGTGTGTAACTTACACTTGGAGCACATCTCAGTTTAGACTGGCCACATTTCAGGGGCTCAACAGTGCATATGACTGTCATTCTGGACAGAGGAGAGGGTCACCAGATAACTGGCAGGGTGGGCTGCAGGTCTCATACCCAGGGAGGCAAGGGAGACCCACACCCTCACTTCTAATTATGAAGATCCCTAATTTTATGTCCCAAGTATCCAAAACTATGGAAAGATTTGGAGTCAGGAAGTGAGGATTCAGATCCACATTTGGTCAAAACCCTCACTGGGCAGAGTTCAGCCCATGATGAGGTAGAGGGGGAGTTGTTTTAAGGCAGAAAGGACTATTTGAAGAGGCTTCTGAGCATCAAATATTCAAGAACTAATGATGTAGATTGTTAAATAAAGAGACTCAAGGGGGGAGAAGGAAAAGCTCTTCCTTATAGAAGAAAAAAGCAAGGGAAAAACATAGAAAGATAGGAAGGTAGAAGGTAGGGAGAAAAAAATCACCATTTGGCAACCACTACAGTGACAATTACTTGAGGCAGAAATCATCAATGGATGAGAAAACCATTAGGTAATCATTTAAGGAATGACAAGATCTTTATGTAGTCTTCAAGGACTTCCCCACAAAGTACTTATTAGTCATAAAGGGAAACATAGGGACTTCACAGTGGAAAAAACCTGGCAGGTAGGTGATCATGGGCCCCGGAAGGGGACAGGTGGCAGCGTGCACCTCCTCTCACAATGGCTGAAGATAGAGCATCTCCTGAGGGGTGTCCCAGCCAGCAGGTGCATGATCCGAATCTCCTCAGAAACATCAAGCAGACCCAAACAGAGGAATATTCTGGGAAGTAACTGCCCTGTATATTTTGGGTATGGTAAGGCTGTGAAGTCACAAAGAGAGTGAGGAACATTCTGGATTAAAGGTGAATGGCGAGTACCGCCGTTGGCTGTAACATGTCCTCTGGGATGGTCTTTTGCTATAAAGGTCATTCTTGGAATTACTGGAGAAATCCGAATAAGGTATGTGGACTGATTATGACACTATGTCAATGGTAATTTCCTGATTTGAACCATCCTGTGGGGGTGAGAGGGAATGTCTTTGTTTTTAGGAAATTTGGTGGTAAAGGAGCATTATTGTCTTCAGTATGCTCTCAAACGGTTAAAAAAAATGTATATGGGTGTGTACGGATTATATATGATATGCATGACGTTGATGCACACATCCATGTGGAGAATGCTAGCGCTTGGACACTGGGGACGGAGAACCTGGGTGGAAGCTGTACCAGACACTTTGTACTCTTCTCAAGACTCTTCTGTAAATCTGGAGTTACGTCAAAATAACAAAAGTATTTAAAAAAAAATAAGCTGCACACAAATATCCAGGCAGGCAATACTGAGTTGCTGAACAGAGCAGTGGAATTAGGCAGACAAAGGACTCAAGAGAGGTTGGCGAGGTTGATCAAGAGGCGTGGTGACCTTGGGAGGCAGGATGGTGCACAGGGATACCAAGGTTTCCAGCGTGGCTGACTGACGAATGTCCGTATCTGGCACAGGAGCAGAGTCTGCTGAGAATCTGCACTGTGCTGGGAGGTCATTAGCCAAGGTGGGGTGCACCAGATGGGGGACTAATTCATACACCTGTGTGTCTTTGCCAATCCTTTGGGGCAGGGAGGGGCAGAGGGATGGCCACCTAGACCAAGCTACCAAAAGTAACCCCCAGAAAGGCTAGCTTCTCCCCTGACAATGGCCATATGCATAAGGAGGAGGGCAAGGAGCTCATACAGATAGAACCTAGAGGAAGTGCTACTCCAGGGCCGTGCTCTCAGGATGGACACGCTTGGAGTCCTCTGTTCCGGAGACAGACCACTGCTCTTCCCCAAACCTCAGTGATGGGACCTTGCTGGCCTCCACTGCCACTCACCTGCTGGACCCTGGCCACACTGGCTACCTCCGCTGGCCCAGGGTTTGTTTTCCTGGACCTCAAGGCCTTGGTGCCGCCTGCTTTCTCAGTCCATCCCAAGGCTGGCATGGCCCCATTCTCGTCTCAGCACAGTTGCCTCTACTGAAAGGCCTCTCAGATGGAGGCCATGGTTTAAGGACCCTTAAGTCCACATCACATCCCAGCGCCCCATCTCCCATGCCCTATTTGATTCCCTTTCCATGGCTTACACTTTCCTGAATCCACCTTCACTGCTTATGCACATGCTCCTTTTCTGTCTGTCATGCAGGGACCCTGTCTTTCTTATTCCAGGCCATTGTTCCCATTCTGTAATGAAGCAGCCAGCACATAATAGGTGCTTAACAAATGCATGTTGGATGAATGAAGAATGCTGGAAAGGGTTTTAGAGCACTTCCAGAACAACTGCCAGACTTCATAGGTGAGAACTCAGAGACTGGCTCAGGGCCCCACTGAAACTCTCCCCCATTCTTCCTGCTGCCCACTGGAGGCTGGAGCAACTTTCCATCACAAAAGTGCAAAGTCAGTGAATGGGAGCGAGTCAGGCTGCTCCCACATCCTGCTTACAGAGAGGTCAGATGGCCACCAGAGATCCAGAAGCCATGCAAGAGCTGTATGATCCGTGGATAGGAGGGACCTGGTCCCACTGGGAATCTGGCACGTCATTAAGGGTGACTGCATGTTCTGGGACACTCTGGTACCTTCCTTTAAAGATCCCCTCCCACAGCTAAGGGAAGTCAGCAAGTCTGCATTGTGCCCTTGTCCATGCTGGGAAAATGGTGTTAACAGTTTGCACCATCAGCCCCATTCCTGCAAAGGCCAGTGCCCCAGGGCCTGCATGGCTGGGACACATAACCAGGAAAAGCAGGGAAGGCACATCAGAGGTTGGGGCTGTTAGGAAGACCGTGCGCTGACAATGAACAGCGCCTGGGCATCATCTGCCCAAGGGAGGGGGCTGCCGCCCGTCCCCGCAGCTCCCGTCAGTCTCTGTGGGCCTGGCACAGGGAGGCGCGTTCACGTCGCCTTCCCAAACACCCTCTCAGCAACAAAGCGGGCAATGTGTTTCATCTTGGCCCGCACATCCAGCTGAGTTTACAGCAGTGGGTGGCTTTCAAACCTAACATTTGATCAAAATGAAAAAGTGGCTCTTCCTTTCACCCCGTGACAAGCCTTCGCGTATAAATCACAGCCTTCCTGGGGAGGGCTTTTTGCTGCACAATCCCAGGGGCAGCCTGGCCACCTCCATCCCCATCTGGACAAAGGGGGCTGGGGGACTTCAAGGGGCCCAGGAGCTTTTAAAGGCCCCTTGTAAAAACGAAACTCAGACACCATTCGGAGCACAGCTGCGGGGGCAGGGAGGGAAGCCATCCTTGGAGATTTGCGTTTTATTTGAGAGCTCAATGGAGATCACACTCCCACGAGAATGGCATTCCAAAACCCATGCTAAAATCAGAGGGTGGGCAGAAATTGCTGGGCTCCAGACATAATATGCTTTTGGGTTCTAAATAAGGGAATCAAGAACTGTGCATTTGGTTGGCAAAGAGGCATAAGAGTAACAATGCTAATTTTTAAATTAGTAAAGTCCCTTATTAAATAATAGAAAATGTTACATTGGTAAACTAACAATTACAGTAATAGTATAGGATACTATATAATAAAGAGTAACAATGACAGTAACAGTAACATTTCATTGAGCATCACATGAAGCTGGTGAGAATTTCAGACACTTGATCCCTCTCCTTGACCCTTTTTTTCCAGCTTACTGATATAATTTACACATAACATTGTGTAAATTTAAGGTGTGCAATGAGATGGTTCGATACATGTGTATTTTGAGGAGTGATCACCACATAAGGTAGGTTAACACCTCCATCAACTCATACAATTATTCTTTGTGTGTGTGTGTGTGGTGAGAACTTTTAAGATCTACTCTCAGTGACTTTCAACAATACAAGATTAGGTTGCTAACTATGGTCACCACACTCTATATTAGACCTCCCAGGGCTTACTTGTCTTATAACTAGAACTCCGTATCCTTTGACCAACATCTCCCCATGCTTGACAGCCCCTGGTAAACCACCAGACTACTCTGTTCCTATGAGATCAGCGTTTTTAGATTACACCTATCAGTGATATATTATGTAGTATTTGTCTTTCTCTGACTTATCTCACTGAGCATCAGGCCTTCAAGCTCCATCCATGTTGTTGCAAATGGCAGGATTTCCTTCTTTGTCGTGGCTGAGTAATACTCCATTGCACAAATAGGCCACATTTTCTTTATTATCCATCCAGCCGTCGATGGATCCTTAAGTTGTGTCTGGGTCGTGGCTCTTGTGAATGTTGCTGCAATGAACATGTGATGCAGATAACCCTTGGAGATCATGAGTTCCTTTCCTATAGTATATATACGAAGAAAATGAAATCTTAATCCTTACAACATCCCCATGTTGTAGGCACTGATCAGCCCATTTCACAGATGGGACAGAGAGGCATAGAGACCCTGTCCATGGCCAGACAGCCAAGTGAGGGGCAGTCCTTAGGCAGGAGCAAGCCAGGAGCCTGCACATGGACCCTCCAGTCTTCACCCTAAAGCTGCCACCTAGCATCTGCTGCACATTTTATCACAACCTCCACAGGCCTCATTTTATTTATTTATTTATTTTTCTTTTTCCTTTTTTTAAAATTTTGGTATCATTAATATACAATTACATGAGCAACATTGTAGCTCCTAGATTCCCCCTTATCGAGTCACCCCCACATACCCCATTACAGTCACTGTCCATCAGCATAGTAAGATGCTATAGAGTCACTACTTGTCTTCTCTGTGCTATACTGCCTTCCCCCTGCCCCCTCTGCATTAAGTGTGCTAATCGTAATGCAGAGGCCTCATTTTATAGAAGAATCTGCCAGTTCTTTAACTTCAATGTAAATAAATAGCTGAAGCGGAGTCGGGGGAGAGGATTTGTCTGGGATTTTCTTTTCAAAAGTAGAAGTTATGAAAATAATTACATTTGATCTGCCTCTTAACAAAATGCAGGTTTTAATTAAAACCATGTGCTCACTTATAGAAAAACCAAGAAATGAAATAAATGATACTTTTAGTGAAAACACTTGACTTCTTTCTACAAAACTGAGTGACAGTACCTCAAATTCATTTTTATATCTGGCTTTTGCAGCTCAATAATAAAGAACTTCTTAAATTTTTTTTGCAGAGGCTTAGTGTTTCATCAGTCTTAATAAGGCTCTCTCTTGATATTTAAATCATTCTCTTTTTATTTCCTCTCTTCCCTGGCTGCCTTTTCAGTGTGGCTGGAGCAGCTCTCACACACACAAAAAAATCACTTTCATGGGTTTTAGGAAGTCCTGAATCATCTGCCCCCTGTCCCCTATGTCTGGCCACTCTCTTCCTTGGAATCTCAAGCACCATTAGATGTCTACTGTGACACTGTGCAGGTTGCCTTTGGGAAAGGCGACTGGGATGGTTTGAGCTGAGCTCGTGACTGCTGCAAACCCCTCTGCTCATCTCACAAGTATAAGGGCGGAGAGGGTGGAGACACAGCTCTGTGATGTCTTGGCCGTGGAATCCGCAGCATGTGTGCCTTCCCTGGAGGAATCTGGGGCAGGAAAACTCTGCCTGCGAGTTCCCCGTTCCAGTCTTGGGCTTCTTCATCTTTACGCACTCTGATGAATGAACTGCCCACGTTCTAAACTTGCTGAGATGGTGCAGTCTTGGCATCTCAAATCTTTCTGTGATTCACATTTGTCTCCTAATGGGGAAAAAGGTGATCTCCTTTTTCTCGAGAAAAGTGCTTGGAGCACAGGGCTTACCAAAAAGTCCTCCGGGCGGCTGCATGGCAGATGTCTTATCCAGAGTGCAATTGGAGAGCTGAGTCCTCAGGAATTGGAAGCATATGGCCTCCATCTCGTCCCACAGGCAGAGGGGTATAAAAATTTAAAAGAAAGAGGAGTTCGGAGAAATACATTCCAATTTTTGTAAAGCCTGAATGCTTGAAAGCAGTTCAAGATGTTGCCCATCCAGCTCACCAGTCATCATGCATTTTCTCTCCCCAATTACTAAATGTTTTAAGACCACCAATGGAGCCATCTGCTCTTTGGGGAAGTCCTAACTTCAAAAGATCCATTATTGCTGAGGGCGAGGTAATGGCAAGGGCCAGGCAGACACCTCCAGTCTCCCTTGTGCCCGCTAATGAGAGATGCCCCACACAGACACTTGGGAACTGCTGGCCAGTCCGTGGGCACTGGCACACAGAAGTTCTTGGAATTTTTCAAGTATTCTCTCCACGTTTCTCTCCACCTGATTAACACCGTGAAAGTTCAGCTACATGGGCCCTTTCTCCCTGTAGTGAAACAGGTTGTAAAACAGGGAACGTCCTGGTCTACCTTGGCCAATCCTTTGGGTTGAAGATGAGGGAGCTCAGGCCCCAGAGGCAAGGTGGATGCTTGGGAACAACTAGGATCAAGCTCAGGAATTTGGTGGCCTCTCTGCCTTGATCCTGCACTTTCAGCTTCACATAGGTAAAGACTCTGCCTTATTCTGGGTGCCCAACACTTAAGCAGTGGGCACCCAACACTAAGCACACAGTGGGTGCTCATTCTATGTGTGTTGAATATGGGAATGCCACGTGTGGGCATCTAGGACACACTGTGAGCTAGAGTCTTGGCTTGCAAGCAATGAAAAACTACTTTGGTTCCAGTATTTAGAGCAAGCATTGACTGGTGTGCCCTCAGGCAGGAGTGTGCTTAGATTGATGAGGACGTTCAAGGACTTGGCATGGAGAGGTACCAGGGAAGCTCCTGAAATCTGAAGCTTATCCTCGCTGAATCTTTAGGGGTGTCACCCCCAAATTAATAAGTTCCAGAGCCTTGCTGAAGATTCACATTCCAGGAAGAAGATATGTGATTGATTTATCATCACCATTCTTTCAGGTTATTCCATTTTTGATGGTCGGGACCTGTGCTACATGCCCTGCCTTAGAGCTACCAATGAGATCAATTTCACCTGGCCACAGGAAGCAAGGGTGGGAGGCAGGTCGAACCATCCACACATGGCTATTTACATTTATTAATGAAAATTAAGTAAACTGAATTTTTCATGTTATCCGTCTCACTGTCCGTATTTCAGGTGCTCACTGGCCATACTGGACATCACAGACAGAGGGCATTTCCATCAACACCTAAAATTCTGGTGGGCAGCATGGCCACTGCCAAATTCAGGTCCCCTTTGTTATTCTCTCTTGTATTAGCCTGGGTTTGGGGTGCGTACATACAACAGCATGCATCAATCTAAAATTGTTATTACAGACTTATCCATTTCACATTTGATTCCTCTATGAGACTGTAAGGTTGCTAAGAGCAGGCACAGTACTGGTTTTATTATGGTTGTCTATCTGGTGCTGAGCAAAATGTTGGCCCAGAGAAGACCCTCAGTAAATACCTGTCAGACAAGTACACGAGCAATATTTGAACCCATCGCACTGATTAGCACTCTCCTTGCAACTTCATAGAAATCATTTAAAAACGAAAACACCCTTCATCACTAGTCCTCTTGGGTTCTAAATTTGTGCCTCCCCTGCTACAAAACTTAACTCTCATTAGCATGCTTCAAATTAGCTGTATCTTACCAGAAAGACTAATTAGGTGCTATCTGCAAGTTAGCACCAATCAAGTTCCTGTCCAGTGGTGTCTATGTGACGAACTCCACCCAACGTGACCACCCAAGAAAAAACACGATGTGTTCTTCAGGTGTTGGGGGGCTGTCTACCTGCCACATTTAAGGGGATTCTGCAAGATGAAGAGACCCTCAGAGAACCCAAACAGAAGTCCAAATCTTCATGATTAATTTTAGAATAGGATTGGGGAAGGACACATTCAGAAGGAGCGGGTGGCTTTGTTTTCCACATGGCTTTGGAAAATGACAAGCAGAAGGTCTTAGAAGCTCTTTGAAAAGGCCAGGAGGTAGAATGACACAGTGATTAGGAGGTGGGACTGGACTCTGCCCCTCTGTTACCTCTGTGACCTCATATGATTCCCAGGGGCCTCTCTGAACCTCAGTTTTCTCATCTGCAAAATGGGAACACAACTCTCTCCCTTGCTGTCGGAGGATTACATGGGCTGATGCTCAGTCCAGTGCTTAGCACAGCATGCAATACACCTCCTCCAGTGCTGCACGTGTGCTGCCGCCATCTGCATGACTTGGACATGTGTGCATTCTCCTCCCATTTCGGAGAGAGGAGAGGACAGGACAGGAAACAAGTATGTCAGCATGTGAGCAGGTGCTTGTACAACACACGTTAAAAGCCCATGTGCACAGTTTGAATTCTGTATATATGTTTCCCTGGTTCTTCTCAGGTCTGCCTATGCCTGGGTCCAATGCCAAGACCCTCTACATATGCCCTGATGTGCTTTGGGGTTGGCCTCCCCACAAAGCATAAGCTCTTGCCTTGGGGGCTGGAGGACCGGTCGAGGGTCCTATTCCACTGTCCTGGGTGATCCACACATTCACCCCCAAACTCTCACACCTTGGACTGTTTCTATGGGACGGTCAGGTAGATACACACATGACATGCACACATACACACACAGTATATGCATACACACATGACACACATACACACACCACACATGACACACACAGCATATGCATACACATACACAACACATAACTCACACACATATATACAATCAATTTTAAAAATGGTCATAATACTCTTCTGATACTACTTCATAGCACTTCCCACTGATGTTCCTAGTGAAAAATCCAACTCTGACATCAGAAATTCTATAAAAAGAATAGCATTTTTTTCTCACTTATGAAGTGTGTTCATCCGTTTAGAAAGCAATGCAACCTGCCGGTTCTTCCCAGCTTCTGAGCTGGGTAAGCAGATATTAATGACTATTCAGGACACTTCTTTCTTTACAGAAGAGATTTTGTAAACCTACTTTCTCCGAGCAGTGGTGACCTGGGGCCATAGCATTCCCTCCACCATTTAAAAGAAATTCTCAATCCTCCCTTCCCTGTGGAAACCTGCCCAGAGAGGGGAGCCTGCCCCACTCAGGGCCCTTCTGAGTTATTGGAGGTTCCAGGGAGCCTGAATTGTGTGCAGGAACAATTCCCAAGGTTTGGAACAGTTGTGCTGATGCAACAGCCCAGTAAAGCATCCCACTCACGGGGACCTGCAATCCCACACAGGGACCTGAACAGAAGCTCAGCTTGCGTGGAGCCTGTGCTGAGTGGATGGGTGTTAGCACATTTCCTCTCACCTCCAAGAGGAAAAGCACAGGACTAAGGGGCCTTGCCCTTGGAGATGGGACGGAGGCACCTCTGCACCTTTTGGGTCTCTCTTAATTGAGTGAGCAGCTTGCACAGAACAGAAAACACAGGTGTGTGTTGGGATGATGGAGCCTGTTGGGGAAATCCTAAGCTGGCAGACTCACATCAGTCAGAGAGCGTGTGCCATGCAGGGGCATGTGGGAATGATGGCCAAGAGGACTGGGGGGTCCAAGGTTCAGTGGGCTGCAGGTCTCTCCAAAGAATCCATCTTCTCACTTCAGTCATTCAAGGTGGTCAGACTCCCAAACACCTGCTCCATTTGAGGTACGGGATCCTGTACTTCTATACCTGGTTCATCAGGTTTCTTGGTGTAAGTATGGAGATATTACATGAATGTGTGGTAGATAGGCATGTGTGAGTGGGAAGGGCAGAGAGAGAAGCAGAGACAGAAAGAGAGGGATGGGCTTTACCTGACTTTAAATATAAATGAGATTTCTGTCTCCTATATTTCTCTCAGTAAGTTGTGTAATCCATCTCTATTGTAGGTGGAAATAAGTACACTTTCAGTGGAAAAACAAAAGCAGCCTCCCAAGAAAAGCATACCACAGACTTGACAAGACTCATTCCAAGACCAGGCATGGTGTGGGGTCTCTGGAGCAGGCAGATGCTGACAGGCTGCAACACCAATACACAGTTCAACCAGACTAGTAGCTGGCTACTTGGCACTCTGGAAATTGGGGGTGGCCAGCAGCACCCCAATTTTCCCACGAAAGCTGGAAGTATCCTGTTCAACAATGGAAAACCACCAATGACAACACTGAGGCTATTTAAATGCAGAGACCCCACCTCCTGCTTTCTGTTGTAGCTCCTAGCTTCTGGGTGTAAACGTCCCCTGCTCGCCAGAGCTATTGTGGGTCACAGAAGCATTTATTTCCTCCTCACTGAGCAGGCAGGAAAGTAAGTGAGTTGAAATGTTATGTTTTTGTCTGTGTATATCCAGTGGGGCACTGCATTTTGTTGATGAAGAGTCAACTCCAGGAGAGAGAGAGAATCATGTAGAGCATGGCTGATCCTACAGCCATTCTGCACAGGGACTGTGAGCTCTAAAGGGATCCCACCTTCTTCCCAGGGCAGCCCCCACTGCTGTTTGGTTATCCTAGGCTTTAAAGACACATTTACTGTTCAACTTGGTGCTGAAATACAAGCTAAATACTTCTTTGGGAGAT